>NW_006399802.1:13457271-13488128 GCF_000299155.1 Elephantulus edwardii | reverse complement strand
AGGGTGGAGGGACAGCGCAGGAGGGGAAGACCCTCTATGAGATGGATTGATTCGGTGACTGGGGTAATCGGGATCGGTGTGTCAGAGGCAGTGCGTTTGGCGCAGGATAGAGCAGGGTTTAGGGCTGTTGTGCATAGGGTCGCTATGAGTCGAAAACGACTTGATGGCACATAACAACAACAACGACATAGGTCTACTCTGTACTATTGGTCTTTTAATTTTCATCGTTTCATCATGGTCTTAATACACATTTACCCAGTGCAACCCAGGGCGCCCTTGACAATCCAAAGACACATGTTTTGAATCTACCAGCTGCCCTGTGAGGGCAAGATGGGAAATCTTCTGTGGGATTTACTGTCTCTGAGAAAAACTACTGGAAAGTTAGCTAAGAGTGAGTGCTGACTCAATGGCACATGGCAACAACAAATTAGAAACCATGCTGCACATCTTTCCATGTGGTATTTGTATTTCTTCTTTGGAGATCTCTCTGCTACTGTCTTTTTTTTTCATTTCCAATTGAGCTGCCTTATTAGGAGCTGTAAGCATTCTTTACATATTCTTCTATGCAATTCTTTGTTAAGATTTATACTTTGCAAATATTTGCTTACAATCTGTTGCTTGTCTTGTCATATTCTTAATGGTGCTTTCCAAGGAGTAAACCTTTTAAAGAAAACAATCCGGAACCCTGATTCACTGTTGGTGGGAGTGTAAAATGGTGCAACCCCTGTGGAAAGCAGTATGGCGTTTTCTTAAAAAGTTGCAAATGGTGATACCATTTGACCCAGCAATTCCACTACTGGGAATATACCCTGAAGAGACCATAGGTGACATCCAAGCAGATATATGCACACCCATGTTTATTGCAGCTTTGTCCACAATAGCAAGGAGTTGGAAACAACCTAAGTGCCCATCAACAAATGAATGGCTAGAGAAGCTGTGGTATATTCGCACAATGGAATACTATGCTGCATTAAAAAACAAGGAACTCATGCAATATTATTCAAAATGGTTGACTCTAGAGAACATTATGCTGAGTGAAATATCCCAGTCACAAAAGGACAAATATTACATGATGCCACTGTTGTAGAATGGGACTGTCCTTGGGGTTGGGGAGAGACTGAGTAAGATGGGTTCAATAATGCATACTGCACTGAAACAGAGGAGGGAGAAAACTGTTTAAAAGAGATATATGACTAGGTATTTCTGTCATCACAGGAGTCTAGAGCGAGGGCTACATGGTGGAGGGGACCTGGGGGAGGGTTTGTAAAACAATGAAAGAATCCTTTCTTTTACTTTTCCATAATTTTTGACTCATGTACTTATAACTTGTTAATTAAATTTGTGTCTTCTAGGTTGCAACACCCCCATGATACATCTTCCAGGATATGAACATGTACGGCCAAGCACAATCAATAAGAGTGCATCTAAGTTCCAAAATCAATCTCCATAATAGTCTATGTGTTTCCTACTGCCAAAGGGGCCCTTTAGAGTAGTGAGAGAAGATCTTCACCCTGAAACCCACAGCGTCCCTTTTCAGCAGGAAGTAGCTAAGAGAATACGCCATCCCCTTTTCCTTATGAATCAGGGTGAAGTCTCTCTCAGGGAGGAGTGATAGGGAATGGCAAAAGACACACCAACAAAGGAGATTAATCAGAACTGACTTTGACAAGCACTGTGGCAATTGGACAATTAAAACAGACATTCGGATGGCGGGGAAGAAGAACAAACTGGGGAGGAGGGTAGAGAGAATGGTGCAGCAATGAAGGAATGAAAACCCAAAATCCCTGTAAATGTTCATTAAAACTAATAAAATTTAATAAAAAAAAATAAAGAAAACAAACTTATTGATTTTTTTCCCTCCATTTAATGTCTGCAGTTTTTATGTCATAATCTAAGTAATCTTTTCTGACTTTCGAGGGTATGTATGGTTTTCTGTTAGAAAGTTTTGTAGTTTCAGTTTACACATTTAGGCTTAAGATCTCTTTTCAGTTAATTTGTGTGTGTGGCTAGAGTGCAGGCTCCAGGATTACCACTTTGCACATAAAAATCCATTTATTCCAGTACCATTTGTTTTAAAAATCAAACATGGTCCTTTCTTTATCATACTGGTACCTTTGATGGAAATTAACTGATAGGTTTCTTTCTAGACTCTCTCTATGGAACTGATCTATGCATTTATCCTTATGTTAATATTACACTCTCAGGACTACTCTAGTTTTGGAATAATTTTTGAAATCATGTTAGCTCTTCTTTTGTATAAGCTATGCTGTTGTTGTTGATTGCCTTCGAGTTGAGCACGAATCATAGTGACCCTATGAACAAAAGGTTTGAAGCCCCTCTACAACTATCGATTTTTATCAAAGTTCATAGAGTTTCTGGAGGCATGTTGTTTAAGAAGTGGATGCCACTCCTGCTTCGAGGTCCTGTGTATTTGTAGTGATTGTGTTGAATCTGTCAATCAATTTGTAGAAGAATTACCATCTTAACAACATTGAGTCTTGCAATCTACACACATTGTCTATGTTGCTGTTATTCTTTTCTTTCTCTAAGCAATATTTTATAGTTTTCAGTGTACACTTTTTATGTCAAATTTATTCCTAATATTTTAATATCATTGTAAACAGAATTAATCTTTTTCTAAAATCCTTTTCAGATTGTTCATGCTAGTATATAACACCAGTAATCCATGCCTGTGTAATGATCTTTTATTAGCTACTGTGTCACTGATGTTCTAGTAGCTTTTGGTTGGTACCTTAGGAATTTCTACCTATGAATAAAGAGTTTTACACCTTCCTTTCCAATCCCTATGCCTTTAATTTCTTATTCTTGCCTTATGTCACCTAACTTTTATTTTTTAATTGCTAGAAAGCTTTTTTTTTGGACACTGAAGATTGACATTCATTTTATGAAGGCTGAAATCAGACTATTGTATATCCTTCATTCTGATGAATGCCCATTTTTAATTAGCACATAATAGCACTACCCATCACCTGAAAACTCCATTTCAGCAGCACTACCATCTTTGTTTATATAATAGTGTTTAATTAATTATCTCAAAAATTTTAATTGCATTTTGCACTCACCATTTAGGGGAAAAGAACGACTAGAAATGAATGGTCTTTTATGAGTAATAAGTGTCCCCAAGCCAAACCAACTCCCGTTGAGTCTAATTCACAGACAACTTACAGGACAGAAGAGTCCTTCCCTATGGGGTGTCAGGGCTGTACATTTTTACAGAAGCAGACAGATAAACCTTTCTCCCAGATTGGTTGATGAGTTCAAACTGCCCACGATAGGGTTATCAGTCCAGCACTTAGCAACCATATTAACAGGGCAAACAGGCAAAGTCTCAGAAATTTAAAAATCATCAAGACAAAGATAAAAATCAATAGGTGTGTTGAAAGTGGCTATTCTGTAGCCTCAATAAAGTACACACTGGATTTAAGGAAGGATAAAGTTATTGAACATAATATGGCATAGTAGAAATACCACATCCAAGACTATGCCTAAATGGGAGGTGGAATTAGTGATACCAGAACATATTTTTGGTATTCTGGAACATAGCTGCTTTTAGATACAACTATTATTACATTTAAACAAAACTGAATCTCACACATATCCTGAGGTTCACAAAGAGTCTCAAAGTGGGGGAAATAACAAAACTTCATGTAACCTTTACAGAAGTTCTGAGGAAAGTATAACAATTCTCATTTACTAACAAAAAAATAAGAATCAAACAGGCACAGACATTTAAGTAATGTGCTGCCAACTCTGCATAAATGGAACAAGTAAGGTGGTCTTGTTTGCAAAGCTCTCAATTGGGCACTTTTTTTGTTTCTGAGCAATTTCTTTCCCTGGCCTGTATCTCAAAGCTTCACTAGTTAGGAAGCTGCTGGGTTTGGTACAGTTTTTAGTATTCTCTCTCTTGCCCCAATGACTTGGAAGCTAAAGTGCAAAAATCAGTGAAGAATTTATATTCCTGATTTTTTTCTTTCCCCAAAATTCCATGCTGAACACTTTAATGAAAAGATATGAGATGGTCATGTCAAAAGCACAAGTCAATGTAGGATGGCTGGTTTTGAATTGGGAAAGTGATTTGCTTTTATATTTTAGGGAAGACACTGGAATAAGAAAAAGGTATCAAAGTTCTTATGTAAAGCTAATTCAATCTTTTCCTCTCGGATTTCACTTTTTGGGTTGACATAATAGAAAATGAACTAATTTTAAGGCAAAAAAAGTTATCATAAAAGCACTAGATTATGGACAGGTGATAGAGCTTGGCGTTCCTTCTCTATACCTCACAGAAAAATTCTAATTCCTGGGCACAGATTGAAGCTTTTATGGGTTGGGCTTCTGGCCAGGTAAGAGCTATTTCCAGTGATGAAATTACAAAACAAAGGAGACTCTATTAAAAGTGTTTCTCCTTGATCGTAAGTAAATACTCAATAGAAATTTTTGGATTTGCTGGTTGACTAAAAGGTATTTCAATAGATTCTTTCCATGAAATAAATACTGAAAGAACTCCTCCTGCACACAGGGCAATGCATTAATGCAGAAAAAAACAGTTCAGTTCATGATGTAGGACAGTTTCACAAAGAGTGAAGAAGTCATCCTTTTTTATTTTACCGTCATACACCAAAAGAAAACACATACTTCTGTTTTTATAATATAGGATGCATAAAACATCACAAGGATGTCTCTGAAAATCTCTGTGACTAGCTAAATATTGGTAACAACCTACATGGTTGAGGCACATGGTGTCATAGCCATCTGACAGAACAGGGATTGGAAAATGATGGGCTCCCGGCCTGTTGCCTATTTTTGTAAATAAAGTTTTATTGGAACACAATCATTTCCATATTGTCTGTGGCTGCTGTTGTACTACATTGGTTGAGTCCATAATAGTCACAGAGGCCATATGGCTTGCAAAGCCTCAAATTTTTACTATCTACGTTCTTTATATAACAGGTTTGCAAACTGTTGTGATAATAGAGGCATATTTCATTTTATTGAGCTTTGCAGATGCTATGTGTTCTACAAATTGAAGGTTTGTGACAACCTTGCTCTGAGCATGTGTATCAGCACCATTTCTTCTGACAGCACGCGCTCACTTTGTGTGATTACTTCTCGTAGTATTTAAAACTTTTCCATAATGCTATTACACACTCCATAGACCACAGGGTAATGTAAACCTAACTTTTATGTGCGCTGGGAACCCCAAAATGTCATGTGATTTGCTCTACTGCAGTAGTCTAGAACCAAATTCAGTGTCTCTGAGATATGCATAGACATTTGAAACGGCACAGAAAAATACCTTTTGGGTGTCATGTGAAAAAGAATAATGCATAAATAATATTTTGTATATAGCATTGTCCCAGCTATGTAAAACAAAGAAAAAAGGAGCACAGAAAAGAAGAAAAAAGGGATAAGCTGTTGGATTTAGGGGTGAAATTATGAGTGGCTTTCATTTCCCCTTCTCTGTTCCAGTTTTCTGTCATGACCTTTTATTTCTTTATAACAGGACAAAATTTCACTTTAAAAAATTTTTGTATGCAATTAGTATGACCAAATCCAGGTTCTCTCTCCCCACGTGGCCTCTCCCAACAGGCATGCCAAGGGTGGTGGGGCAGGAAGCCCCCAGCCAGTACCTTATGCTCATCCCGCAGGTGGCTGTCCAGTTCCTCTGTGTGCTTGGTCTCATAGTAGCAGAGCTGGCATTTGTAAGGTTTCAGTTCATTGTGCTTTTCTATGTGTTGCTGGAGGCTCTCATCACTGGAGCAGGTGAAGGTACACTTATCACAGCGGAAAACTACTCCCTGTAAGTATTTTGACAGCTTGGAACGGCACACTTCAATGGGGACAACTCGCTCTTCTGTGGAAATAAATTGAACGGAAAGATAGACATTTTTACTTATCATACATGGACAATCTTTTTTCAAAATAGAACAAGAAATTCTTATATAGAGTTTTGCTATTTCTCACAGGCCTCGTTCTGGAACATTGCTCAGTCCTACAGATTCCAAACCAACATATTCCTCAAACACAAGAAGATATTGTTAAGAACAAAGCTAACTGCTGAGTGAACAAACTCAGTCTCATAAGGACAAATGCTGCATAAGACTATTATTGTAAAAATAGAAGAAAAACTAGTAAAACATGTTCAAGGGGGAAAGGGTGGAGAGCAGAGGGGTAAGGGTTGGTAGGGAGGAAATCACAGGGCCTTTTAATTTGGTGGAGGGAGAGGGTAAAGGAAATAGGAACGATACGACAGGAACCTGAAAAGATGGAGTAATGGAGGCACAGTCCAACGGTGATTAATTGTATAAAACACGACTGTATGGGGAAAAGTGTCTGAAACATAATGTCAATGAAGGAACATGTGGGGGGAAACCTGCATTAAAAAAAATAAACATAAAAAGACACCCAAACCCAACCTATAAGTAGTATTAGGGTAGGCTGAAAGGTCCTGGTTAAGTCTTGATCCGAACAAAACAAAACAAAACAAAACAAAACAAAACGCTGTTGGGGCAAGCTCCGGTGGCTTTGTGGCAAGAAGCTGCACTGCAATCCCAGAGGCACATGGTTTGAATCCACCAGATGCTCTGCTGGAGAAGGAGGGGCAGGCAGTCTCCTCCTGTACCAGTCAGATCTGATTTGATGGTACACACACAAGAAAAAAAAAAAAAAGAAAAGTTGTTGTTGGGTCAATTTCAATTCAAAGTGACCTCAGGAAAATCACCATAAAGAGTTTTCAATGGCTGAGTTTTGGGGGGTTGATTGCCAGGCCCTTCTTATGTATATCTGAGTGGACTTGAACCTCTTAGCTTTTGGAAGTCAGCAACTCAAGTGACTCTGCACCACCAGAGACTCCTGAATCAAGGTGATTAAGGTAGAGGAGAAGGACACAAGGGGTGGTTGTTTTTACCAGCATCAGCCATTTGCACATCCCACTCCCTCAGCAAGAGCATTGTGGGATGTCTTTGGGATGTCTTTAAGGAAGAAGGAATCTCAGTAGCTGTGAACCTAGGTGCCACCACGTGCTGACATCATCTTACCAACAGCAGAAATTTTGCTCATCTTACAAATTGGTACACTGAGGAACAGAGCCCTTAAGTAACTCTTTAAAGCTCACAGACACTTTACGACTTGGAAAAGCTGAAATCTGAATCCGCATCTCTCCAGATAAATCTACATTCCCCCCTCCCCCACTGGCTCTGTGAAGGCAGCTGTGACTCATGGTGACCTCACATGTGTCACAACCGAACTGTGCTCCATGAGAGTGGAGTCACTGGGGAACTAGGTCACCAGGCCTTTCTTCTGAGGCACCTCTGGGTGCACTTAAGCCACTAATCTTTCAGTTAGCAACTGAGGACGTCAATGATTGAGACCACCCACAGACTCCATAAAATCTATTAAATCCGGCTGTTTACAACTCCAGCGCCATTCCTCCTTCTAAGATGTTCTCAGGAAGACTGTTCCCCCTTTTCAGGCATAAAGGAAATCTGTAATCTAACACCACATCTGAAAACAAAGAAGCTTGCATACACACTTTCATTCACTAAAACCCCACCTCCAACCATGAAGAGCTCACAAGCGTAATGGCTGGGGGAACATCCAGGGCACTGTGAGAGTGGAGTGGGCGACATGGAGGATTTCGCCTTTTTAAACAGTCTGTAATCTGATTGTCAGAAGTGGAAAAAATAGGAGTTAGAGAATTTGGGTGCTCCTCCTGTTAGCATACCAAATGCTCTAGGGCTGGAAATGCGTGTGCTTGTTTATTTTGCACCCCCTCACCCTGGTGTTTAACTGCTCAAATTAAATTTCACACCAGTCTGCCCAGAGTATCGGCGCACGCGCCAGATATCCATAACTGGGATAAAATTAAAATCTGTGCTATTTATGCAAGGATCAAATATAGCGTGCGTTTTCTTGCTGTGGCTGGATCTCAGAAGACTCTGAAAGTTTACAAATGGACACATATCCCTATACTTATATTATTTAGAAACAGCAATGTATTATTAAGCCAATCACTGTACAGCGATGCTTCTCGGGTGTTAGTATTCTGTGCAACAGCGAGATACTCTCGGCGGCGAGCCCTCCTTCTGTCATTGGTCTGTATTTGGTCCACAGGGAATGTTTCCCACCTAATGTCATTCCTTAGTTTCAGCCACTCCATTGCTCCTGCAGGGCAGTCACTGCCTTGGGAGTCCTTGAAAGCAGTGATTATTTGGCCAACAAAATGCTGAGCAGAGGAAGGGTGGAAGGTGGTGTCGTCAACATACTCCCTGGAGCTCTAAGGCATATGTTATTTTCTCTATACAAAGAGCCAGTTGCTTATTTAGAAATATAAATATTTTTAAACCAATGTATAGCAGACAGCTAAGAAACACATGATTATAATGTAATCTACACATTTTCTTAGAATAGCAAATGTTTAACAGCCTTGTAACCATTCAGTTCCATGGCGTGGTGTAAATAGATGGAAAATGCCTTGGCTTTAGCTAGAGTTTTACAAAGCCCAAGCTAGTATACTCTATCCCTTTAATCCAAGGTTTGCCGACAGTAGCACTGGAGCATTCGAGACTTGATACTTTTTTGCTGAGGGGGCTTCTATACATTGTGGGACAGGATCCAGCATCGCTCTTTTCTGTAAAACGATCTCCCGTGGAGAATGACCAGTCTAAATAAAGTGCCTAGAATTAACTTAAGCTGCTCTGGTTGAGGCTTTCGTAAAAGTGACTTGGAAGTAGATCAGGGGCTGTGCAAGAGATGGGGATCCCTCTCCCCACTAAAGGCCAAGCCTTTACAACTCAGAAGTTCCTGGATAGGCTGCCATGGACTTTTCTGGCACTCTCCTTGAGAATGCACTCTGCCTTCCCCCTGCACTATGCTTGCTTCTTGCAATTCTTTCCATCTTCCACTTTTGTTCTATGACACAAGGTTGTCCTGTCGGCCCTGGTTCTGTCAGACCTCGGAGGAGAGGGAGAACAGCGGGGTATAATTTTCCATTTAATGACGCCTTGACCACCTTAGGGACTGTCAACCAGTCACCTTCCAGCCTTCACTTCTCCCCAACAGTCTAGAGACTCTTTACCTTACTTATTTTTTTTTTAAATAGACTTCCAACCACAACAAAATAAAGGTAAACAATCCAGTTGAAAAATAGGCACAGGATATGAACAGACACTTCACCACAGAAGACATTCAGATGGTCAACAAGCACATGAAGAAATGTTCAAAAAAATAGACTTCCTTTTCAACTCTGCTACCACTTTGATTTGTTTCCTTTGCAGTTTCCAATGTCACTATGTGTCTAAGTGAGTTTTAGTGAAAGTCATGGGCACTTTGAATTATACCCTGGAGTTGGAATATTAGTAATTAATGTAAACAACCATTTCAATTTATTTTTTTTTAAACACACACACCTTTATTAGTGAGCTCTACAATATTATAATACATAACAACATACAAATGAGCGCGGATCCGACCCGGCAAAACAAGCTCCCAACTCAGGGCGAGCGTGCCGCAACCCCATGGCCCCCACAGAAGTTGCAGGTGGAGCTGGTGCCCGAGGGCAGCACCAGGTACACGGTTTAGTCTAACCATTTCAATTTATTAAGTGCTCACTATAGTTAAAGCACTGGTGGTTGACTGGAAAGAAGCTATGCTACAATCTCAAAGGCGCATTTCGAATCCACCAGCTGCTACATACATAGGAGAAGGATGGGCAATCTTTCCTGTGCAATTTATTGCCTCTGGAAACCCACTGGAGAGTCAGCTCTGTGTGGGTTAGTTGTTCCAACTTACCAGCACACAACAACAACAGTTTGAATATTATTATATGTTCAACCCTCATGGCTACTTCTTATCTCTTCAAAGCCCTGTAAAGCTGGTTTTATTATCTCCAGCTTATTGATGTGGAAGCCGAGAACTGATGAACTAAGCTACAACCCCCGAAGTCACACTGCTGGGAGCTGGAAGCACAAGTCTCTGAGTTCAGCCAGTACCCTCCTTCTCCTGGCAAAGGGTTTGCGAGGAACATCCATTCTAAACATGGTACATTTAGAAATCTTTCTTAATATTAAAAAAAAATATTTTAAAGTAATTATTTCCCTGCCAATCGTGGTTCTGATGTATTCTGGATCACAAGGAGCTCAACTTAACACTGAAATGTAAGACTGCCCATTTTGTTGGTATGTAGATTTTTTATTAAGACACTAACTTTAAGAAAAAGTTAACATTTTTTCCTCTTTTCTAGAAAGATGACTAAAATAACCAAGATTTTTAAAAAAACGAAACCAATTTTACAAAGCAGGCAAATAACTGACAGTGTTCTCTGAATGAGGTTATTCATTATGGAGGCAAGTGAGGAATATAGACTGGAAACTTTCAAGGTGTGGACTGAGCCCTGCCTCGGCTCCAGAAACTGAATGTGCAGGTCTTTTTTTTTGACAACTGCAGGTCTTTCTTGACTTCACACCTTTCAAAATTAGCTTGGGTGTGAATTCAAGGCCTGAATCACACTCATTGTGGCCCAGCTTCCAGCACTGGCTGCAAAAACACTGACTTCACCAGTATGACTGCAAAATGGATTGTGTCTCTCATCTCCTCCTACTCAAAGGATGCTTGGTGCTGCAGGGAACACACAACCTAAGAAGCTGGCCCCCCAAGGAAGGCCACCCGAGGCACGCCAACACAGTAAGGAGCCAGAAGTATGTGTCATGGAGAAACAGCTGCAGAGCTGCAACCACAGGGGTCACTTCTCTTCAAATCAGCAAAAGCTCACATCACCGAGGAGACCAGGATCACAAGGGGAAAAAAATTTTCCCGATCGGCACACCACAACATATACGGGTTTCTGTCCCAGAACATGCCAAGTCTAAATGAAGCAGGGAGAGATTTGGAATCCATTCACTCTAGCAAGCACTGTATGCAAATTATCATTCTAGAGGACTCCAACACTGCTGGGGCCGCCCAAAGACCCACCTAATCTGTACTCGCTGCCAAACATGACAAAGAACTTACTACTAGAAAGGCATTATGAAAAGAACAATATAAAAAAAAAACCCCAAAACAGCACTTGCAAGACTAACCACAGACACGCGTGAATATAAACCAGCAGCTCCTGTAGATGGATTAAGTTTTGATGTTAGCCAGGCTACCCCTCACAATTTAGGGAATTGGAAGACAGCACCTCAACTTCTAATAGGCCAAGGTATTTGGTGGGGCTGGTAGGAAGCCTTTATCTTCACTTAATAAAACTAATGGTTAGGAATCTGACTGTAGATTTCTACCCCCATGTCTCCTAAGAAAAATGATATTGATCAGAAAAATTAAGGGAAGTTAGTTCAGTTCCCTGGGTATGCAAATAGTTAAATGCTCAGCCCGCTAACTGAAAGGGGCTAAGTTTAGTCTATCCTGAGGCACCTAAGAAAAAACTGTTGATTTACTTCAAGACATCAGATAAAACTCGGCTGTTACTGAAATCTCAATAGAACATAGTTCTACGATGACACATGTGGGGTCTCCACGAGGTGGGGTGAACTGGATAGCAACTCGTTTAGTTACATTCCAGTAGGCTGATCGTTTGCAAAATTCAGTACTTGACTATATGCTGAGGTTAGTTTGGAATACAGAAACTTTAAGTTAATATGTCTACTAGATGCCAGTGTCACCAAAGACACAGTTCCATACATACAATGGAAACGAATAGTAAAAAAACCAACTTCATCCTTAAAGTTGACTTTGAGCCCGGCTTTTCAGGATCCAATTTCCAGGTGTCGAAGATACCTATGTACATAATTATATGTGAGGCATCCAGCTTTCAAATAGTGAGAAACTCAAGGGAAGCCCACTCATGAAATTATTAGCTTACTTGTAATCTCTCCCTCCACTGGAGTGCAAGCTTGTTCAACGCATAAACCTTGCCTCAATGGCTCATGGCTGTATTCCCAGTGTTTAAAACAAGGTGGTGGTCAATAAATAGTTACTACCTACATGAAAGCCCAATGAAAGTTCTACTACTAGCCTTGAAACAAAAGTTTCAGTGCTACTATTTATCCTTGGCTAACCTCCTCAAATCATAACCAGCCTCACGAAATGCTGGTCTTAAGTTCAGAGTTCTTCAAAGAGATGGATCTTGCAATCCTTTGCTAAATTAGTATCCGGCAAGCATCTCATTGCTACTCTGCTCAAAATTTGCCCTGGCTTTCTATCTGTCCACTGAATAAAGCTTAAAGACTCAGCCCTCCATAATTCAGTCCCAACAAACTTTTTGCCTTCATCTAGCTTCCTTCAGATACTCAATGTAATCTCATACCATTCCACAAACATGTCTCACTTTCACCTTTCATTCACCGTGTCTCACTTTCATCTTTCATTCACCTTTGTAGTTTATTAAATTGTACTCCCTACTCCTTACCTGCCTTAAGTCTTTTAGGCCTGCTGAACTGTATCATGGCTTAACTTGAGAGCCATGCTGTCAGAGACCTCTCCAAGGTACTGAGCAGCAACGATGTCAATCTGGTTACTAAGGTGTGCCTGATAAAGGCCATGGTCTTTGCCATTACTTGCCATGCATCAGAGAGCTGGACAATGACTATGAATGACTGAAGGAGAGTTGATGTCTTTGAGCTTTGGTGCTGGAGAAGAGTACTGAATAAACCATGGACTACTAGGAGAACAAACAAGTTTGTCCTGGAGAGGGTGAAGCCAGGCTGCTCCTTGGAGGCAAGGATTCTGGAGCTCCATCTGACATACTTTGGACATATTGCAAAGCAGAATCAGTCCTTGGAAGAGATATCATGCTTGGGAGGGAGAAGGGACAGCACAGGAGAGGGAGACCCTCTATGAGATGGATTGATTCAGTGACCAGGGTAATGGGAATAAGTGCTTCGGAGACAGTAAGATTGGCAAGGGATAGAGCAGGATTTAGGGCTGTTGTACATAAGATCACTATGAGTTACAAGTGACTCCATGGCACATAACAGCAAACAACAACATACCTTCACTACCTTTCTCTACCCCAAACAGAAGTATATCTTTATACTGTGAATCTGCCCGACACCTTTCACTCACTGTCTTGTATTGTACTTATGAGTACATTTCACTTCATCTTTTGAGGAAAGCAGGTATTGTGTATTCCATCCCTATTTTGCCCCAAGAATCCAGCACCAGCACACAGTGTGACAGGTAATGAAGACACAATGAGTATTTGCTGAACGTATAAACAGATAGTACTCTCTTTTGTCATCACTAGCATAAATTTTTTATTTGTCTCATTCAAATTTCAAATAATGGACATGGACTTCCTTTTTCTCCCTATAAAAATATATCAATTTGCCCTAACTTTAAAAAAAAAAAAATCTACTGTGGAAATGCTATTCCTGCAAGCAGTAAGTAGCTCTGTGTCAGGGCCAGTTCAGAAGTTGTTTTTCTTGCCTTTCATCCCAAGTATTTTAATTAACCAAGGCTTCAGAAAGAGCTCTCACTGCAGGCCCTAGAGACCAAAGATGTTTATTCATCCACAGAGCAAGGAGAGCTCAGGTGCAAAAAAGAGTCACATCTTGTTACTCTGAGATCAAACCCAACCCTAAATTGCAAGGCAGATACTCAACCTTATCCCTTGACTTGTCAAGACTGGCTTCCCACTGAGCTGCCATTTTGGGCTGAGATGGACATTACGGCCAGGCCAGCACACAGATGGCAGACACGGCTGTCTGGAGGCCTTCTGCCATCTGTGGTTCTGTGGTCCTTGTCTCTGACCTCCAGCCCCTCTGATAATTCTATCCTCTGGACTCAGCTGCCACAGCCACTAGAACACTCAACAGGGTCAGACCACTTTCCCAAGGGTGGGATAGTATTAAAAACAGGGGCACTGGGTCAGACAACCCTGGGTGTAGATCTCAACTGGGTCAGTTATAAGTTGTTTGACATTAGGCAAGTTGCTTAGTCTTCTGACTTCCCCGCCTGCCTCATTTGTTTTGGAAATAGCAGTCCCTACTCATGTCACTGTTCATGTTTTGTTGACAATTCCATAAAATTAACGTACTGAAAAGCACTTGGCATGGTGTCTGCTACCTAACAAATGATCAGTGGCTGTTGTTATTATTAAGATCATTATTATCACAAACCCTCAACTGCTCATGTTTATTGCTGGATGTGTACTTTCTGACCCCAATGGGGATAATGTTTACACACACACACAGGTGTCTCTCCTTTCATAAAAGCTATCTCCAGAATCACAATACCAAATTCACTGCTGTCAAGTCAACTGCAACTCAGAATGACCCCAGAGGACAGAGAAGTGCTCCCTAATTCTCTGTCCTGTCAATGTAAGGTTGTAAATGTGAAGGGAGCAAACCACCATGTATTCTTATCCTGCAGACTATCTGGTGAGTTTGAATCAGTGACCTTTCAGCTGGCAGGCCAACATTTAACCCACACCACCACTGAGGCTCCTAAGTGGACAGAAGTGACTGTAAATACAAAGTGACAAGCAAAGTGGCGGGTTACGGCATCAGAGGACTGAGGCTAACTGTCTCACAGCTTAACTACCTAGATGTCAAGTGACTGGTTAAGTGACTTCAGCTCACTTTGACTCCATGGAACGTAGCACGCTAGGTTAATTATAGGGGGGACCATATCTACTACCGCATCTACCACCTCCTTCAGAAAAATTCCTTTACAGAAGTTCTTTTCAGGCCTAGGATTCCTGAAATTTTTCTGAACAGTATTTAAAAGAATTTTTTTTTAAAAAGAAAATCTAAAACATATTCTAAATCCAAATGATTCGTATTCCTTCTTTTCCATGCAAACAAGAATCTCAGGGCAAATCTACAGTCCACCCCTAATCAATGCACAAAGCTTAGGACATTCACTGAGTATTAACTCTTCTATATTCCTCTGGAGCTCTGGTGGCCTAGTGGCAAGAAGCTGTGCTGTAATCCTGAAGGCACATGGTTTGAGGCCACCAGCTGCTCCATGGGAGAAGGATGAGCGATCTCCTCTCATTAATATGGCCCTGAAAACCTGCTGGAGGGTGAGCTATGGGTCGGTTCCGACTCTACAGTACACAAAAACAACAACATATTCCTCATATCCTTTTCGTTCTGTTAGTGTACTTTCTGATGGTTCTACTTTATTTGGTATTTCCAGTGGTTCTCTCACATGTTTTTTACCCTACGGTTCCGCACGTATGTTTTTTAGGAACCTTAAATTCTTTGTGAAATAAGGCAGACATACAAAAACACTAAATTAAAGAAACAGAGCCTTTCTCAGCCTCAGGTTTTACATATGTAAACAGGCATATACCAGTAATATATCCCTTACCAGGTGAGAATGAGGGAGAAAGCGTCATCTTATCAAGTAAAGAGTTTTACTTGAGTGTTCATGGCAACAGCACTGAATTTCCCTTCACCTCCCAACTTCTTACATTCACACTCAGAGGAAAGTCACTGAGCTCATTAGGCATCAAAGCTCTGGTCCCGCCAGGCAACAATATGGGAAAAGAGAGGGAACCAACCACGAAAAGGGAGGTCTCATCGTTTCTGTTTGCTCAGCAGCAACATGGCTGATGGCTTCCACCCAAGCTGTGATGGGGCACAGTGCCATCCTAACACATGGGCCAGGGGACCGGAAGCCAGGTGACTGAGGCAGAACACCAAGCGGGACCACTCGAGCCAAGAATTCCTGTCTAAATGTTTCTGTGCTGCTTCTCCCAGCTTGTGAGTGGACATCCAAGCCAGACTGCTCTCACGTCTCATTAGTGTGGTGGCGGGGGGACTCAGAGACGTGGTGGGCCTTGGGGAAGAGTTCGTGCATTTACAGAAGATACAGGTGGGCATGTCACGTAATACAATGGCTGGAGGCAAATAATTTCCTAGGAAAAGTTAGATGTTTTGCAATTGTCCCCCTAAATATCCAGCATTTTTGAATGAGTGACATCTTCGCTAAAGGGCAGACAAGTCATGATGCTTTTGAAATGCATATGACAAATGTGAAAAGCTATCCCAGGTTAGAGACACAGGGACAAAGAGAGAAAGAAAGAAGGCATGAAGGAGGGATGAAAGATTAGTAGATGGGAAAAACCTCGACTGACTATGGATATTATAGCAATCTTTTCCCCAACTGCATGCAGTCTGAGTTTGTTCAGGACAAATCAAGTTATACAAAAATAATTCTTTTTTTTCTTTCAATGCAGACAAAGTTTATTGTTTACTAATGAGAAGGACATCATGTTGGGAGGGTGGAGGGACAGCGCAGGAGGGGAAGACCCTCTATGAGGTGGACTGATTCAGTGACTGGGGTAATCAGGATGGGTGTATCGGAGACAGTGTGACTGGCACAGGTCAGAGCAGACTTTAGGACTGTTGTACATAGGGTGGCTATGAGTCACAAGAGACTTTACGGCACATAACAACAACAACAACAACAATGTCTTAATTGGCCAAGAGTAAAAGTAACTTGGAGAAAAAGTGAAATTGACTTAAAAGATCTAACACTGTTCACAAGCAAGAACCAACGTTTACAGAACACTCATTATGCTCTGTTAGACACTCTGCAGATTATCTCTTTAAAGACATAATCATTCCTTTTTACGGAAGAAAGAGGGGTTAAAGAGAGTAAGTTCTAAGCCCAGAATATACAGCCAAAAAGCTATGGGTTTTCCAATCTATATTATGACCCTTTCATTTTTAAGAATTCTCTCTCTCCATTCACTTCAAGGGAAATTGCACATTCTGTTATAGAAATCATCATTTTGATCATCTTCAAAAGGATCCTTCACATCAGAGTCTACAACGTGCCTCCATCTACCAATTTCTCATTCTTTCCTTAGGTGCATTCTACACTAGGCTGTGAGAGGAAGAGAACTCAGAGATTAAACCTCCCCTAACTGGGAAGCCTGGCAGAAGTGTTATCTGCCGACACTGTCAAATCCAGCACCTGTGCCTCCCTCCCAGTGGAGGACAGGCAAGTGGTTTTTATCCTGTTGACTGTCACAGTGGTTTATCACTGTGATTTCTTATCTGGAGATAAGGTGAGGCCAGAGGGGCCAGGGCAAAGGTGCTTCTTGTCATCTTTTCAGAGCACTGCTGTAACACTACCCACACCATAGGTGGCGCCCAAAGAGAATGGAGTTTGGAAGGTTACCTCGGTGCAGCACGATGTGGTCAATCATGTTGCGTTTGTATTTGGTGTGATAGAGGCAGAGAGGACAGCGAAGATCTTTGGGGCCCTCCTCAGGAACAGCCGAATGCCCAGCTTCCACGTGCATAGTAAAAGCAGATCTGGGAGGTAGAAAAAGATGATTAGTGTGACAGAGTCATCTTCCTCTGACCCCCTTGGGCCAGCAACACCACCATGTGACTTCTAGAAGGGACACGTTCAACTTGAGTGGCCAAAAAACACAGCTGTCAATCATGTTCCTCGGTCATTCACTCAACTTGGCAAGCAGTGGTAACCTCTTTTCCAGAAATTCTACCATTTGGCTGGGTTAAGGGCTGAACTGGAAAAGAAAAGATTCCTCAAATATCTTATTCTTTCTTTCTTTTTTGCCACAGTTACTCCTGCACCCGTCAATTTTATTGACAATGGGCAGTCAGCATTTAAATCCCTCCTTAGTGCCATATTACCCTATTCACAATACAAATCAAGCACAAGGCCTGGGTTGAGGTGTACAGAGGGTATTTCACTCTGCCTCCTCTTTAAATATCTTGTTCTTGCAAATTAGAATTTTCCTATGGAAAGAAGAAAAGGAAAATCTCTAGAAATCCCCCAAACCATGGCTATCGGATTGGTTCTAGTTCATAGTTGCTATACTGCACAGAGTGAACCTGCCAGGATCCCCAACGCTGTAATCCTTATGGAAGCAGAGTGCCACACGTTTCTTCCAACAGTTGTTGTTAGGGGCCATCAAGTTGACTATGACTCACGGTGACTCTACGAACAACAGATCTGAACCCTGTCCTATCCCGTGCCATCCTCACACTTCTTGACACACTTGAGCCTACTGTTAAAAGCTATTGTCATAGTATCTGATAGAGCAGCTGGTAAGTTAGATTACCATACCAGTCATGTGCTTTATTGCTTAACCACTGCACCACTAACTCCCTGGAGACAGCACTTTTCACTGGGCTTGAAGGTAAGGGTCTATTTTAAGGTGATGTTGATTTACCAACTGTCTCTACGATTCCTCACAGGTAAGAGAAAGAGGAGAGGACAAACTGTTTAAAAAGAGCTTGACAGCTGGCTATTAGGTCAACTAAGGTCAGGATTGCTAGACCAGCTTGGAAGTGGAATGGAATGGCACTGTTGCCTTCTACTCCAGCCTTTTCAAAACGTAAAACTTACAAAGTCTTAAATGTCTCGTAAAAATGGATGGTATTAGGAGTTAATGGACAAGGATCCCTTCTTATTAACTGAATACTTCTCTCTGCAGAACTGTGTACTGTCAGTGGACCATCATTATCTGGGTCCTTTACCGTCACTCAGTTCTAAGGTCACGTATGTTTCTCTGCAAAACAATTAGACCAAATTTGTTAACAGAGCTATGATACATTTTTCATCAAATCTCTGGCATCTAAGATGTTAGTGGGGAAAAAAAAAAGACTTGTTCTCCTAACTCATTTTTTCCTCTGGACAGGAGACCTATTTTTGGACATGAAGCCTACAAGAAGCTTCTCTGAGTGGACTGAAGAGGCCTAAGGTTCAGGTCTGGACTGCAATAAAAGCAGATTTTCTAACTGTACTATTGTAACTGAGCAGGTCAGTGACTTTTCCAAGGTCACGTGCTCAGTAAATGTAAAGACGGCTTCGAATAGTAAAGTTCCAGACTATTAAACTGTTAAGCTAAAAGAGCTGTGTTGTACAAAACAAACCACAGGAGAAGACTTGTAGAGGCTAAGTTATAGAAACAATTCCATTCTTTGGACTCACTAATTCTGTAATACATGACTTGGAATTGTCTTTTTCTACACTGGAACACTCTCTAAGATTGCTCAAGTCCAGGATATTGACTCTCGGGGTATCATGAAATATACTTGTAAGAAATAAGAATTTTTCACAAGGGCAGTAGGCAGAGTCTTTATTACTAACACTTGACTGTGACATTGTTTTCAAGAACTGCTTTCTCTCTATTTTCCAAAAAGAAAATTAAAATGGGGGGGGTTCTCTCAGCATAAACACTCGCTGTGCTGTGCACTGGGTCAGGAAATTCTTCATCTTACCCTCCCATTTCTTGGGCACTCATTCACTGTTTTTTTTCAACTCACTGTATTTTAGTAGAGCTCTTCATCCCTTCCTCACTCCCAAAGCAATGTTCTTAAAATTGTTCCTTGAGTGAAAGCTGGACCCAGCACTTCTATTTACGGATAGGGCTTCACTTGAGCTCCTTTTAGTAGAGGGGGGGAAGAGACGGTGACGAGGGGACAAGCAGCGGGCAGTCATATTAACTGGGCACTCATTTCATTCTTCATTGTGGGAAAATACTTGTAACTTAGGACTTCTCACTTTAACTACTGTGTCACATCTTAACCCCTGACCTGTCCGTGCGTGTGCACTTACTTAAAGCCTGTGTAAAACGAGCAGTCTTTGCACTTGAAGAGTTTCTTTCCGCCATGTTTGTCCCGGTAATGGCGCCTGATGCTCTGGATGTAGCCAGAGGAGAATTCACAGAATTCGCAGTGAAGAACGGCTTCAGTTTTCTCAGCGCCAGCAGCAGCCCCAGAAAGAGGCACAGGACTCACACGGCTGTTGTTCCTCGCCAGGGCAGCTGACTGGTAGTGGTTCAACTGTTGCTGAACATCTGGAGGCTCTGAGTATGACGAGTCTGTGGAGAGATCGGGACAATGACACCAGGCACACAGAACGTACTATAGAGATTTGACACTTGGAAACCTGTGACAGCAACTTTGAGGGTTGTTTGGTTTTCTTTACAAGGGATATAACGATGATCCCTTCTTTCATCTTCGTTTACATCGACCATACAGATCTGGGGACATGCAGGTAGGGAGGAAGTGTCACTTCTCTTAATCTAAGTTTGAGGGCTCATAGCATTTAAAAATAAAATTCTGAGGTTAAAGGTTTCAAAGTGAAGGAAGAAAGTAAACTGCTTTGTAAAGGAAATACCCGTCCTTGTCAGTGAGATAAAGAAACCTACACAGTATACACAGGAATCAAAACGAAAAAGGAAAGATGATGCAGTGTCTCCTCTTTTGCAGCCTAAAATTATTCAAGGCAATGAAATGGGGGCTGGGGGGTGGGAGAAGAGAAAGTGTCTTTAACAGAAATGCGCAAGCACATGGCACTCACAAATATAAAAATGCTTTATGCCTTTGCTGTGGAGTGATTTACATTTTAAAATAGAAAATCCAATAGTATTCCTCTGGAATGGATGTTCAGAGCTTAGTCAGCATGAAGATGGAGATTTATTCATCAATCCCATTAAAATGAAATTCCAAACAAGTTTCCCTGAAAGGTATTTTAAAGTTTGCAGTTCAGAGTAAAATATCGGAAATGATGGGCGCAAATCTCAACCCTGAGAAGCTTCTCTCACATGTGGTGGAGAAATCTGACCTAGATGGAGAAAAGGGGCGGAATCTCAGTTTCTTCTTTAAATTGAAAGAAAAAACCAAATAATGGAAAGTAAAAGGAAGTTGTAAAAAACACCCCAAAACCCCCTATTCGCAAAACAGTGCTCTCTGAAGGTGAAGGTAAGGAATTTATGGACTTTGTCCTGCACAACCTCCAGCTGCCTGTGAACGACACAAATGAAGCCCATGAATACCATGCCGATGAATTTCAGTGTAACTTTCCTTTAAAAGAAAACAAAGGGCTCTTTTCTTAAGCCTTTCAAAAAGCAGGGGGGTAAGGGGAGAGAAACTGTACAAGCCTCCTCCTGATTTGATGGACACTTAATTTTCCAAAGCCTGATTCCCTGAGGCAGGACATAGAGGAATTCTGTAAAACCCATATTTGATGAAATGAGTACCATCTATCCCAGCAGCCTCTTCGAAAAGCAAAACAAAAGCCGAACAGCCTCCCTGACTGTGGGGCCACCTTCCATCTTCACAACACTAAGCTACTTCCCCTTCTGGTTCTCCTCCCCCCTCCTCAATTCATATTCCTCAAGATGGAGGGGAGGGAAAAACCCTTTGGAAATTGTAAACAAATCTGCCACACACAAAAATAAAACAAAAGGAAACTTGAACAATATCTGTAAGCCTCCAAGGATTCATTACTAGGTGTAAATGGAAGACAAAGGAAGAAAGACATGACATGACTGAATTCATACCACCAGTGTTTTAATGTCTTCTTTTCTTTATTCTTCTAACCCAGCAGACGAACCCACTCAGGATCACAATAACGTGACTGTCAACTGCTTATCCTTTCTTTCAATAGATTTGTTTACCATTTCACAGATTATTCAGAAGGTTTCCTAGTTAAGCCCTGACTAGTTAGTTTCTGCTTAAATACATGCAGGTTGAAGAAGAGCAGACACACTCCAGTGTCCTCGTGAACAAGGCGCTGAGCAGAGATGAAGCGCTGCCCTGGGGTGGCCCTATAAAGTCTCCGGCCTCTTGTAGTGTTGGTCCTGGTTTGCGATCTGAGCTCCAGGAAGTGTAAATTCTGTAACAAGTTCAGAGTCAGGTCCTGCTACCCGTGACCAGCTCAGGACCCACAAATCAACCCAGCCATCCAAGCCAGCTTCTTGATGAGCAGCTGCAGTTCCCTCCATGGCACAGCACACACACCTGAACGAGTGGCCTAGGTAGGTGTAGCTACTATGGATACTGGTAATTGGCACAGATGCCTGGCAATGGACAGCTTTCATCTCTTTATAGCAACGCTACAAAGAAATAAATGATTCCAACTCAGACAATAAGCCAAGTTAATTCCTCTCTTCCTGCCCTTCTCACATCCCATCAACCAGTCACACACCCTAGATCTCTTACGATGGATCCCGATGAGGAAGGAGACTCTTTTACATAAAACATGTTTCATATCTCTAAGCCTACTGCACATGATTGCCTTCATCTCATAAGAGAAACCTTAAATTTTAACTCTGGTATTTGTATCTGATCTAGAATTTGAATTTAAAAAAGAAGCAAGAATTTGCGAGGAAAACATTCCAAGAAAGAGCTTCTCATCACCTTCTTGAATGGCAATGCAAAAGAAACAGCTGTGTGGATTCATGCTGTAAATGCTTTTTTCCCTAGTTAAAATTAGATGGGTAGGTTTTACTTACCGAAAGATGTAAATTCCACCACTTGTGGTACATTTTTAATAATGCCCAGGATTCCATTTTTGGGGGTTCTTAAGAGCTTTACTTTCCACCAAGCCACACACACTCACGCTCTCCCTCACACACATTCTCTCTCTTGAAAAAATTTGTAAATGATGTGCAATTTTGACAATCTGGGCACTAGACTGACAAAGTTGTGTGGACATGTCCACCAATCTTAAAAAAGTCTATTTGCTAAGCTACACACAACTCCAGCTAGTTCAGGAAGCAGAGCTTGAAGGGCAAGAAGAGGGTTGTTTGTGTCCAGGTTAGAATGGCAAACAGACTGCTGGCAGCAAAGGGCC
The DNA here is from genome assembly GCF_000299155.1 of Elephantulus edwardii. Lineage (NCBI taxonomy): Eukaryota > Metazoa > Chordata > Mammalia > Macroscelidea > Macroscelididae > Elephantulus > Elephantulus edwardii. Next base: position 13,465,541 of record NW_006399802.1, on the reverse strand, counting down.
TGCCACATACGTTAAAGATCATCATGAAGATCGTTGTCTTTCATTCTGTGCCCAAAGGAAAGGTAAACAGCTTATGTGTAGAGAGACAGACTTCTGGGCAGACTGTCGAAGGCAGGAATACAAATGCTTCACAAGGTATATCTGCATCCAACTGTGGCCATACACATTCCATCTTTATAACCTGCATGGCCGATTGAACCAAGAGCAAAGATAAGTTGGTCTACTTTCAAAGACTGGTCATGGCTGAATATAATCATACATTTGTAACCTAACTCTGGGATATGTGGTCTAAGAATGTTTTAGAAATTAATTTAGAAGTAAGAATTGCAAAGAAGCTCTGGTGGCCTAGAAGCAAGAAGCTACACTGCAATCCCAGAGGTATACAGTTCTAATCCATCAGATGCTCTGCTGGAAAAGGAGGAGAAATCTCCTGTACCAGTCTTATCTGATTTGACGGTACACACACACACAAAATTTAAAAAAAAAAAAAAAAAGGAAGAATTGCATTTTTAAGTCTATTAAAGGATATACAGCTATCCAATCAATGGCCATGAGTAAGAGAAGAATTACATTTTGCAACCTCTGGATCAAATAAGAGTAGACGTGTAGCATAGGTAGTTACAATGCATACAGGTGTAGGTTTGGAATTTACTCTATGAACTGACTTCAACCTCACAACTATGTCAAGCAAAACTCAGATTCTCATCTCAATGCTACTGATAAGTAGCTGCAGCCAGTAACAGGTGCCCACAAACTCAGAATGTCAGCAGAGATCTGGCTGGTGCTACATTCTGTGTTTTGTCTTGGGAGCACCAGTAACCCATGGCGGTCTCATGAGACAAGCTGGAGGAATGAGGTAGAGCAGCAGTGTTCCATCAGCAAAACACACGCACATCAGAGAGGCGAGAGGGATGGTGGCACAGAGGTTGAAATGGCTTGGGCTTTGAGCTGAGTAAGAAAGAACACATTAAAACAAGTATTTCAGAGCAGCTGGCAAAAACAAAAAAGCAAGATTTGTAGGAAAGACAATAACTATCCAGAATTCTGATATGCTCAAAAAAAGGAGGACACCCATAAAGGACATTTCTTTAAGTGAACTATACAGGCACCGTGGACACCCGGCTTGCCCAAATGACATTTCACCTGCCCAAATGACATTTCGCCTGCCCAAATGACATGCTTTCTTAAGATCAACTTCCCTAAGAGAGCCTCTGACTACTCAGGTGGGATTTCCCCCCCACGCCCAAGTATATAAACGCAAATGGGCAAAGGATGCTTTTTGGTGGCTCTTGAACAAATCAGGGTTCTACGCTAGGGGAACAAATGGAGTTTGGGGTGGGACATCCTAGCTTCTCATTCCTATACCCAGAGAAATGGAAAACCTCTTGCTAATTCCAGCTCTCTATAAAACTAGCTACACCCAGGTGAGTCTAGTTTGAGCTTTTAATATTTCTCCATAAATTAGCCAGTGCATAAGCAATCACAGGAAAACGGACTTCATAAAAAATGGTAAAAAAAAGAAAGTTCTAAAAGAGCAAACAAGAAGCATGAGAGGGAAGCTATCTTGTATCTTGAACCTTGAACAGTTCTGTTCTAAAAACATTTCATCAATACCCACACTCAATGCCAGGCAAAGTGCAGGTTCTGAGAATTCAGTCAAAGACAACATGAGAGAAATTTCTAGGAAGTCAGTCTATTAGGCAGGAGAGCCGGGTGGTCAAGTGCTAGGGAAACACAAGTCGTCTCCACATCTAGTAAACCTACCCTAGTGGCTGAGGCAGTGGTGTCACTACGACATTTGGACTTCTGGTGGCCTCTTGCATAGGAGTTGTATGCTAACAAGCCTCTCTGGCAGTTCAAGTTCACCAGTGGCTATCTGGGAGAAGGATGAGCAACCTCTTCCTGTGAGAGTATCAGCCTCAGGAACCCAAGGGAGAGTCATCTAGGAGTTCACTCTGACCCAACAGCAAACTGTCTATAAAACTTTTCACTCAATGTTTCACCAGAAATTGATTACTGATTATTTTTAATTAAAATATTTCTATAGTTGTTGACAACAAAACATTATGTCCTGCTTATATGTTATCAGTATATATGTTAATTTACTTTTCGCACTTTCTAATTTGACCATGTGATCATAATTAGTTGCAAATAACATCCAAAAGAATGGGAATCCAGAACACTTACTTGTGCTCATTGAGGAATTTGTACATGAAATAAGAAAAAGTGGCAAGAAGCTGCATTGCAATCCCAGAGGTGCGCAGTTTGAATCTACCAGATGCTCTGCTGGAGAAGGAGGGGTAATATCCTCCTGTACCAGTCAGATCTGATTTGACAGTACACACAAAAAGTAATAAATGAAAATAAAATTTTAAAAAGTAAAAAAAACAAACAACAAACAGTCTTTCAAACAGAACGAGAGTATACAGAATGTTTTAAAATAAGGAAAGATGTGCATCAGGGTTGTGACCTTTCATGGTATCTATTCAGGATGTATTCTGAGTAAATAATTCAAGAAGCTGAACTATGTGAAAAATGTGGTATGACGATTAGATGAAGACTCACTGACACTCTACTCTATGCAAATGAGGGAGCTCTCATGGCCTGTGGGGTAAGGGACTCACAATGTTAATACAAAGATGCCAGCAATACTCATTTCATGACACTAACACAAGGGTATGTTCTTGCTTGCATCCTAGTGTTTATGAGGGAGATCTAGACTGTAAGGAGTTTAAAGAGAGCAATCTTCTCTTGTGCCATTTATAGCCTCTGAAAACCTGCTGGAGGGTCTGCTAAGAGTCAGTTCTAACTCAAAGGCAATGGGTTGAATTGCTATGTTTATACATAGATGACACTACCTTGCTTGCTGAAAATGAAGATGACTGTGGTATCATGTTTATTCATATATACGAGTCTATTCAAAATGGCTTTTCAAGTCATTGGCTGTGACTTTCACCGTATGTTGATGTTGAGTAGCTTGTGACTCCTAATGACCTTATGCACAAAAGCTCTGAACTCTGCCCTATCTTGAGCCAATCTCATGATCTCCAACACATCTAATCTCATTACCCCAGTTACGGTGTCAATTCATCTTATCCAGGGTCTTCCTCTCTTGTGCTGTCCCTCCACCCTTCCAAGCATGATGTCTTCTCCAAAGACTAGTCCCTCCTGGCAACATGCCCAAAATATGCCAGATGAAGCATCAAAATCCTTGCCTACAGGGAGAAACTTGCTTTTACCCTCTCCAAAACAGACCTGTTTGTTCTCTTGGCAGTCCATGCAATGTTCAATTACTTTTCTCCAGCACCAAAACTCACAGGCATTGATTCTTCTCTTGTCACTGTCCAACTCTCTGATGAGTGGCCAGTAATTGTGAAGATCATGGCCTAGATCACACACGCCTTAGTCTCTAGCCTGACATCCTTGCTCGTTTAGTGGAAACCCAAACTAGAGTATGCATAAATGAATAATTTTTGAATTGGTCAGTTTTTCCCATCCCAGCACATTTAAATGGAACAGGTATAGCAGCAGTAGACTGAGAATCTCACTACCACCAAAGAAGAAACAGAATGGAGCACATGTAGTCTTTTTGATTTCTGCACAAGACAGATCTGAACCCAGCCAACATTAGCAGTAGCCTCAGACAAGAACCAGAGACTTACATGAAACAGAGCTGAGTTGGTACTGCTGCCACATGGAGTCAGAGCCAGAGGCTTTTGCCTAAGCTTGCTAGCAGACTAAGGAGAGAGACTGTAATTGGTAGGGCTAAGTGAACTTTGTAACACTGCCAGGAGGCTGTCAGTCAAAGGACCTGAGAACATATCTGAGAAGCTGGCCTTACTGAGGAATTGTATCCTGTAGTCAACCTGAATTATAACTTGTTAATTTTTTCAATAAGCCCTATAATCATGAGTATACTTATAGTTCTGAGAGAACTCACAGTTCTGTGAGATCTGTGTAGACATTACAATGGGTTTTGGATCTAGCAGGAGAGTAGTACGACTGGTGTTAGGACTAGCAGAAGTAGATGTGGAAACACAGAGGCCATGTCTGATCTTATGGGACTTGGTTCAGTACTGGAAATGTTACTAATAGGGACTGTCTCCCTTGGTGAAGTTAAAAGGGGTCAGATTCAGTCATTCTCATATTGCCTCTAATCTCTTTACATTACTTGAAGCACTTACTGAAGTGTGGATTACACTTCTTAACAAAATGCAACCAAAAAAAATAAATCCTCAAAACTGGGTCAATAAAAAAAAATAATGATAAATGGAGAAAAAGTTGATATTGTCAAGGATTTCATTTTATTTGGGTCCACAATCAATACATATGGAAGATAAAAAGGATGTATAGCTTTAGGCATATCTGTTTCCAAGGACTGCATAGCATTAGGCAAACCCGTTTCCAAGGACCTCTTTAAAATGTTAAAGAGTTAGGATGTCATTTAAAAGACTAAGGTGTACCTAATGCAAGCCATGGTATTTTGAATTGCTTCATATGCATAAAAATGTTGGGCAATGAATAAAGGAGACTGAAGGATTGATGCCTGTGAATTGTGCTGTGGCTGAAGAATACTGAATATACTATGAGCTGCCAGAAGCACAAAAAAACCTAACTTAGAAGAAGTAAAGCCTGAGTGTTTCTTTAAAAAAAAAAAGAGACTTGGTCTCACATACTTTGGGCATGTTATTAGGATAGGTCAATCCCTGGAAAAGAAGATCACACTAAGAAAAGTATACAGTCAGCAAAAGAGAGGCAGAACATTACTGGGATGGCCTGACACCGTGAATGCAGGACTGGGCATAAAGAAACACGGTAGAGATGATGAGGATGGTGCTGAAAGGGGAGGGTTCCGTCCTATTGTGATACGGTCCCTGTGTGAGTCAGAACCTACTTGACGACCTCTAACAACAATGCTATACTAACAACAACAATGCCATACGATCAGAGCTGCAGTTATCACCTAGTTACAACGATGCTTCACATGATACTGTTTTATCTGTACAATATGAATATGCACAGCTATTTTTGTTGCTGCTGGGTTTTTTTTTTAACAATTGCTGATTTTGCCAAATCTTCTGCTGTTTTATTTATAATATTATGAAAATTCATGTTTGCAAACACTTATCAGTAACTTTTTTGACAGTGAAGTAGTAATAAAAGGAAAAGAAAGAATTTTTTTTTAAAGTTGCTACTAAGTTACTAAATAATGTTGGAACTAGCAATGTCATTAAGCATAGACAGGTTTTACAAAACTAATTTATTATTAGTATTCATATAGTTTGCTTGGCTCCACGGTCAACACTCTTGGCACCAGCAGCCAGGAAATCAAAAAACGTATTGCAATGGGAAAGTCTGCTGTTAGGAACCTCTCTAAAGTACTCAAGAGCAATGGTGTCTCTCCGGAGACTAAGGTCCGCCTGATACAGGCCATGGTTTTTGCAATCACTTGTTATGCATTAGAGAGATGGACAATGACTAGGGAGGATAGGAGAATTGATGCCTTTGAGCTGTGGTGCTGGAGAAGAGTATTGAATGTACCATGGACTGCCAAGAAAACAGATTCATTCTAGAGAGGGTTAAACCAGGCTACTCCTTGGAGGCAAGGATTCTTGGGCTTTGTCTGACATACTTTGGACATGTTGTAAGGAGAGACAGGTCTTTAGAGAGGGACATCATGCTTGGGAGGGTAGAGGGACAGCGCAGGAGGGGAAGACCCTCTATGAGGTGGATTGATTCAGTGACTGGGGTAATCCGGATGGGTGTGTCAGAGGCAATGAGACTGGCACAAGATAGAGCAGGGTTTAGGGCTGTTGTACATAGGGTCGCTATGAGTCGCAAACGACTCAACAGCACACAACAACAACAACAACAACAACATTGTCTAGAGAGCTCTGGTGGCCTAGTGGGTAAAGAGCTGCGATGTAAACACAAAAGGCAGTTTAAACCCAGCAAATGGTCTCAGGCAAAAAAAAAAGCTACTCTTCTCCCATGCGATTTACAGCCTCTGAGAACCCACTGAAGGGGTCAGCTATGAGTTGGTTCTGACAATCCTTAACAATAACTCCTCATACATTTTATGAAATATTATTCAAGCAATTTAAAACTATACCATATACTATTCTGTGATTAAAATAGATAACAACATTACTAAGGTTCTTCAAGATCAAGTTTGCAAGGAGGTCTTTGGGGGGTACAACCATGAGTTACAGCTCTGGGTAACAACCTTAATGATACTACCGCTTGAAAGAATAAAAGAGGAGAAGAGAACAAATGAGCAGTAACCAAAGAGAGTAACTATTATAAGATTAAGGAAGACACAAGGCAGAGCAAGAATCAATTGGGCAGTAAATTGTGGGAACCGCAAAGGACAGCCCCTCCCACGCACTGAGTGATACAAAGCAGCAGCCATACAGGAGGATCAATTCTCAATTTTCTGCAGCTCCACATAGCAGGTGTGAGGGAAGGTGCATCGTGGTACAAGTAAACCCATTTAATTATATTTGAGCCAGGTGTCCATGCAGACCTGGGGACAGGCTCTCTGGTCAGTGTAAATCAAGTTCCAGGAGGAAATAAAAGACTAAGAACTTTAGGCAGAAATTTTAGAAATGCCAGGGGGTAAATGATTAAATTACATCCATTCATTCAGCAAATATTTATTGAGCATCTAAGTAAATGGGAGACACTGTTCTGGGAAAGTAAGATTTGATCCCTGCCTCAAGCAACTCACTATCTCAGATAGACATGTAAATAATTGATTGTGATACAATGCAAAAAAAAAAAAATAAAAAAGGAAGAAAAAGTCAATACAGGTATATAGGTAGAGCTGAGGGAAGAAGAAGAAGAAAAACCCCACAAAAACACAAATAAACCAAAACACAAACTTCACCTGGTGAATGATGCATAGTCACACTACCAAATCAATCAATTAGAATAAGGTCCTCTGGTGGTACAGTCCCTACTGCTAACCCACAGGCCACGCCTCTCTTGGCAGGTCGACTCCACTAGCTGCTGCTGCATGGGAGTTGGTGTGTTTTTCTCTGTTGTCAAGTTGGAACCAAAGCATAGCTGACACTCCAGCAGGTTTTCAAAGGCAGTTAACCACGTGGAATGCATCTATCTTTAGTGGAGCAGCTGCTAGATTTGTTTTTGGGTTGGAAGTACAACTCCTTACCCACCAGGACACCAGAGCTCCTGCTCCATGGGAGAAAGATGGGTGGTTTCCTCTCCAGCAACTGACAGCCTTGGGAAAGCCAATGGAAACCCTATCAGTCAACATGAAAGCAATGAGTGAGTAAGTGAGTGAGTGAATGAGTGAGTTGAGTGAGTGAGGCAGCACAACAGCTAAGCTAGGTTGAAAGGTTGGTGGCTCAATCTATTTCCACAAGGATTGCAGCCTAGGTAACTCTATGGGGAAGTTCTACAGGGCCACTACATAGACACCTGTCAAAATCACCTTAAATGGACACACCCATATTCATTAGTGTCTTAATGAATGAAATAAATACTAGACATGTAGACAACCTGGATGTTTATCACATCTTCATTTCAATTCAGACATGTTGGAGACACAAAATGGAAATTAAACAACCATACTCTTTATCACAATCTGTGGGGGGAAAAGTTAATTAAATCCATAGTGTAAAGAAATAAAGATGGGGAGGAGTCTCAATAGAAAAATATCTACAACTGAGGACAGAATGGATAGGACAAAATGTAAACCATTTAAGTTCTAAAACAGAGTAACATTCAAAACCATGGATTGCTATTATTTTCAGAAACAACTACATGTTGGCAGTAAAAATAATTAGAATGAGAATATTATTTTGTTGAGTAGTATAACCACAGATATTATAAATGCCCAAAGTATGTGGTAGAAGAAATCGAGTAAGACATAGTCTGTTATTTCTAATCAATAAATTTTCCTTTCAATCTTTCTGAACATATTATATTCACTATATTAATAATTATAATAATTAATATTAATATATTAACAATGACAAGGGAGTAACTAGTGACATAATTTGGTTAACAGTCAGGAAAGATTTAGAATGGTATGCAATCTCTATTGTACAAGTGCTAATATACTTAGGCAAAGGATAAAATAGTCTGTTTTTTTTGTGTACAGTAGTTACTGACTCGCCTGAAGTGCCTACTGCAGAGTGTCAAGGACTGCAGCCTACAATACGGATTGAGGCTCAATGTCAAGAAGACAAAGATTCTCACCACTGGACCAATTGGCAGCATCAGGATGGATGGTGAAGAGATTG
>NW_006399802.1:13454464-13456436 GCF_000299155.1 Elephantulus edwardii | reverse complement strand
GAGTCTAAAGTAACTTGACAGCACATAACAACAAAACAACAGGTGATGATGAATAAGAAAGACTGAAAAAGATTTTATGTTTCTGAGTTGCGATTTTGGCAAAGAAAATGGAATATACCGTGCACAGCTAACAAACAAATCTGTCTTAGAATCAATGCAGCTAGAGTGGTCCTACGCACCAAGAACAGTGAGATTTTGTCTCACATGCTTGGGACATGTTATCAGGAGGGACTGTGTTGTTGTTCTTACATGTCATCAAGTCACCCATGACTCATAATGACCCTATGTACAAGAGCTCTGAAACCTGCCCTACCCTGAGCCAGTATCATTGACTCTGACACATCTAATCCCATTGCCCCAGTTACTGTGTTAATCCTTCTTATCTAGTGTCTTCCTCTTCTGTGCTGTTCCTCCACATTTCCAAGCAGAATGTCCTTTTCCAAGGACTGGTCCCTCCTAGCCAGCCATGTGCCCAAAGTATGTGAGGTGGAGCTTCAAAATCCTAGCCTCCAAGAAGAAACTTAATTTCATCCTTTCCAAGGCAGACCTATTTGTTCTCCTAGTGGTCTACGGTATGGTCAATACTCTTTTTTACAACTCAAAGGCATCAATTCTTCTTCTGTCATCCTTAGTCACTGTCCAGCTCTCTGATGCACAGCACAGGAGTGCCAAGACCATGGCGTGAATCAGGTCCACCTTAACTTCTAAACTGACATAAACACTCTTTCGCACTTTGGAGAGGTTCCTAACAGTAGACTTTCCCAATGCAATTCAACTTTTGATTTCCTCACTGCTGGAGCCTAGAATGTTGAGTAAATGGAAATTAACAGCCTTAATCTCTTCTCCATCTATTATGATGCTGCCAGTTGGCCCAGTGCTGAGAATCTTTTATCTTCTTGATACTAAACTTCAGTTTATGTTGGACTACAGACCTTGACCTTCCACAGCCAACACTTCAGGTCCTCCTAGTTTGGGCAAGCAAGGTTATATCATTTGCATAATGCAGGTTGTTGACGAGTCTTCCTCCAATCCTGATGCCACACTCCTCATCACAGAGTCCAGCTTCCAAGTGAACTGTTTCACAAATAGATTGAAAAGGGATGGAGGCAGGATGCATCCCTGACACAATCCCTTCCTAAAGTTGAACGATGCAGTGTTTCCTTGCTCTGTTCTAACAATTGCCTCCTGGTACAAATATAGGTTCTGCATGAGCACAATCAGGAGGGATTAGCCTTTGGAAAACAACATCATGCTCGGCAAAGCAGAGGGCCAGCAAAGGAGAAAACTCCTTTCAATTAGATGGACTCATGTAGTGACTTAAACTTAATTGAGAATATGAGGATGGCACAGGATCAAGCAGTGTTTTTTTCTGCTGTACAAATGGTACTGTGACTTGAAGTTGACTAGATGGTATCTGACAACAGCAGTAAAACCCACCTCTCTTCATCTATATAGTTATCACATTAGTTCATACCACCACCATCATTTTCCTGGATTACTTAACCTCCCAAATGGTTACTTCACTTTCATATATGATCAGCATGACTGCTGTCCAACAAACAGCTAAAGAAACTTTCTTGAAATGTGCTTACCCACCTCTCACTTATCAACTTGATTAGGTTCCAAAGACCAGGTCATTATGTGAAATTAGTTATCACTCAAGAGTTTGGGGCTGTCACCATCTATTGGGTACTAGCACCGCCTCCATCACTTACCCAATTAACAATGGTACTACAAAATGTACAACCTGGAAAAGATAAAATAGATGAATGGCACTTTCTAAGAATCAAATCCCTATGCACATCCAAAAACTTCTCCAAAAGGGTAAAAAGGGAAGCAACAGACTGGAAAAAAGTGTTTGGTAATGACATGTCAGATAAGAGACTTATATCTAGAATTTATAAAATACTTGAGCACCACAAGAAGATAAAGGTAAATAATCCAATAGAAAAATGGGCACAGGATATGAACA
>NW_006399802.1:13393667-13453564 GCF_000299155.1 Elephantulus edwardii | reverse complement strand
AAAAAAAATTAAAAAACAAACAATGGTACTACAGACAATGTGCCAGCATATAACATACTTGATGTTATTATTTTTGTAATTAGATAAAGATTAGATTTCTAAAGATACTGATAATAAACTGAAACAAAACAAGCATTTAACTTATGTCAGGAGTTGTGGGAAAGGAGACTAGCCATAAGTTTCGGACTACTTGTGTATCATAGTGACCAAAGAGACTCTAGTGAAAGGACAGAGGATGCCCCTGAGCAGAGACCGTTGAGGTTTTGAATTTTGGTCTGATGATTCCTCAAAGACAACATGTTGAAAGTGGACATCATCTGCTTTTGTCCTCTTATGTTGATGAATGCTCCACCACTTTTTTTGAAGCTCAAGTTATGAGGCTCTCTTTCTTCAACTTTCACTTGTCAGTACATGGGAGCAGGTACCACTAAAGCCTGACACCTCCTGATCCACCTCTACTCAGTTCTTAATTTCATTCATGGACCTCTGCTTTCCTTTCCCTTTCTATCTTTTATTCTGCTCCTTTCATCCTATCTGGGCAACTCAAACAGCCTCTTCTAAAAGCTTTCTTCTCCTTCATTACTTATTTATGAGTCTGAACTACTGCTCACGTCCTACACCAACTGGCCTCAATATGTCTCCAGTCTCACGTCTAGTTTCTTCCCAATTCTTGAACACATTCCTTACATTTTAGGATTATTGAATGTTCCCTCTATCTTTAGTCTCAACATATTCCTCCTCATCCCTCAAAACCCAACTGAAAGGTTACACTCTGTCAAGGTTTTTCTCAATCCTCTGTTCTTCTCTGGGCTTTCCCAAACCATATACTTTGTGATATTTGTCTCTGATCATGCCACATATTACTCTTTCATGTCTCTTAAGCAGTATTCACCAACTAACATCAGATCTATACTCCTTTTGACTCTTGAATTTCCTAACCAAAGCACAGTCATGGCACCAGTTATGAATTAGATCAGTGAGCCATTTTCAAACAGCTCATTTATTTTTGCTTCCAGAAGTTGACTTAATACTAGTAAAAAACAATTTTATTTGTTCCCAAACTTATTTGTATTAGTTTTATCTGCTACTGTGTTTATGCAATAACTGATGATACAAAACAATGAAAGATGCATGCAAAAGTGTTATTTCTCAGAAAGCTATGTTGAATGGTTTCAAACATTTGATAGTCAAGTTGCTATTAAAAAACCAACTTGTTGTCAAATTATGTTTCAAGGAGACCAACTGTAAAAGATTTTAAAAATCTATTATTTGACTCTAAGACTTTCTACAGATGTCTAAAATTTTCTTCCATTTATGAGACTGAAAGTAGGGGTAGTGCACAGAACGTAATATGAGAAAGCAGTTTAGACAAAAAGAAAACAAGGAATTCAAATCAGATGACTCAGATTTTAAGAAGATCCTCCTGCATTAAGAAAACTTCAAACGTGACTAAAAAATTCCAGATACTGACTGTATCAAAGAAAAGTTTCTACTCTTAAGTTTGTTGTATATATTGTTAATATATTTACTGAAAGTTATTTTATGTATTAAATACTTGCAAGATTTTAGGATATATGCTCTTGTGTGGTTTATATTCTAGACAGACAAGGATAATATCTAAAGTCGTCACAGAGGTTCACGTGCAATTGTCACCAAGAAAAGGTTTCCAGGATCAAATGTGTGGCTTTCTTTCCTCTAGGGATGGACATATAGATGCAAACATGCATGAGAGGGGGGGATGAGAAGGAGAGAGAGAGAGAGAGAGAAAAGTGTACTAGGGCACAGTGCTTAAAGTTAGCTGAGCTGATAAACTACGGATGGGTGATTTCAATCTCCCAGCTCCTCCAAGTGCCAAAGATGTAGTGCCTTGGAAACTCCCATAAAACCACTATGAGTTGGAACCCACTTGTTGGCAGTAGGGGTGTATGTGTGTATGTATACATATATACTTACTACAACAGTATAGAGCATTGAGATATCAAGATAATAGTCTTCAGAAGTCTTATCTAAAAAGATTTCTCAGGTTCCATTTTAATTCTATTGTAACTCTATTGAACACTCTCCTTTGACCCCCTCAAGATACCAACTGTTCACTTGAGAACAAATTAGCACTTAATATGTCACTCAGAAGACCAGCAGCAACTATAAATCACCTATGCAACTTTCCAAACATTTTCTTTGAGGAGCCAGAGAAATGTTCTTTATCTATGGGCCAGTTAGAGAGAAAACTGTATTAGAAACTAAGCTTTAGAACACAAAGCACCTCAAATCCTTCTGGATAGTGTCTAAAGGGGAACATAAATCTCTAGAGGCTTCCACATTGCTTTGTTTCCTTCTTCTGATTACGCCTTGAAAATCTCCAGGCCAAGGGCTCTGGCACCAACGGGTCTTCCATCACCAGCGGAGTCTCTGGCCTGGAAGCACAAGATTATGATACAATGGCTAAGGGGACAATGAATGCTAGATGACTATATATAGGATTTCTGGGCCTGGTTGTCATGGTGGCAAACGGAAAAACAAACGCCTAATCCTGAAAATAAGGTTGAGGCCAAACTTGAAGGAAACACACACTGAAAATTTCCTGTCATTCTGATGAGTAAAAACAAACCTTGAAATACGATCAGGGACTAGATGAGAAGTGAAACAAAACAAAACAAGGAGTCTTCACAGTGACAAAAACAAAACATAAAATGGGCAACCGTTTTTCTTTCTGAGATTCAGTGTCCCTTCGACAATGAATTCATCGCAAGGGTATCTAAAATGCCTTATTCTGCAAGAAGCTTCATGTTCTCACCCTTCCTGTTTTGAAGGCAGATATGACTTAAAAAAGGATGGCTGGGCCTTGATTCACTAGGTCCCCTATTTAGGAACGAATGCATTTGTCTGTATTTCCTTCCAATGGAATCATCATCCACTCAGTTGCTGGAATCAGAATACATTCTCGAGTCATTTTTTTTCATCCTGCACATTCAACAATCCCAAAGCCTCGTTTGCTCAACCTCTGGAAGCTCTTACTCTGTGATGTACTCATTTAATCTTTTTAGGAGTTATCCAGTTCTCCGTCTGGCCTCTCCCCCAGCACCTCCCCTGCTGAGCTGACATTACCCTCCCCAGGTTATGAGGACTCTTTGCAAACAGAATCTACCCACCTATCTACTCAGCTAACTTTTTTAAAGTTCTTTTCTTTTCTTTTTTTTTTTAAATATTAATCCCTGGAACTTAGTATAAAAGCCTGGCACCAAATAGTTATTCAATAAACATTTTACAGAGACCAAAAAAAAGGGGGGGAAAGAAAAAAGAACTGAAACAGAAAAGAAAAAGTAAGTCTGGACAAACCAGATTTAAGTTGGAAATAAATCCAATTAACCTAGAATCACTCTCACTTTGGTCACTGATGTTAATAGAGCCTGTCCATTCACACGCTGACCCACTTTCACTCCAAGACAAGCTTGGTATCTTTGAACTACTGGGACAATGGCTTCTGGCACACTGAGGATGTAAATGCAAGGAAAGTCACAATCTATGACCAGCATAAGAAACGAAAAGCATTCCTTCTGGTCTTGAACCTAAATCAGCCCTAAGACTCTGAAATAGATGGTTGCAGGATATCGGGGAGACCTGCAAATGATACCATGTAAAACTTGGTCTCTCATTTTTACTGATGGGTAAGCACAATGTCTGTAAAATGCACAGCTGTGATAGATGAGGAGTATTTCCATGAACTGACTCCCTGCCAAGGGAGCTCTGGCAGCATCATCCCCAGGTCATTGTGCTGCTCACCCAAAGGGCACGCTCTCTGGTAGTCTGAATCCACCAGGCGCTCAGTGGGGCAAAGATGGGCAGTGTTCTGTGTGAAATAGTCTTGAAAATCCCACGGTGCGTCAATCATGAGTTGTTGAGACTTGATGGCAGTGAGGGAGAGATGACTCTGCCAAGGAGTCAGTGTGGTACCTAAAGTCTCTTCTCAAGGCCGTGCAAACAGAACCTTCTGGAATCTAGAGGAAGGTATTCCCAGAGTACTTTCAAACATTTTAGCAGCACTATGCCCTCATTATAGACAATGTTTTACCAACTTCCCTCCATCACGTGTGCTCTCTCACCCCAGATTGGGAGAGCATAGGCTATTCATCCAGCTAGCTAGCTGACGGAGAAATATGAACATAACCTGGGGCTCCTGCATGCCCCAGTTTAGAAAGTGTGTTTCTTCTTCTGCCAGAAATGTTAGTAAACATTGTTGGTACTCCTTTTGCACCAAAAGGTATCTGTACTTCAAGAGTGTGTGTTTTTAGTTTGGTTTTTTATTTTTTTTTTTTTTTTTTGTGATGTGTACTAATGAGTAGGATCTAACTAACAGAGGAGGAGTTTGCCCCTCCTTCTCCAGTGGAGCATCTGGTGGATTCGAACCATGTGCCTTTGGGATTGCAGCGCAGCTTCTTGCCACTAGGCCACCAGAGCTCCCTTAAGAGTGTGTATTCTTAAAAACATACTTGAAACAGTGGACATTTGGGAGGGAATAAATGAATGAATGTGACATGAAGAGGCCTTTTTCTACCGGTTTTTTATTTGCTTGTTTGGGGTTTTTTTTGAGTTTTTTTTTTAGGAAGCTCTGGATGGCATCTGGCATTGTTTATTGAGGAGTTCTTACAATACTAAATGCATAATTCACCTGTGACTCTTGAATTGTGTGATGAGGAAGTCTTGTTTCCTGCTGTTCGTTTAGATTGTATGGATCATATAGATGTCTTTACCACACTGAACATCCGCCCAGTAATGTCAGGTACAAAAGCCTCTTCACAGAAATGATTTGGCCTTAACCATTCTGAGCTAGCTAGCAACCTCAGCTGGCATTTAAATCTCGCAGAGCATGGGCAAGGCCACAGTGCTTCCTCCTCACGGCCTGATGTGAGGGAAGATTGCCTACTGACTTCACGGAGAAGGTCAGAATGTATGGCTTGCTATGAGCAGTGCTGCGAGACCATGGACAGGAAACAACTGTGAAGATTCTTTTAAAAGATTAGATAATCAGGAGGAAAGAGCACATCTGGGTCTAAGCATATATATTTAGATCCATGCAGAGCTCTAAGCTGTGATATGGAAATCAGGTGTGAAAGGCAGTGGTTGATCAAGAACCGGAATGAGCAGCCACACTTTTGGAAAGCACAGAGTTTTTCTAAAAGTGTACGCACGTCAGAGTCCTTGAACCAACAAACTCAGCGGGGTATCTTACCCTATTCTCTTTTTGCCAATTCTTCCCTCCCGCAGGGAAATCCTAGCTCTGGGGTACCATTTTTAATTACTAGGTGGGAGAAAGATGGGCAGTCTCCTCCCAAGATTTACAGTCTCCAAAATCCTGCCGGAGGGTCAGCTCTGAGTGGGTTCCAATTCGACAGTGAGGGGAAGCAGTGAGGATGCCCACATGGGTGGCACAGTCTACAGGAGCTGCCTGCTGACTCAAAGGTGGTTTCTCTGCCAGTTTGTCTCTACCAGTGACAAAGAAGAAAGATGGGCAATCTCCTCCCCTGCTGATTTACAAAACTTGCTGGAGGGCCTGATATGAGTTGGTTCCAACTTGAAGGCAATGAGAGAAAGAGATATTTAAGCCGTAGGTTCTTCCCTTAGGATAATTCTTATCAATAACAATAATGTTATTGTCCAGTGATGCTGGGTTCAGGTGTAGAGATAAGCTTCCTAAAGGCAGGAGAGTTATGAGGAGCGAGACTGAAGCTCTTGCTGGCTAGCTGCTTGTCTATCAACAAGGCCAGGGGCTTTTAAATCAAGTCTCTTGTTGACCTCCACCATGATCTTTGGAAACAGGAATTACTACTCCCCATTCTACAGAAAACCAACAAACTACAAACCAAGTTACTTTTTGGCTCCCCAGATCAAGTTCACGAGCTTCCTCACAGCCCTGAGGAGACTTTCTATGAAACAAACCTTTATTTCACGGAGAAGATAATGCTAATAATCCTGGGAGATCACATGGGACTAGGTGTACAACATGACCATTTTGAGCTCCAGTG
This sequence comes from Elephantulus edwardii, assembly GCF_000299155.1. Lineage (NCBI taxonomy): Eukaryota > Metazoa > Chordata > Mammalia > Macroscelidea > Macroscelididae > Elephantulus > Elephantulus edwardii. Next base: position 13,447,544 of record NW_006399802.1, on the reverse strand, counting down.
CCCTAGCGATAAGGAGCTGGTGCTGACAACTCAAAGGTAACCAGTTCAAATCTATTAGCTACTCCGAAGAAGAAACATGGGTCATCTCCCTTGCGATTAACTGCCTCCAAAAACGCACTGAAAGGCCAGCAATGGGTTAGTTCTGACTCAAGGGTACACGACAACAATGGGTGTGTAAAAGAAACAACTGACATATGGAGAAGCTGTTCTAAAGATCTCAGTTCCTTATAATCCGTTATATAAGTTATTGTATAATTTTTGTCTGTCAAAGTAATATCTTTTGCCTATAATGTCTATGTTGTTGCTGTGTCCTGTTGAGTCTGAACCGACCCGATGCCTGACCCTCCAGCAGATTTTTGGAGGTGGTCAATCGCATGGGAGGAGACTATTCATCCTTTGCCCCTGAGTAGCTAGTGGCCTCGAACCACGTGCCTTTGGGATTGCAGCAGAGCAAAGGCAAGGGGAACAGACAACTGTTAAACTGCCTTTTCATTTCGAAAGAGTCAAACCAATTCTCAGCTGAAGTGCTAAGGAGTTTCCAAGACTGTGAACACACAGGAGGGATACTGCCCATTCTTCTTCAAGGAACACTGGTGGATTTGAACCACTAGAGAAGGATAGTCTTTGGTTTAGCAGCACAGCTCCCAGTGGACCAGCCCCCTCTTACTAGAAACATAACACTTGAGCCAGTTCCATGCATGTGGCAGATGCTTGGACAGCTAGGTTTTGGCTGATTGATTGTGAGCAAAGCCAACTGCATTACTACCTCTGGCAATAATCCACTGGCTGGTTTTGTAAGTGGAGGTGGCTGCAGTGGGGGAGGGGATCAATTAAAGAGCTTGGTTTCACCTCAAAGACAGGGCTTGACCTGAATAACGCCACTGACTCAATGCTTCGCCTCCATTTGGTTATACAGCAGTGCACACAGAATGGCCATAAATCAACTTGCTATGAAAAGGCTTGTCAGATTAAATTTAATTCCCAGACTTTAGAAGCTTTCCTGGCAATCATTCTAGGGTCTAGTTCTTTTATTTTTTTAAGTTGTCTCCAGCCTTGAGCATTGGGCATCTACATCCCAAGTGTGGCCGCCATCATCAATGATGCCCACCGTAACCACCTTGCTGCTGCAGTCTCCTGTCCCCTTGAGCCTCATCTTACTTCCTTTCTTTTGATAACACTTCTCACCATCTGAGCCATGGCACCTATGTACTAGTTGACTGGGCCTCCATACCACCTATGAGAGATTTCTGTCACAGATGTCTCAGCTTGCTCTTTATTTCATAACTGATGAGGACATCGAAGCCTCTTGGGTGTTTCTGACTCCGTGGGCTCAGGGAGTATAAATTTAAGATCTAATCTGAGGACACTAAGGGTCTGCATTGAGGGGTGGCCTTGCCTTCTTCCCATGGTTGAACTACCTATTTTGGACTATTCACAGTGGTAAGTAATGTGGACACCAACATTTATGGTCAGATTTATTTACTCAAAAAAACAGATCCGGTAGGGACCTGGACAGACAGAGCGAAGGTGGGCATAAGCCAATGATGACTAATTTTATAAAACAGTGAATGGGAATGATCGGATGAAACACAAAGTGAAGGAAGAATAGGGTGTAACACAATGTATATGAACTTTGTAAGAAAACCAATAAAAATCTCAAGTTAAAAAAACCCCAAAACATCTGAGTGCCTATGGTGGTGCCAGGTCGTGGGCAAAACTTAGCTTCTGACTTCTAGAAGCTGATGATCTTAGAAGAGTATGATCTGCATTATGATCCAACTCGGCACAAAGCTCTGTGGAAATAAACTGGAGATCCTGAATGTTCTTCCCAACTAGAAGCATCGAGAAAGCTTCTGGAACAGGTTAAAATTCACATTTTCAAAGATGAGTTAAGATTTAGCCAAGTAAGTGGAAAGAGGAAGAGGAAAGAAGAAAATGAGTGGATAAAAGTGTGCCCAGATGCAGAGAGCACAGCTTAGAGGTGTGGGAGTGCAAGGACTTGGGTATAACCCTGACTAATCCCACTGTAATGGTGAGAAGAGATCAGAGAGACAAAGAAGAGGGGCAAAAAGAAAAGAGGCATAGAAATAATTATTTCACAGCCTGAAATATCATGTAAACCCAAACTTCCATAATCCTGAGAGCAGAAGAACTAGATGGTGCCTGGCCACCACGGACAACCCTCGGAAAAGAATCACGGCAGAAGACCCTTGATTGAGTGGGAAAAATGTGGAACAAAATATGAAAACACAGCCGTCTGACAGAAGCTGGTAGAAGCCCTGAGACAATGGCCCTCAGTCACCCATGGAACCTGGAATAAAACTCACCTTTAACTCAACTTACAGCCAAAGAACAGATAGGCCTGTAAGTTGACCGGTAGCTTTAGGAAGGCACTCAGCCACTAGGAGAATCAATCACTTAAGATCAAAAAAGGGCAGATGCTGCTCAGGGATCGTGTTCAGAAGGCAGGAAGTGATAGGGATTAATGCTGTTGAGTGCTGTCAGTGACACTGTGAACGGCGGACTGGAACCCTGCCCGATCCTGTGCCAGTCTCACCACCTCTGCCTTACTCAAGCCCACTGCTGTGGTTACTGAGTAGAGAATCCCAAGAGGAAACGGGGAGAGGGTGGTTACATTGTGGGCTTTGTCATGAATGTGATAAAAATGTGTACGAATGCTTGAACAGAAAACCAATTTGGGTTGTTTAACTTTATCTTATTGTGGTGCTCGAGTATTCTATAAATTCTAGATGTATGTCCCTTATCAGACATGTCATTACCAAATATTTTTTTCCAGTCTGTGGCTTCCCTTTTTACCTTGTTAGAGAAGTTTTTAAATGTGCATAGGGATTTGATTCTTAGAAGGTCTCATTCATTTATTTTATCCTCTCCTAGTTGTAGGTTTTTCAGGATTCTTAGAAAACTGTTCATGTTGTTAATTAGTGCTTCTAGGGTTCTTCCAAGCTTTTCTCTAGTGAAGTTTATAGTCCTTGGGTTTAGTCCTAGGCCCTTGATCCACTTTGAGTTGGTTTTTGTGTATGGTGTTAGGCATGGGTCTTGTTTGAGTTTTCTGCAGATGGTTTTCCAATTTTGCCAACACTATTTGTTAAAAAGGCTGTCACTTAACTGAGTTCAACTCCTTGTCAAAAATCAGTTGACCATAGGTAGATGGGCTGATTTTGGGGTTCTTAATTCTATTCCATTGATCTATGTGTCTGTCATTGTGGGCACAGGATATGAAAAGACACTTCACCAAAGAAGATATTCAGATGGCAACAAGCACATGAAGAAATGTTTAAAATACATAGTTCTAAAAGATATGCAAATCAAAACTATGAGATATCATCTCACCCCTATATGAAGAGCAAAATTCAACAGAGTAGCAAACAACAAATGCTGGCCAAGCTGTGGAGAAACTGGAACCCTTTTTCACTGTTGGTGGGAGTGTAAAATGGTGCAACCACTATGGAAGGCAGTATGGCGCTTTCTCAAAAAGTTGAAAACAGAAATACCATTTGAACCAGCAATTGCACTACTGGGAATATACCCTAAAGAAACCAGCACTGCCACCCAGCAGATAAATGCACACTCATGTTTATTGCTGCTTTGTTCACAACAGCAAAGAGTTGGAAACAACCCAAGTATTCATTAACAAATGAATGGATAGAGAAGCGATGGTATATTCACACAATAGAATACTATGCACTGAAAAACAAAGAACTCATGAAATAGTATACAAAATAAGCAACCATAGAAGACATTATGCTGAGGGAAATATCTCAGTCACAAAAAGACAAATATTTCATAATACCACTGTTATAAAACAGGACTGATATGGGGGGGAAACTAAGAAAAGAGGGGATAAATAATGGACATGACATTAAAACAGACAAGGGAGAGAACTGTATAAAAGCAATATAGTATTAGGTATTATTGGCATGACAAGAGTCCAGAATAAGAGCTGCATAGTAAAGTGGTCTGGGGTGAGGCTGGGGTGGGGAGGGCTGTCTAACAATGAAAGAACTTTTTAAAAAACAAAACAAAAATGGCAAAAGGGGGCGGGGAGGAAAATGTACAATAATGAACGAATGGAAATCTAAGTTCTTTATAAACCTTCATTAAAATCTCAGTTAAAAAAAGAAAAAAGACAATTTGCTTTGTCAACTTTAACTCAAATCACAATTTAAAAAGAAAAGAAGAAACATGGATTCCAAATGACAACTTTCCCATGCTCGGCTTGGAATGTTTTCTGAAGCAATTTATTGTGAAGGGTGAGGATGCAGCTATGGAAAGGTTTTGAGCAGGGAAACAGGTGGGACGAGGTCTCACATACCCACTTGGTTTGGGTTGTATCTATAGACCACACTCAATGCTGTTGTCATGGAGGTGATTCCAACTCACAGTGACTGTGTAACAATGCTTGGCGGACTGTGTAACAATGTGGGTGGACCAAACCTGACGCAGGGCATTTCCAAGGCTCCAGTTTTTACAGAAGTAAATTGTCACAGAATTCTCCCAAGAAGCAAACGATGATCTAGAACCGCTGACCTTTTATCTACGAGCTTAACCAATGCACAGACCTATCTAACCCTCATTCATCTGGGAAAGGCTGCCTGATTTAGATGCATGACCAGGTGAGAAAATAAACTGGAACCTTCTTTGCTGGTAACAAATCAGCAGTGTGTGAGCCCACACTTGGTTTATATTAAGTTGAAAATACAAAGTCTTTCTCTGAATTTTACTAATAGGTTAGAATCAACCATTTGACGTGGTTTCTATTCTTTGGATTGAATATACCATGCTCACGTCAAGAAGAGATTAGAAGTTTCCCTGTGGGAAGGCAGGAAACCTCTATGGGGTTCTTGCCGGCCCATTACTAAGGCTTCCAGGGCAGAAAAATAACAAGTAAGCTCAGGATATCAAGTAGTGTCCATGTACTAGTACACTTCATATCTTGCCGAGGTCAACCAAGACTCTTGGGCCTGTGTTCTGAACACTGAGTCTCAGCAACACCCAAAATCTTTCATCTTTGGCAATTTTAAAATTCAAGTGTCAACCAAAGGACACCTCACACATATTTCTTGGATTCATTTAAAATGCAATTGATCAAGCTATTATTTTGTAAAGTGATTCAATATCCTTCTGGGTTTGGCAGGTTTATGAAAGCAGCGTGTTGATAACAAATATTAACACCTAATATGTGCTGGATTCTCCCTTTCCCAAGGAAGGTGGATGTTCCCAATGCCAGAAAAGGTGATCCAACAGAATGTGGAGATTATCAAACAATATCAGTAATATCACATGCACACAGGACAGTGTGACACACAATGCATATGAACTTTGTAAACAAAGCAAAATTTAAAAAAAAAAAAATCACATGCAAGCAAAATACTGCTGAAGATCATCCAAAACTGGCTAGAACAGAACATAGAGAACTACCAGAAGCCCAGGCTGTGCATACGCCCGTGGAAGCCCATTCGTTGCTGTCACTGGAGTAACACGAACACAAAGAGGCTTTGGAGTCATAAAGAACATTTACATCTTGATTCACTGCTTTAAACTGTAGTAATACAGCACATGCCAGGTGTTTAGGATAAAAAGTAAACAGGACAAAACCCATGTCTGTAATGAACTCCTTTTCTGGTTGACAGTATGGAGCTGGTAACATGTACACGTCCCCACAAGTACTAGGGCACAACACCACAGGATTTCAGAGAGGGAGTGTTCACTCACACCTAGGGAAATTACCGGAGGCACTACAGACGTGAAAGAATTGGTATACAGTTTTGAGGGGCTAGTAGGGTTCGGACAAATGAAGAGATTAAGAAGGTACAGCCTGAAGTAGGGCTAGAAAGGGTGTTCAGAAAATTCAATGAGACTAGAAGGAATGAAACAGTAGATGGGACAAAGTGAGTCTGGGGAGATGGTACAGAGATTGTTGAGAGTAGTAAGTTAGGTTTTATTTTGGTTGCTTTGTTTTGGGTTTGGTGTGTTTTGGCTTGTTTTTTTTTTAAAGTCACTGGAAGAAGCTGGTGTGAAAAGTTTTCGAATTTTGTAAATAAACTGGTATATTAAAGATAATAGTTCACAGGAACTGGTAAAGATTTTTTCAACTGAGAATTTGTACAAGGGGGAAGTATAATACTTGCTTAGGTAAGAGATGAGGATGGAAAGGAAGAGTGGATACAGATAGAATAAAGAAGATTGAAACAATAGGACCAACTAGGCATCTGGTTGGCTGGCACGTAGAAGACATATATGCGCGAAGATTCCTGAAAACCCTGGGGATTCTAGTTGGATACCAACTAGGTCAGGTGAACTGGAAGAAGTTAATGAGTTCTATCTCAGAGCATCTGAGATTGAGGCTGCGATGAGACTTAGTGGTTGGACTGGGGCTTAAGACTCAGATATCTGCACTGAAGATGGAGATTTTGGTACCATCACTATTAGAGCAAGAGCACCATGAAGAGGTGGGAGGGCTGAGGACCAGGCTGAAGTGTGAAGCAGGAGAGAAAGTAATCAAAGCAGAATTTTTTTTTTTAAAGTGAAGCCAAGCTGCTCCTTGGAGGCAAGGATTCTGAAGCTCCGTCTGACATACTCTGGACATTCTACAAGGCGGAATCAGTCTTGGAGAGGGCCATCATGCTTGGGAGGGTGGAGGGACTGTGTAGGAGAAGAATAACCTCGATGAGATGGATTGATTCAGTCACTGGGGAAATGGGGATAGGCGTGTCAGAGACAGACTGGAAAGAGAGCAGGGTTTAGGGCTGTTGTATGTTGGGTCACTATGAGTCGCAGGTGACTCAACAGTACATAACAACAAGAACATTATCGAAGATGCAAGAGGGGAGCCTGACGTGAAGAGTGGGAGCAAAACCAAGGAATGAGAATTTCTCTCGGGGGAAGGTTCGTAGCTTCAGTAACAGACAATGATGAAATAGGAGCAAAAGCCATGAACTCTTATGTCCCGAGTCACTGACAACCCTGTGAAAACTATTTCATCCAAGCAGGAGGGGTCCAAGCTACACTGCAAGGAATTCCAGAGACAGAACAAAGGGGAAAAAGAGGTGGCAGCACGTGTCAACAGAAGGAAGGCATGACTCCTTCTGAGAGGATGTACCATTAGCGTTGGCCAAGAACAGGTCGCCTCTCAAGAGTGGCTTCAATAAAACGTTGAAGCAGAGCACAGATATCAGCAGTTTAAGAAAGTAAAGTGACAGGAAAGCAGAGGTGAGAATGCGGGGTCTTCTGAGATTTAAGGATAAGACCACAATTGCAAAACAAAATGTAGAAAGGCCACATCCAACAACAGTTTTAATATTTAAAACAAAAAGACCTTTCTCGGAGACGATATTACTACCTTTTCCACAGGGCTTCAAACTGGTTCTTCCTGGTCCAGTCATGGCCAATGAAAGTGAGACCCAAACAGACCCAAATGTGTACGATGTGGATGAACAAGAATGGTAACTCGAATGAGAAAAATCACGAACTGATGGCCTGCTAGAAACTCCATCTCTTAGAAAACAAGGGCTGTTAGGCACGACATCATAACCAAATCTCTTGAACAGCAGAGGCAGAAACAGTAATGTTCCCACTCAAAGAGGGCAACCAATTGTGGAGCTTTGAATGTACAAGACTGTCAATAATCTTGCATTAGCCTAATCTCTCTCACCAGGCTCCTGAAAGGGTTCTCCACACCTCATCTGGGTCTCCCATTCCAAAGTTCCAACTGTGATCTCTTCCATTCCAATTATGTTATCTCACCCACATTTTAAAGATCCAAGATCTGTTCTGACTTAGTTCTGTCAGCTCTGACCACAACAGTTGAAACTAGTTCAAGTGCTGCCTTTTTAAACTTTTCCAGGAGAAAAGAATGCCATTAAGATTGAAGGATACAGTGTGGCACAGCAGACAGAGATTTGGAGCCAGAACAAAGTGCATACTATCCCCAATTCTGGCAAGTGTCATCTGTGGCTCCTGGTATCTTACTTAAATTTCCTAAGGCTTAGTGTCCTCCTTGTGATAATACCAGAGATACAGCAATAGTCATAAAAATGTGTATCACCTACTTTCCAAATCAGGTATCACTTTTCAAAATACTCAAATATTTAAAATTGATCCCCTCATTTACTCCTCAGGAAAGGTCTTATGACGTAAAGTAACTTGGTTCAGTCCCCAAAGCTAGACATAATTTTCTCCATCCCTTCCCATTTTTTTTAAAGAGGGAAAAAAAGTCTTTATTCCCTGACTGTTAAAAAAGATTATCATAACATTGACAGGAAATGTACTATAGGACCACTGTGGGTCACACGTGACCCTATGATAGTGAGTTTGCCTTCATTTTTCTATTACTTTTACATTATCTACATATATGATAGACATCTGAGGCATTAGCAAGCTGAAAGGTATTGGCATTGGCCACTGGGAATCACACAGTGGCTGCAGCAATGGGACCAAGTGTATCCGAGATAAGGATGACACAGAATAGGACATGACTTAGATCTGTTGTTCACATGAGTCATATGTAACCCAATGGCACTTGTTATGAGCCATCGAGTCGCCTGTGGCTCATAGCGACCCTACGTACAAGAGCCCTAAACACCGTTCTATCCTGTGCCAAACTTGCCGTCTCAAACACACTCATTCCCACCACTCCACTCACAGAATCGATCCATCTCATCGAGGGTCTTCCTCTCCTGCGCTGTCCCTCCATTCTCCCAAATATGATGTCCCTCTCCAAGGACCAGACCCTCACTGCAACATGCCCAAATTATGTCAGAAAAAGCTTCAGAATCCTTGACTCCAAGGAGCATTCTGGCCTCACTCTCTCCAGGACGAACCTGTTTGTTCTCCTAGCAGTCCATGGTGTATTCAACACTCTTCTCCAGCACCACAGCTCAAAGGCATCAATTCTCTTTCTATCATCCCTATTCACTGTCCAACTCTCCGATGCATAGCACGTAACTGCAAAGACTATAGCCTGGATCAGGCACACCTTAGTCTCCAGCCTGATGTCATTGCTCTTCAGTACTCTTGAGAGATCCCTCACAGCTGACTTTCCCAATGCAATTTATCTCCTGATTTCCTGGCTGCTGTTACCAAGAGTGTTGACTGCGGAACCGAGTAAATTAAAACTGTTAACTATCTCAATCTCTTCACTTAGTAAAACAATTACTATCTTACAATACAACAGTCATTTAGAATAGAAAAAAAGCTCTGGTAGCTTAGTTGTAAGGAGTTGTACTTCCAAGCCAAAGGCACACTGTTTGAATCCATCAGCTGTTCTGCCAGAGAAAGATGAGCAATTTCTTACACAATTTACTCCCTGTGAAAATCAGCTGGAGGGTCAGCTAGTGGTCAGTTCTGACTCAGCACGACATAACAACAAATAACATGTAAAGATGATCTAGAAGGAGAACTGGTTTTGAAAACCCATTTGTTCATAGTATTCCCTAGTTCTCCTTGGGAGAAAATGCTGATCTCACACTCGTACCCCTTCCCCCCTCCCAAGGATGTGCTCAATCCAATTACCCGGCGGATACACAGGAATCATCACATTTGATACCAACACTGCAGTGAGACTCTGACATTCCAAAGTTGGGATGGGCTACCGCTGAGTCAGGGACAAGTCTCCATGAAACATCTGGAGCCTTCTCGTGAGAGGAAGTGCCTGAGGGAGCCACAGCAGCCCAGAATCCCTGAGGCCCAAGCTGGAAGGCATGCAATACAGTCAAAAGCTACAGTTCTGTCACCATCAATAAACCACACTCTCCTCCTGGATACAGCAAGCTCGGGGCACAGGGAGAGCCTCACAGCCTGTTCTCAAAGGGCAGGCTGGCACAGCCTCGGCACTTTCCCAACAATTGCTCTTACATGGATGGTCAAAAAAAGAGTCACATCCTTTTGTTGGAATTAGGAAGATTAAGAACAGCCTCCAATTTGTTCTATACACTTGACCAGGCTTCCTGCTCATATGCTGGTTTTGCTATCCAGCTTACTTTAGAAATTGGTGAAAAACAAAACCAGAAATCTGTTCACCAGTGTCCACTGTAGCACTTCTCACAATAACCAAAATAGCAATCATTGATTTCATCGACAGAAAAGTGGATAAAGTGGTATATATGCATAATAGACTACTCCTTGGCTATAAAGAGAAAAGAAGTCCTGACGCATTTTACCACTACATGAAGAATCATGAAAAAAACATCATGCTAAGTCAAATGTCAGTCATGAAATGACAAATATTTCTGGATCTCACAATTATACAATAAGCAAATATGAAGAAAGGTGGGATTATTAGTGGTTACTAGAGGCAGGAGAGAGGGGAGATGAGGAATTTTTGCTTAGGGGTCAGTAAGTTTATGTAACAGCAGTGGAAATAATTTGGAAAAGGCTAGTGAGAATATACAATTTGAGGAATGGAACCACTGTCAGGGAATTGTTCTTAAAGAAGTTGCTGGCATGATATGTGTTTTATGTTTTCACCACAATAAGATAATAAATGTAATCTGTTTTCAAAGATTGAACTTAATTTTCCAGAGTTATTTTTTCCTAGACCTTCATTATGTAAATACTATAACTAAGCTACTGTAGATATATTAGCAAAACTGATTTTGTTGTTACCATAACAATTATAGGATTTACTGATTTGCAGATGTTAATTGAGAATTTCACTTGTGTTTCCCTGTCTGCCTTTGATTTAGTTATCACAATTACGATTTCTTCTAACAGACATATTGGTGGTATTATTCTTGCACACAAGGTAGATGTGGATTTCTTCATCTTTCGTTCTCTGTATTCCTAATTAAAAACTTACCCATGGGCAAAATTTTAAAATACTGTAATATCAGAGTAACAATAAAATCACAACTCACAAGTACAATAATTTGTGATTGCCACAGCTATTAACTATACAGCTGCTCATTCCACTGATTCCCGATTAGCTCTGGGATACTCCAAATGGTCTGCAACTATTTACAACTCCCAGCTCATTGGTTGTGGGCTCATTCACTCAAGAACATGCCTTGAGGTGTTTATGAATAAACTAATATTATTTAAAGAAATAGATAAGTAAGGTTAAAAAAATTTTTTTAAACAAAAGCAAGACTAGAGACAACTGTGATTAAAGCTAGGAAAACTGGCTAAAATCAGAGACAGGACAAAGTGGGGGTCATTCAGAGTTGGGATCTGGTAAACTGGAAGCCAGAAAAGGGTAACAGAGCTAGAGCAACAAGGGCAGTGGAGAAGTGTCCCTGAAATGGTAAAGCCTGGGGTCAGGCCTGGGCAAGGAAGGCTAGGAGACTACTTCATCCAGGTCAGAGATTCTGAGTCGTGGGAGATGCTGAGGATGGACCAGCCATGGAAATGCCTCTACAGGTAAACGGCCAGAGTATAACCAAGGGGGAGGCAAATCTCCCAAGTGGAGGAAACTGAAGTGTTTAAAGGGTCACTAAGCTTTAAGCTTGAGCATAGTGGAGACTGTGATGGTGAAGGAGAGTGCAGCAGGGTCCAGAGCTGTTGTTCATTGGCTTATTATGAGTTGGAGTCAAGGGCACCTAACAACAACTACTACAACGACAGCAATAACCCTTTGAATTTAGAGAGTAAACTTCTGGAGCAAGATAGTCACAGTTGGTGTAAAGAGGAAGGCAGTGAGCTTGGCTCTGAATACTCTAAAGAGGAGAAAGCATTCCAGAGGCCTGTAGCTAGTTGCCATGAAGTCAGCTCTATCACACAGTGACTCAAAAAGAACATTGCACAATGCCGCCTGCTCCTGTGCCCTCTTGGGATGCTGGAGTCCACTGATGCAGCCTGGTGTTTGGACTGTCATTCAACCTAAGGGGTTCACCTCCCAGCACTGTATCACACCAGGGTCTCTTGGGTTTCCACTGCCTTCTTTATTTGCAAGTAGCTCATCAAGCCTTTCTTACTAGTAAGTCTGGAAGGTATACTGAAACTAGTTATACTGAGACTCATCTACCTTGGTAGTGCTTGAAACACTGCTGGCATAGCACAGCTTTGAGCATTACAGCAATACTCAGGCCACTATAATACGACAAAATGACAGATAGGGAGTTCGAAGCCAAGGAAAAAGTAATAACCCAAGAGCAGAGATCTGAAAAGAGGGAGTTAATGAAGGAAGAACGATTCAGAAGAAGGGACAGAAAGTAAGGCATTTTAGTCCTCTTTTTGATCCTGGAGGAAAGGGATTAATGGCTTTGATTGCAGAAAGCTGAAGTGGTAAGTTGAATAAAGGTCAAAGTTAGGTAACTGGAGGAGGCAAGAATGACCAGGCATAGTCCAACTATGAGTGCCATATATGTCGTCTTCAACATGCACTATTCACTGCCCCTATTCAGGGGGGCATTTGTAGTCACTAACATTTTCCAGATTTTGCACATACCCACTGTCGTTGCTAGTTTTCTGCCAGTTCTCCTTGTTTGCAGTTTCTTCTGCAGCCCTAATTAAAATCCATTCAAGGAACACTTATTGAAAGACCTGCTAAGTTCTAAGTTTCAGGGTTCTAAAAATGAAAAGAAAAAAACAGTCTTTGACCTCAGAGAGCACAGAATTTAGTTAGGGAGACAGCTATGTTAACAGATAATGATAAGAATAATTTTGTAAGAGTAGTAACAGACATGAGTGCAAGTGTCAAAAGCAACCCAAACATTTTATATTTATCTACTAGTAAAATCTCATTTTTAGCCCCTAACTCTGAATAGTCTAGACAGTCTGTAATCTTCATTTTGTCATTTAACTTATAGACCATTTGCCAGTATTCTAAATGTATTAAGGCTTAAGGAAGCAGTAGGAAAACAGACTTCAGTAATTTTGGAAGGGATGAGTGAGCCTTAAGAGGAAGTAAATGTTAACAAAATTTTGGATGGCAAAACCACAAAAGGCTTATTTAATTCTGGAAATCCCACCTAAAAGCAAATAAACACACAAATAAATGCTCAAGGATTTTAAGTACGCAATATTTGTTATTTCAACAGAAACCATCTTCTTCTTTTGTTTTCTTTTCATTTTCTGACATAAGAGACCTTGTGTTTAAAAACTCCGGTGAGTTAAGCAGTAAAAGAATAAATTAAATGCAGGCAAAATAAAAAATGTTTGGATCTATGCTCTAGTTCTATTTTAAAAAAAAAGGAAGCCAAAATAACAGAACTTATACTTATTTAAGCATAGGAAAAAAATCTAGATGACTCTAGAGTAAAATGTTAATAAAAATTATTCTAAAAGAGGCAAGGTGAAGAGACAGCTTTATGGGAGACCTGATATTTTATGTTTTCTATTTCTATAAAGCTGTTCTTTAGTCATAATACAGATATTACTTGCATAATTAACAGGAAATATCTATGGATACCTTAAAAGAGAATGATTAAAAAAAATAAACCAAACAAAAAAGGAATGACTATGTTTAAAGTACACTCATTCACAAATATCTGTACATGCTGGCTTGATATGGCATAAAAGCACCCTACCATTTCCAGTAGGAAAAGCATCTTCTTGCTGGTGTTCCTTGTCTAGGCAATTTAATAATGAAGTTAAAATACTCTTCCTGTGTTAAGTCTCCCTATAATCTGGCTTTTCCTCTCATCATCTGGTCAACCATCCTTGCACCAACCTTACCACACACCTTTGACTCTAGCTAGCTGGTCTCAGGATCCCGTCTATCTATTGGCTCACTTCTGATTCTCCTCCCACCTGGCATGTCCTTCCTCTGCTTATATAATCCTCCTCTCCCTACAGGGTCCAGCTGGAGCCCCACTTCCTCCAAGTAGTCATCTATGACTCATTGATCTCTTTCCACTGCTACAACTTTCCCAATCCGGATGTACAACTTCTCACTTCACCGTATTCTTAACATTATTTATATATCTTTTAATTTGAGATCTAAATATCAAGACATAAAAAGCTTTTTATGGATTATCTAATAGATGGGTTATGAATCAGGGTGAACTTGACAGGAAATGGTAAAAAAAAATTGCTGCTGGACTTCAATGAGAAATCAGTTTCTGAGGATCTTAAATGGTTACTTGCCAAAAGGTTGACAGTTTAAACCCTCCCTGAGGCATCTTGGAAGAAAGGCTTGGAGGAAACCTGCTTGTGAAAGGTCAGAGCCTTGAAAACCCTACAGAGCCATTCTCTCTACATGGGGTGACCATGAACTGGAATAGATTTGACTTCAACTAACAATAACAAAGCCTTCAGTGAGATGACACCAAAGTCAGGAACAGGTTTCAGATTCAGAAAAATCTGTATACTGAATTCAGCTCTACCACATGCAAGTTTTGGGACTCATATACTCATCATTTCATTCTTTTAAGTTTCCATTTCCATCTTTATCATTCTTTTTAGAAAACTAGTAATTTGGACTTCTGATTCATTAGGCATTAAATCAGATGCAGAATTTAAGGCAACCAACAGAATTTTTAAACTATTACTACGAGTTTTATCATATAGAAATTAAACAAAGTGACAGCAGAACTCTTATATAAATAAAAATTAATGATTTTTAAGCTGGCAAAAAGGCAAAAAATCGTTAGTAATGCTAAAAATCAATAAGTAGACTAAGGGTTTACAAGGTCTTTTGTGTGTCAATGTGGCCATCACTGTAGTGCTGGTGAAGGACTCAACAGTGCATAAAAATAAAAGATGGCTTTAAGGAGAGTGGCTTGCACAAATCATCTAAGAATATTTTATGGCCCTGAGGAAGCTGAAAACCCCCATCCTTGGAATGACTTCTCTAAGAGCAGTGCACTGGTAAGTGAAACCTTAGGGGGGCCCTGCACTTGCAAGCAAACACCTCCTTTTCGTTGAATTTGACAACTCTGAACTACGAGGCACAGTAGAATATATCCCTTCCTGGGCATCTCCCTTCTGCAAGGGATTAGACCAACAAGGAATAAAGAGGATTGTCCAACCTGGACACATGCTTCTCATGACACTAGCCATTTCTGTTTAATTACAATCACGATGTTTTTTTCTTAATTGAACATGACAATTATGCACAAGTTAAGAAGAAAATGTGTTTATGAGTTGGGTATACTTATCTTGGGCTATACTACTAAGACTCATTAATAATAATAATAATAATAATAATTTATGTTCATGTCTGCATCCCCACACTCTTTATAGACTCTTCTTCATAGAGCCATCTTTCCCCAAATGGTCAATGTTCTTTATGTTGTCTTCAGCTCTCTATCTCTGAATCTTGGTCCACTCATGTTAATCCTTCCAAATCCAATCCATTTCCACTGC
Source organism: Elephantulus edwardii (assembly GCF_000299155.1). Lineage (NCBI taxonomy): Eukaryota > Metazoa > Chordata > Mammalia > Macroscelidea > Macroscelididae > Elephantulus > Elephantulus edwardii. Next base: position 13,432,280 of record NW_006399802.1, on the reverse strand, counting down.
CTGTGAAAAATCCTCCTCATAAACAACAGTATTAGAAAGAAAAGAAAAGGACTTATTGGCCATAAGAAGTCTTATGACAGTTTGAGAGCTTTTGTCTCAAATATAATTGACCTAAAATATCTAGCTTTAGCTCCAGGGAAAGAAAATTTGTAGTGAACAATGAAGAAACAAGGGAAAAATTATTTTTCTTTTTTCAAAAAATAATGAAATTAATCATAATAATAAATTTGGTAGTTTTATATGATTCGATTAACACATACATTTCTCTGTTGTTATGTGCCATTGAGTCGCCTGCGACTCATAGTGACCCTATGTACAACAGCCCTAAACCTGCTCTATCTTTTGCCAATCTTGCTGTCTCCAACACATCTATCCCCAATACCCCAGTCACAGAATCAATCCACCTCACAGAGTGTCTTCCTTTCCTACGCTGTCCCTCCATCCTCCCAAGCATTACCTCCCTCTCCCAGGACTGATTCCACCTTGCAACATGTCTTAAGTATGTCAGACGAATCTTCAGAATCTTTGCCGTCTACCAGAGAATAAAAGTGGTTTCTCTTCTCTTCTAGATGGTTCACAAAATTGAGTCCTAGAAGACTTAAGATCATCTCCACGCAGTTCATCAAGAGCTGCAAAAGCTAGATGGTGTGGTATTGAAGCAAATTCTTGCATTGCTGGGAACCAGCTCTGAACGAGTTTTGTAGCACATGCTTATATTTTTGATGACCAAATGTTTTTCTTGGCATGGGAAAATGGAGATAGATTAGTTAATTAAGTTGCCAGGACATAAACAGAATACATTTGCAGTGTTTTTTAATCTCTGGCACATGAAACTGTGGCTAATTTTAAAATGTCAGACAACCCAGACAGGTGGGTTTCTTGGGAAAGGTATATCACATGATCTCCCAAGTTCATAGTGGCGATAACTTTGGACAATCCCTCCACGGTGGCCAAAGTTTAATAGATTAGTGTCAAAAGACTTCAGTTTAATACAGAAGACCTCGAGTAAACAGTACCACCTGGTACTGCAGACCATTAGGTCTATATAGTAGACTTTTGTAATAAGCATTGTTATCTACATCACGCTGTTGGTAACAAGCATTGAAATCAAGTCTACATCACATTTTGACACAGAAAAGTCTGATGTCAAAAAGGGAAGATTTGTATTCTCTGGCCAGATAACTTTGAGACCAGCAGACCTATTAAAAATTATAGCCAAGTCATTAAAATTATGCTTTGTGTCCCCATGTGCTGTAAACTATGTAAATCTTCATACTTCACAATTATTCACTTGAGAGTCTCCATTTCATTATTGTCATTTTTAAAGAAACCATCTCTTCTTTCTTTCACCCCAAGAGAAATCTGATTGCAATTGGAACTTATGTAGAAGGTCTGATGCCCTAGCAACTAATTGGATCCTCTTAAAGGTTGAATTTTATGTCTGGCCTATTTAGAGATCTGAAAAGCTTCTCTTTGAAAAGCAGGCATCTCAGATCTTAATTTTTAAATGTCAAGTATTACTGCAGTCAAGGTTAAATGAGTTGATAGTTTGCAGCTAGACTGAATAAAATTCTTACAGACAATTATCTTTTAAGCTTAAATGCAATTCACACACTAATATTTTTAAAGTGTTATAAACACTTTACGTTGGAAAAAGAATGTATTTGGTAAAGTTACCATTTTAAATGACAACCAAAAATATTTCATATGCAAACTATCCAGGTTTATGATGTTTATTAATTTTTTAGGTGCCTGTATGATTCCTCTCCCAATCTTCTGCCCCCAGCCCTATCCAGTTATGGCAGGTTAAGTAATATACTGCTGTCAAGACAGAAATCTGATCTACCCTGTTTTAGTACATAAAAGTCTTAAGGACAGCCATGCCCATTTGTTTATATCTATGCTTGCTTTCATGTAACAACAGAGTTAAGTGAAAGTGGCAAATATCAAATAGCCCGCAGAGCTGAATATATTTTCAATCTAGCTCTTTATTTAAAAAAAAGATAAAAAATAAAAAATTGTTTGCTAAACCCTGATACACGGTTTGGAAAAACAGACCAATACAAAGTCTCACATAATGCATTTCTTCAAATCAATACATTGTTTTATCTTAAATTTAAATTTTATCTTTAAATTATCTTAAATGGAAAATTTTACTAGTTTTGTTAGTTTCTATCTTATAGCATCACTCTATTTGGCTGTAACAAAATACTAGATGATGAAATTTTTTTAAAACAATTTTTATTTTCTATTGGTTTGCTTCTAAAGTTTGTATATACTGTTTCACACTATTCTTCCCATTGTGTTTTACATAATCATTCACATTCATTATGTTTTATAAAATTAACCACCACTGAACTATGCCCACCATATCCCTGTCTTTTCAGATCACTATATGTTGTCTGGACAGAGACACGGAGGACAAACTTATACACTTCAACTATTATGTTTACTTCGACAAAATGTGGTTCTTCAGCTGACCACACAAGTAGGGTCCACCTCTCCATCACACAGTTTATCTCCTCCTGGGAAACAGAAAGGCATAACTTTATCTCAGTCTGTATCTACCTCTATAGAAGATCTCTTTATTCAAAGAACAGCAGCAACATGTAAGATACTTCTTCAAGATCATTCCTGTTGGCAGAGTGAGGTGTCAGAAAGTTTCTGTTAGATCAATCCCTAGGGTTTTTAGTTTTGGATTGTTTTTCTTTTAGAACTGGTCTCTCAGGCAGAAAAGAAATAAACCACTCTCTGCATAATTTTATTCTCTGCAGGTAGAAATGTTAGAGAACTGAGTATAATTAACCGGCATGAATGTAAAATCATAATGCCTCCTAGAAGTCAGTCTTTAATACATACCAACCTAAACTGCCTCATTGGAAAATTAGGAGGTTAGATCCCCAAACACATTTTTTTTCTAGAGACACTTTTAAAGTAGCAGAACCACAAGTATGGAGTCTCTGGGTAGTGCAAACAGTTAACATCCTCGACAGTGAACCAAAAGGTTGGAGGTTTGAGTCTGCCTATCTTAGAAACACCTCAGAAGAAAGTTCAATGACCAACTTCTGAAAACTTAACATTGACAATCCAGTGGGGCACAATTCTACTCTGACACACACAGTATCACCATCAGCTGGAATCAACTTGATGTGACTAGTAGCCACAAGGGATAAAAAAAGAGGAATGGGAAAAAAAAGAGTGATGAAATAATTAAAAAAGAGTAATTCCGAGTTAGTAAAGTAAGTCTCTAAAAGGAGGGAAGGTCAGAGAATCAGAGAAAGAAGTAAACAGGGAGGAAACATGGCCACACTCTAAGCAGGGCTGGTTCATGGGCACCGAACAGTTAAGTCATTGAGGGTAGTAAACACAGAGACGGCAGAAAAGAGTATGTGTTCACAGCCATTCTGACACGGAGACGGTGTGGCTAAATGGTGCAGTCTGAATGCAAAGGACTCTGGTCAGCAATAAGTGCCAGTGAGTCACTGATGAGAAGGAATTTGACAAAAACAGGTTTTAGCAAATATTATTCTGTGTCTAGGATAAAAAACCAACTGCAAAGTTTTAACAGAAAATCTTCCATTAAAAATAATCACAAGCTCTGCAGCATTCTTCTATTAACCGAGAACACCAAAGCTTTTCAGGTAGACTATATTAAGATCTCTATTAAAAAAGAGAGGGGTTACGGCCAAGAGGTTCAGGTTTTTTTTTTAATGTTTGTTTGTCCTGAGCTGTGCTGGTTACCACTTGGTAGACAAAGCTATGTCACTCACATTTACTTTATTCATTCCATGCATGCTTTCAGTGCCTGATTATGAAAATCTTTTTTTTGTCTTACATGTACCAAAGTAGACAAGGGGGCAATTCACACAGCATAACGAGACAGACAGAAGAAACAAAACATTTTCTTCTGGGGAGGCAATCTGAGGGAGGAAGATGATGGAATGCCACCATTGGTCTTAATTCATATAAAGGATATACCTAATTTTAAAAATCATTTATAATTGCTATGTATTATGTAGTTTCTCAAACCTGAACACATCTCAGCGCTAAACCGTACTGTCCTAGTTTCTTTGTTATTTTGTGTGCGTGTGTATTTTTCTAAACCAAACCAGCAAGCAGATTGGGGGGGTGGGGAGAAGGGCAAATAAAACTTATGCTTTTATAGAATCAGAAGGAGGAACCAGTAAACAAAAACACAGAAGAGCTCTTCCCCCTGTCGACAAGCTTATTGTTCCCCCTAATGCATTGTTTAGAATAGCAATTCCGTGTCATTTCCCATTACCCTATACACAAAACCAATACCACACAGCCGCGGCCTTTCTTCTCAGCAACCGATCAGGAAGAATATATAGCAGGATCGCGTGCTGGTGAAACATGTCAAGACTGACAGCCCGAAGCCCAAGAGCTTGCTTTCTGCGGAGAACAGGTGTGTGGCCGGGCAGCTGGGGAGAAGGCTCCCCTCCACCTTCTTTCTCACTGGTGCCTTCTCAGCCCGCTCTGCTCACACTGCTTCCCTTCTAGTGGGGCGGGAGGCAGCACTGGAAGAAGTTAGTTTTCCAGGCAGCTTCCCTCTGCCAAATAAGACTGGCTCACTCTCCAGACAGCAAGCATTTGACCACTGCAAACAGCACCGAGCGTGTCAACTCGTTTTATTCACACTCCTCACCAGGGAATCAGAAAGCCAAGGACACACTGGCGATTTCCCTGGTTTTATAGAACTCCACTCCCCCCTCCAGGTCTGCAACACATTTCTGGTTCTTGTGTTCACAGTGTCCTGGCATCTGGAGTGTGGGAAACCTTAACTGAGAGCCAATAGCCCCACAGCTTCTCCCTATTAAAATGTGCAATTGGATTTCACATGTGTGTTTCAAACACTACTCAAGGCATGATTTACAGGCTACTGTGTAGCCTCACAGCTGTTTTCTTTATGACTGGGACTTAACCATTTCTAGGAATCTACCATCCAGCTCCTAACAAAATGTCCTTCTTAGTTTGAGATCAAGACTCAGTCATTCTCCTTTCCCAATCTGCATACAATTTACTATGAGTATTCATAAAAGTATTAACTGAATGAGTGAAATATTAATTATTCTTTCCAAGTAATTATGAAAACAGTTCATTTAATGTCTTTCTTTCAGCTTACTCTCACCTTCTAATTATATTTTTGGTCATCAAGTGAAACTAATCACTAAGGGCTGTTTAACCCATTGTCATCCGGCAATGGTGATCCCAAGTGGTAGAGAGAACCCACTGTCAACTGACTCATGGTGTTAGAGAACTGTCCCATAAGGTCTCCTTCGTTGTAAGCAGGATGCCTGGGTCTTTCTTCTGTGGAACCCCAGTAAGTTCAAACCACAAACACTTAGGTTAAGAATATAGGCAAAATTTTTGTGCCCGCTATAATCTTGAGCTTAAGTTTATATAGATAGGGGCAAGATGCTGCGATGCAATCCTGAAGGCACGTGGTTTGAGTCCACCAGCTGCTCTCAGGACAAAGATGGGCAGTCTCCTCCCGTGTGATTAACTGCCTCTGAAAACCCACTGGAGGGCCACCTATAGGTGAGTTCCAACTTGATGGTACACAACAACATATACAAATATCAAAGACATCACAGGCACTATCTTTCCTTACTAAACACATACTTACATGTATTTCAAATTATCATGCTACGGATGAACAAGGACCAAAAAATTCATTGGTGTAGTGTCAATTCCCACTCAAAGTCTGCCCATATTGTCCCATGGAGCAGCTGGTGAATTCTAAAACCACTATCTTTGAGTTCAAAGTACAACATGTAACACCATACACAACCAGGTCTATTTGTGTTATACAGAAATAAGGATATGTTACTTTGTTTCTATGTCCCCTAATTCCAACCTCTGTAAAACCCTAACTTGATCCTGTTTTAGAACATACCAAACAACTTCCAACAGGTTAATCCTCATTGGGGTTGTGATTAGCTCAGAAGTGGATATTGATCTTAAGCATTTTAAAAGATATGATTGGTACAGACATTCCCTAGATTAATAATGAGTTTCATTCTTAAATCTGCTGTAAAGTCAAATTTATAAATAAAAAAATAATAGTTGTAGTTCATATGCATATTAGTCAAATGCTCTGCCTAGTTTATATCATCTAACACTATTTTTTCTATGCATAAAAATGTACAGAAATACTCCCAAATATATTAAAATATCTTTAGCAAAATTACATAATATCAGTAACAATAATATTTTGATGCCTATTTGTCATTATGAACCATTCTACTTACCTTCCATTTTTAAAAGGTACACATAAATACGACATTTGTAAACTGAGGGCTGACTGCACTGTATCTATTTCTGATTCTTCTGTACATAGTGAAGGTCTTGCCAGACAGTGGCAATAAGGAAGTCGGCTAATCTTTTTAACCCATTCAGAAATAGGGGATGGAACCCAGACAGTGAGGGATTTGCAGGAATCTTACGATCTATGACTGTGACTCACCTTTCAAGGTAGGGCATAGGAAAAGAAGGCATGACAGAAAGAAATATCCCAGGAAGAGCTATTGCTGGAAAACAGCATTTGGATGGATCTATTTCACCCACATGGCTCCACAGAGTTTAGTTTTCATTTCAAGTGAAAGCAATTAATGAATAATCTTGTTAATAAAGATCATACAATTGGGGCCAAATCATATTTTGCTCTCTGGCTGCAAAAGACAAATCTTTCCTAGTGAACAGAATTCCTAGGTGAGAAGGAGACACAGGAACCACAGGAACAAGTTTTGGATTCTTATCCTCTCCTCCTCCAAGAGGCTTGAGACTCTCAGTTTTCCTGGAAAAAAAGGGGGAGGGGGCTTCTTCTGCATTTTAAGTTAATAGAAGGCCTAGTTGTAAGAAGCTAAGCTGTAATCCTAAACACATGTGGTTTCAATCCACCAGCTACTCCACAGAAGAAGTCTGGGTATCTAAGGTTTATCATTCAAAATTTTCTTTCCTAGTCAAAAGATTTACTGTTCATTTTATGCTGAAGTAATCACTGTATTAAGGAGAGAGAATGCTATGTGGATGGGAGGAAATATGCAAATGAATGTGTTAACCTACCCACAAGGGGATAGGCTATTTACTATTCCACAAGGGAATTGGCTAGTCTTGCCAATAAACTGAACAGCTCCATCTGCAAAGACACATCTTCTGGTGCCACTGAAGAGACAATAAGAGAATTTAGGATGATGCCCTAGGTGTGAGATGGGACCTTGGCAGGGGAGAGCAGATACTGGCAGGATGGAGAACTTTGTCGGACAACGAGGTAGCTGGAGCCAATATTGGCAGGACCAAGAACTTGGGAACACCAAGCCACAAGGATTAAGGCTGAGGTGTCTGCATGCACATTTCAGGGACTATCTTGACTGTATTATGCGATCAATCTGGATTATAACCTTCTGGCTTCCCCAATATAGTTCTATGTGGTGTGTGAGCTGTCACATCAAATTCCAGACCCAGCAAGGTAATAACTGGTATTGAGATGAGTAGAAATTGATGCTGTTGACAGGCACAGTTCCCCTTTGTGAAGTTGGTAAAGGTCAGATAGGGCTGTCCTCACACCACCTTTGCCCTTTTTATAAAAGTAAATTTCCTCCCCTGTGATTAACTGCCTCTGGAAATGTATTGGAGGGTCAGCTATGAGTCAATACTGACTCAATGAATGGCACACAACAACAATATAGAACAGCTGAGATTATACGCACCATTTGTTACAAGGCAAAGCCAAGAAAACAAGCCTTTTTAAACAGAAGCTCTTCAAGCCTGGAAAATCAAGTAGAAGCTATAGCACTTTAACAATGATTTAGTGCAAAAGAAATACCACATAGTTCTTTAAGTCAATAAATGTAGTTTACCTTTAGAGCTTACTTCTCCACCATTTCCTTCTATAAACCTTTTGAATAAAGACTGTTTGTTTATTCTTTTAACACCTTGATAATTAGACCACCCTAACAAGATGGGATATTTGGGATACCTAAAAGAGTCTCTCTTTCTAAGCTTTACATAAAATCGAAAATTTTTATTACATATGTACATAAACACACATGCATAGTTCCAAAGTATAGAATTTTTTCAAAGAATAAAAATTATAGGAATAAACTATCATTTGTTAACCTAGCATGTATCTGATGATATATTAAGCATTTTACATAATATACCTTTTCTCATTCAACTCTCAGAACAATCATTTTCAAAGAGATATTTGCTATCCAATTTTGCATATAAATAAAGAGCAGTAAAGTTGCCTGAGAAAATAACATCTACTCAAATCCAAGCCTTTGTTCTAAAGGCCCCATAATCTTCCTTTCCAGGACAATAAGTTCCTTCCAAAAAACCAAGAGTAGTCTCTTTCCTGCCCTCGGAAACTCACTCCTTACCGCTGAGTCAGAATCAACTCAAGTTGACCCTCCATTGGTTTCCAAGGCTTAAAATTGCACAGGAGGAGACTGCTCATCCTTCTCCCTTGGAGGTCCTGGTGGATTCAAACTGTGAGAAAGCCTTGGCCTTTAATTTAGCAGTGCAAAACCCTACAGTCCAGAACTACTCCTTGGGAAACTAGTGCCAAATAAATGCTTCCCAGTGGAGCTAGAGATTCAAGCATTCAAGCATTAGAGAGGTTGGTAGAGAGCAACACTAAAGTCACCCACTCCTTTAAGATTCGTGTCACAGGACTCATTCAGTTAGACTTCCTTCACTTACTATTTGAATTTCATGTGGTTAGCTTACATAGAAGAGGCACCCTAAATATTTCACAACACACACTTTTTAGAATAAGACAAGATGAAAAAAGAAGACTAAATCTGCATGGTATTCCCTTTGTTTTCTTTCTTGAAACCAGTGGATGTGCCCAATACTAATCTATCTGACACCAAGGGCACTATTCACAACCAAACGTCAGTATATAAAGGCATGTCATAAAGGTATTAAAAACAAACAAAAAAAGTTGCTATCAATTAGATTTTGAATCATAGTGTTTCGCCCTCATGTGTGCCAGAGTAAAACGGGGCTCCATAGTTTTTAGTGGCTGGTTTTGGGGAGTGGATGGCCCAGTCTTTTTCTATGATTGATACCTCTTCTTATTGTTTACCATTCAGTCTGAACTGACACACAGCTGATCCTCCAGTGGTTGCTCAGAGATACTAAACAGTATGGGAGGAGATTGCTCTTCCTTCTCCCACAAACCAGCTAGTGCCTTTACAATTGCACTGCAGTTTCTTACCACTAGTCACCAACATCTTAGCAGTGGAGTATGTTAGCCACTTTGACAAGTCAGGAGTCTCACATTAATATACTACCACTCCTCCTCCTCCTCATGGCTGACCCTCCAGTGGGTTTCTAGAGTGTGTAAATTGTAAGAGGGGAGGAAATTGCCCTTCTTTCTCTCAAGGAGCAACTGATAGATTCAAATTGCCTGCCTTTTTGGTAGTGCAACTCCTTACTCACCAGTTCACAACATTTCTGTCACAACAGAATAGAATCATTGAATTTGTTTTCTAACTCCAACTTATAAACTGCCACGCTTTTTACATTTCTTCCTTCATTTGAATCATCATGTTTTCATGTAAGGGACTTATATAAGAATGACCGGTAATTTCTACCCCTTTAAATCTCCGACCACCTTAGCCTCAGGTTTATTCCCGGCCAGAAACCCATTTTTTTACCGTTGGAGTCTTCTACTTCTTCAGTTGGGGCAGCTTTCTGTGAGGAGTGGTGGGCGTGTGAGGAGAGGAGACTAACAATTCTCGGCCTGGGGAGGGTCAGGGCTTTTCCGTGGACCTTGAGGGAGTGTTCTTTCAACTGGCTGATTGTCATGGTGGAAAACGAGCACCAAGAACACTTGTAGGCATGTTCACCTGCAAGAAGGTGACAATAAGGAACAGAGCAGGGGAAGGGGGAAGAAGGATAAATGGGAAGGTGAGGGAGGTGGAAAACAAAATAATATGATTAATTCATCCTATAAGTTCTTCCCATTTCTGGCTCTATGAACTCTTATTGACAAACTGCCATATGCTCCCACCACCACACAGTGCTGCTCCAAGATTCAAACTTCTAACCAGCTCTAGAATCAAGGGAGCTGATCCTTTGTCATTTCATGTTCTGGCTGCAAGAAAGACTATGACTTGACTCTCTAATAGGTAATTAAACCAAAATGCCACTGATATGGTTTTTTAAAAAAATAATCCTTTATCTCTTTTCTCCTCCATACTTAGAAGTGATCTGGCCAATTTTTGTATAAGGTTGTCTTTTCATCATCTGCAAAAAAATATTATGCTCAATTCTCACTCCAAAGATGCAACAGCAGTTTTTCAAGTACAAAACTAGGCAGTTCGCGCTTTATTATGCCATTCAACGTCTTCTTTCCCAACTTATTGATTGTTCACCTCCTCCATTTCACACATCCTACAATGTTCACTTTGGAATAGGCCACAAAACTCATTATAACGCATCCTTTCCTCAGCTAATCAGCAGCATCGAGATGGTTAAAAAGTTTTCAATGAAAAGCACACTTAAATAAAAATAAAGATTTCACTCTTTCACATTTTTGTTTTTATCACTAAGGTATAAGACAGATCACAAAAACAAATGTTTTTTAATTAATTACAAATTTTTATATAGGTATTTGTATGTTACTGGACAAATGTGTGCTGCTACGTTTATTCAGAGAACAATTTTTCTCTTTGGGAAATAAGCTCACATTTCAAATTCAATAATTCCACTTATGAGAGTCTATATGAAGAATACATTCATCTCAGTGGAAACAATAATCACAGGGAGGTAACGGGGAGAGTAAGATTACATTTGTGTACATTTCAATAATGTCTTAAAACATTACATGTATGTATATGACAATAATCTGAAACAAGGGATGCATTGCAGGGTGGGCTGGGGAGGGGGAAGGGGAGGAAACGTGTAACAATGAATTTAAAAAACAATTAAAAATTTAAAATAACATTATGTGTATATATGCTTGAATGGAAAAATCTATTTGCTTTGTGAACATTTCCTCAAATTTTTTTTTAAAGGAACTGCTTCAAAGCTCTGGTGGCCTACTGGCAAGAAGCTACACTGCAATCCAAGAGGTATGTGGTTCTAATCCATCAGATGCTCTGCTGAAGAAGGAAAGGCAATCTCCTCCTGTACCAGTCAAATCTGATTTGATGGCACACACACACAAGAAAATTTAAAAAAAGAACACCTTCAATACAAGGAAAGCATTATTGAAAAACAGGCATTATTTATTTTTGGAAAAACCCTGACACACCTAAATTTCCAATCATGGGGCAATTATTAAGTAAATGAGGAATATTCTTTGATGAACTATCACTTCATTAAGAATTCTTGAAGCATTTATACTAACATGGAAAACTACAAATAAACAACATGTATTTTAGATTAAGTCATAACCACAACTGTTAATTAAATATATTTAAAGATAAAAAGGCTGAAAGGAAATATACCAAGTGTTAACAACAACACGGGTTTTAATATATCACATAAATACTGAGTTAGTATACTGACTAGTCTACAAGTGAAGTAAGCTCAGCTTCTTAAAATCTGCATTAAGTCTCCTCAACACTGAAGATCTTCAGAATTAGAATATCCAACAAAACCTTGAAGAGAACTATGGAAACCATTAAGTTATGCAACATTTTATAGTACAAACAGAACAGTGATTCCAACAAAGAAATCAGAGGAGCCATGTATGCAACATAAGCCAATTCTTCCCATAAATATCACACAGTATTCACACTACAATGTTATAGTTTGACATTAATTATGACAAACAATGTAATGTATTAAGTGTTACTAATACTGTTTTTTGGTTGTATTCCAATCAACACCTATGGATGCTACAGTCAACAAATCAAACAACATACTGCAGTAGGCAAATCTGAATGCCAGTTTAAAGACTAAGGTGTGCTTGATTCAAGATACAGTATTTTCAATTAATTCACATGCATGTGAAAGTTGAACAACGAATAAGGAAAACTTAAAAAGAGTTATAAAGTCTTGGAATTGTAATGATGGTGAAGAATACTGAGTATATCATGGACAGCCAAAAGAAAAAGAACTATATTTTTGAATAAGTGTGGACGGCAGCCTCCTTGGAGATGAGGACATCGAGACACTGTCTCACACACGCTGGGTATATTTGGAGCAGCTAGCCCCTGAGAAGGACATCTTTCTTGGAAAAATGGAGGGTCAGAGAAAGGGAGGAAGACCCTCAATGAGATGGACTGATGCAGAGATCACAACAATGAATTTAAACACGAAAAAGATTATGAGGCTGGAATGCAACTGGGCAAGGTTTGGTTCTGTTTATAGTGCACGAGTTAGAGATGACAATAACAACGTCAAATGCAAATGAATTGTGGCACTGGTGAAAAATATCAAATATACTGTGAAGTTCCACCAGAAAGAACTTAAAACACCAGTATTGGAAGAAAAACAAGAATGCTCCTTGAAAGCAAAGGTGGCAAAACTTCAGTTTGCTTTCTTTGGTGACATAAAAAAACCTCCAAAAACAACCCAGTCACTAGAAGAAGATATCACTCTGATAGAGAGTCAAGAAAAATGAGGGAAATTCTCAGTAAGATGAACCAATAGCAATGAGCCCAAACCTTTCAAAGATCATGAAGATGGTACAAGTTTGGCTAAGACTCTACATATAATCTCCAGAGCTAATGCCACGGCACTATTAGCAGTTACTAACCTTATTCTAGTGTTTGTTTCCTCCATGTAAACCTGGCTGCATGAACCTTTTTGGGTGGCTTTGAGCAACCTAACTTGAGAGAATTCAGATGCAGATTATTTGCTTTGCACATACTACTTTTGCACTTTTAAAATTAAATAATCCACCTAGAATAGACAGGCTCAGTCAAGTCTTTCAGAAAACAGAATGGCTTTTTTCCTAGTCACTCTCAGCAGCTAAGAGCCATGTCCACAGAGACCAAGATTCTAGGCAGTATACAACTGAATTCTATTGTTCCAACCTATCTCCCAGGATGCTACCTTCCAAAAGAACACGAGGGAGTCTGCTCAATTGCTCTAAGAACATAAACTTCAGCTTGGTGCCCGAGAGTCCATGGGCAGCCTCTGGCAGTCTTTTAAAGTCCTTCCCAGAGGCTGAATCATTTAGCCAGCTCCACTGGTAAAAAGTGTGTTTGACAAGACTAAAGCCTATGGGAAAACTCACCAGGAGAGTGTCCCAGCTGAATAATTTACAATATACTCAAATCAGAAAAAAAGTGGTTTTGATTCTGAAGCCACCCACTCCATATACAGCCTTCAAAGAAATTTTCCTGGAAATATAAAAATATGAACAGATCCAGGAAAAATACATAGCTGATCTCCTTGTACTAGTCCTACCTCAAGTGAGGTTTGGCAGAAGCTGGGCAACAGGTTTTGGCGATTTCACAGAGAAGACAGGCCCAGTTCAGCAGGGACCACCTATGGAAGGAGACAGGCAAGAGGCAGGAAGCCATGACCATGTTTCCACAGAGATGGCAAAAGGACAGGACCCATACGCTGGGTTATTTTTATAATGATGTTAAAATGAGGGTATAAGGTACAAGGGAAACTAATAAATGAGAGCAAAGAATCCCTGGAGGAAATACATTTACAGAGGAAACAGGGAAGAGATTTGATTTCTGGGAGGATTCCTGATAACATAGGCAGGTGTTCTGAGGCCTTATTTTCAATTTCCCTTTGTGTTTGGCCTAATTTTTCTAAGTAGTCAGGAATTGTACAGCAAAAGCTGCTATTGAGATAGGCTTTTAAGAGTGACTAAGAACACAGAGAGCTGTGGTGGCCTAATGGTAAGGAGCTGTACTGGCCAACCAAAAGGCAAATGGTTCAAATTCACCAGCTGCTCCATGAGAGAACGATGGGCAGTCTCCTCTAGTCCCGTGAGCTGCCTCTGAAAACCTACTGGAGCATCAGCTGTGAGTTAATTCTCTCTCGATGGTACACAACAAGGAGAATATAATGGAGCTGTTGTGTGACAGCTCTGCTCTGCCTTTCCTACCTCAAGCCTCTTCCATCTTCTGGCCGAGCTCTGATTACCTTTCCACGGACAAAATAACAACCCCTACCATACATAAGGAACAGATCCGGAGGATACGTAATGGTTTTTGTTCTTAAGTCAAATTCTTAATGATGGGGCTAGGTGGTCTCAAGCAGGTCATTTAATCGCGTCCTTGCCTTTTCATCTGAAAGTGAGGGTGACAATACCTACTATCTCTGATTGTCACAGGTGCATTAAGTAAGGTGAGGAGTTAAAGTCACCGAGTGACACAGTTTTTGCTAGACTAAGATTAGTGACCCAAGATTTGAACTGACCCAGTAGCATCAAAGAAGAAGGGCCTGCCTCTCTCTTATGTAAAGGATACAGCCAAGAAAATCCTAGTGAACAGTTCTGTTCTGTAACATAAACTCATCAGGAGTGAGGATTGACTCAACGGCAATAGGTTTGGTTTTGGTTTTAGTGTAGTGGTACGGAAGCCTTGCTTATAAGGTGGATGCTATGAGATCAGGTGACAGAGGTTAGCATAAATCTGACCACTCGTGATCCAAAGCCATTTCCTATCTTGTATGTAAGGGCAACCTGTGAGAAATCTCACACATCCTGAATTTGTTTTGTTCCTTTACACTTACTTAAGACTATAACTTCAATTTAATTGGGAATTTCTCTAGTGGATGTAATAATTCTCGGCAATTTAATTTAGATATTGTTATTGTTAGGTTCCATTGAGTTGAACTGAACTCACAGCAATGAGCAGCAGGTCTGAACCCTGTCCTGTTCTGTGCCATCCTTATCATTTCTGCCACACTTGAGGCCTTTGCTGCAGTCACTCTGTCAATCCATCTCCTTATGGGTTTTCCTCTCTTTCACCTACCCTTCACCTTTCCAAGCAAAGAAGAGCCTCTCCTAATAATATGCCCAATGTATGTGAGATGAAGCTTTGCTGTCTTTGCCTCTTAGAAGCATTCTGATAGCACTTTCTCCAAGAAATCTCTCTCTGCTTTTTGGCAGTCCATGGGATATTTAGGACTCTTCTCTAACATGGACAGCTCAAAGGCATCAATTCTCCTCCTTTCATCCTTATTCACGGTCTGGCTTTCAGAGGACTTAGGCCTTCAAATCACTGTTGTTAGTAATTTGGAGAGGTCCTTGACTGCAGACTTTTCATTTAGAAAGGTTAAGCAATTTGGAATTTTTTTAAAAAACCACACAAAACCACCTAATTCTAATCTGTCTAGTAGCACGAAGTGACGTGTGCTTTGTATTGTTTTGACTTCTGATTTCCTTTGTTAGGTTAAAAAGCACTGCCCTGTAGTCATCTCAAGAATAACTTCTTATACTCACTTGTGGTGCGAGAGATAGTGGATCACAAATGTCAACTCACCAGCATGAGCTTTGAGTATATGTGTCTTCAGCCGGCTGTTATAGGAGGACTTGAAGGAGCAGAGTTTGCATCGGAATGGTTTATGGTGTCCGTGGTGGGTTTGCATATGGCGATCCAAACTGGAGGCAGAGGGGGAAAGAAAAGAGAAAAAGAACAGATTAAAAACTGTGTGTTCTCTTACTGCCCTTTCCCAGGAATCCCACTAATAAGCTGTTAACATGTTCTTGTTACCCTCTAATGATCATCCTCACACATACACACACATACCCAACAGTAATAAATAAAAAGAAAAAGGAAAGATACGGATAAGAGTTGCACCTGCTTCTAAAAGGAGGACTGCTAACAGATGAGATCAAGAGATCTCTTGGATTGAGACATGCCAGTTAGTACAGGGCCTCGGGAAAATCCTATGTGCCCCTCTTCAGAAGCATGTTGTTGTGTACTTCAGAATCAGAACCGACCCATAGCTGACCCTCTGGTGGGTTTTTAGAGGCTGTTAATCACACGGGAGGAGACTCCCACAGAACAGCTGGTGGCCTCGAACTACGTGCCTTCAGGATTACAGTGCAGCTTCTTGCCACTAGGCCACCAGAACTCCCTTTTCAGAAGCATAGCCTCTTCATAATTGGAAAAGGTTATTAAAATAGGGGTGAATTCAAGTGTGTCACCAAGTGAAGGGAAGCTATCAATTAGTCCTTAAATTTATATTTAAAAAGAATGAGAATTCAGAGAATTATTGCACTTATTAAATGGCTAACCCTTCCTCCCCCTTAAATGCTTTTGCTGTGAACAGTACTGTGGTAAAGGGAGGCTTCAAAGTAACCAATGTATTTGTTGTGGGGGTCTTCTGATCCAAGATCTATAAAAATATGGAAGCAAGTGACATTAAGACAGTCACATGATCAAAATGACTGCTAATCCTTCTGATAAGCATAACCAAAAGAGCTCAAAGTCTTCATTCACAGATGCAATTTATAAGAAAGTTATTTAATAATGAGGAACTCACAGTTATCACGTAATTACTAGTCTAGAAAATAATAAACCTACTAAATAAGATATAGAAAGAAGTTCTTATTTTTATCAATACCTTAGAGAGTTAAATGTCATTTCAAATGGTATATATGGGAATGGTCCTACCTATCAGTTAAACTGTAAGCCCTCTCCTGAGCTCCAAAGCCACATTTTCAACTGCCTGTTGAGATTCCCCTCTGGTTGTCCTTTAGCGATCTTAAAATCAACCAGCCCTAAAAAAACTCTTCAATGTTTTTTCTCCAAAACAAATGTTCATCTTCATTTCCTTGATTCTATAAATGGCATTACCACGCTCCAAATCAACAAGACTTCAAATCAAGGGCTATCTGTAGTCTGCTATGTCCCTCATTTTCCTCCATTAAAATCAATTTTCCAAGTGGTCCAAATCCTGGGTCCCCCAATCATTCCCAGAGCTCAATCCTAACTACCTCCTAATTGTCACTCTGCTAACTCCCTTAGAGTCCTCTTTTTTCAATGTAAGAGTACGGTTTGAGAAAGCAAGACTACCTAGGTTAAAAATCCAGCTATCACTTATGGACTATATAACCTTGGGCAAGTTATTTAACTTTTCTAAGCCTTACTTGTTCTTACCCATAGAATGGAGATAATGAGACCAAAGCGCATAAAGATGGGTGCTGAACACAGTAAAGCTATCATGAAATTATAATTATTTTATGCCACAGACATCCTCTTATTAGACTCTAATTTTTGACCCTCAAAGTTTCCAGGTATGGTATTAATGTAGGTATCTAAGCCTTTTTATCTTTCATGATTCTTCACAAGTAACATAATGCTTAATAAAACTGGGCCACCAGCTTATCTTCAACTAAGCCTCGAATATTCCTTTCTTCTGAGACTTGTGGTCTTGCTCCTCCTGCCTCCCCCCCCCCAACTTTTATGTCCCTTCCAAACTGTGGCACAGTGGTAGGAGACTCTCACTTTTCACAGAGGAGATCGAGGTTTGAACCCCGGCAAAAGTACCTTGTTTACTGCCACTACTCAGAGGCTTGTGTATACGATGATGACGATGATGATAAGCTCCAGTGGAGCTTCCAGACTAAGACAGACTATGAAGAAATGCCTGTGATTTATTTCAAAATCCAGCCAATAAAAAGTGCATGAGTCAAAACAGCCAACAAATGACAGGGACGGGACTGGTCTAAGCAGCATTTTGTTTCATTGTATTCGGGATCACCGTAAGTGACTTGATGGTCGCTAACAATACTTTCTTCTATGGAGAATAACTCAACCCTCCCTATTCCACAGAATCTTCCTGAGGTTTCCAAAGTTGAGGTATCATTTCCCTTTGTTGATTTTTTTTTTATAAAATATATACCATATTTTTCCAAGTCATTTATAATCCTTGCTTTATACTAGGACTATACCCTAAAATTCTCTTAAATCATCACTCACTCATCTTTCTAGTCCTCTTACAGTCTCATCTCCAGTACTGTGCCACATTCATTTATTAACAACTCTTTACTGACGTTCTATGATGTGTCAGACAATGTGTCAGAAACTGTTCTATAAATAGTAACTGAATGGAAGAGAATCACGCCAGTTTGATGCTGCTACATGGGTCTGATGACAAAGATTAGCTATCAGGCTCCATGTAATAATAAGGAGTTTAGAATTCACCCTAACTTCTGTAGAAACACTGCTGCCTCCCGTCTTTCAACAGCCACTAACTTGTACTTTACCTTTCTGAGAAGCAAACAGTCCATCATTTATTTCTAATTATCATAAAAATAAACAACATGTCAATCTTACAGTCAATCACCTTTCATCTAAGAACATGAGGATGCACTAGTGAATATTTATCTCTTTTATACAGCTGGAGGAAAAAGGCAACAAAAAGTTGTTTGTTCTAAGAACAGTCCTTCCATCACCAAAAGCCTTCCACACCTCTTCTACATTTACAATTCCAAAGCTGTGAGAGGCAAGAGGGGGCCCTCTCCCCTCCTCGAGACTTCTCCGTTTCGACTTCAAGAAACTCTATGGCAGCCACAAACTCCCTTCTCTTACATGGGGGGTATTTATATTTATATTTTATATATATATTAAAAGCAGACAGTTCCAAGCTTACCCTCAGTAACTCGACTTTCCAAATGGACCCTCACTTCCTCAAATGATGAAAAGGTTTGGGGTTGGATACCTGACAAACACAACCATAAACTTGTCCACATCCTTGTCTTTCTTTGTGTAAATCAGAGTGACATCTCCAATTCTCATTCACAAAATCTTGTATTTGTCAAGTTTAATCACTGGGATTGCACGCATTGGAAACTACGTCAACTACTTATGTTAATGTTATCCAATGAATCTATTTGTGGCCCCATGTTATAGATAAGGTGGCTGAGCACAAGATAAAACTGCTAACTAAATAGTTAGGTGTAAACCAAGAGCAAGGCCTTTTAACACCTTGATGCTTCTCCAGCTCTAACTTCACTATCTTCTATATGACACCAGTTTCTTGCTAATTAGCCACCTGCTGCTAGTGGACACACACACACACACACACACACACACACCCCTTTCCCAGCACAATATTCACAATATAAACATCATTATTTCTCAGCTCCTGTCCTTCTATATGACACCTCCTCCTAGTTACCAATCGTGACCACCCGATAGCACTTACTTGTGCCTGAAAGCAGAAACAAAGGAGCAATACTGGCAGCTGTACTTGTCCTCGCGGGTAAACATGGCCAGGGCCAGATGGCTCCTCTCATGAGAACGCAGCCCCTGCATGGACATCAGGACTCTGTCACATTGACTACAATGGTATCCCCCCGGCCGGGTTTCATCCTCCAACATTCCATCAAGCAAGCAGTGTTCACCATCCACCCGGTCCACCAGGGCGCCACTGGCATCTTTGGCTGCTTCCAATCCATCCAGGAACAAATAAGAAGGGTCTTCTGCCTCCTGCTAAGAGAACCACACACACACACATGCCCCACCAACAAAATAAATATCCATTGTCCTTGCCCCCGCTCTCATCCTCACTCTTCATTCTCCCAAACTCATCAGCATTTCCTGTCCAAGCTTCCTCCCTGCCGCTGTGGCTCCACGTGGAGGAAAGGCAGACCTGATGGCCAGTCTTCGTGGGTGGTGAGGTTTCTAGGGCAACACATTTGGACAAAATTTGCTTATTGTCTGGGAAATGAGTGAGGGGTTCGTCCCTTTTGATGACAGGTCACTCGCTTATCCCCGTCCTAAAAAGAAAATTTGAAATTGCAATCCCATTGAAATAGACATAAAGTTGGGTTAGGGTTATGGCTTAGAGAAGAGGAAGTAAGGGAGGAAGACGAAAAACAACAGAACTCATTTGGATATTTAAGAGCCTCAGGTTTACCATCTGACAATGAGGTAAAGACAAAGATCCACTCCCACCGCAGGGATAACTGATTTCATCCATTGACTAAGGTATAACGAGTTGAAATAAAACATGAGCAACTCAACTTTAAGTCACTTTGTTTATTAGTTAGCCTCTTGGGTAATCAGTACATGGGCAGAACTTGTATGTTCCTTCCTAGAAGGATCCCAGAACACAAGTCCGGGACATGGCCCCACAAGGGGAACAAGGCTGACCGCTGCCATCCCGACCTGCCACTGCTCTGTAGACAAGCAGAAGGCTGCAGTCTTCCATGAGGAAACGTAGCAGTTTCCCTTCAACACTACACTGGCAAACAGGATGCAAGGGCAAGAAGGGTGGATGACAAAAATACATTCTTGAATCCAGAGGCAAAGTGCAAAGCCCCAAACTAACTTCCATGCTCAAAAACAATGTAGTGCTTAGCAACACCCTGCAAGCCAGACACAGTGGCTGGGCAGAAACTGAACATGGGATGAGGATCACGGTGAACAAAACAGGTGGGCCAACAGAAGTCAAAGGAAAGAAGGGAGACCCTTGTCAGCAACATGCAGGGAGCTAAGCCAGGTCAGCAGATGCCCAAGGTCAGTTGCAACTTAAAGGCTGTTAGTTTCTAATTTAACATCTCTTGCACTCCCCAGAGGACATTAAGTGCAGTGGAGTTGACGTTCCTGGCCTGGAGAAGGCCCCTGGCACCCTCAAGCCTGAAAAGCACAGGAAAAGGCAGGCAGTGGGAGGAGCAGATGACAGGAAGAGAACCCACTTGATGGCTCTCAAGAGCTTGAGCAACGTGAGCTTCAACAAAACACCTAATGACATTTTAAGCAGAACACAAGGTCGACCAGCAGTCTCCTGCATTGATTAAGAGGCCCAGACCACTCCCTCCAAATTATCCACATGGGTGGATATGATCCATATGCAGCCTTTCTGCGAACGGGAAGCTGAGGAAGGTCCAACCTGCAAAGAAATCAAAACAAGCCAAGCAAGCCCAGGAATGCTCCCATTCTGAGGCTCCCTTTGCTGAGCGGCTTGAAGCAGTGGGGGTTAATAAGTAACTGAATCGCTGGCACACAAGAATGCTCATCCAGACCTTCAGAGTTCTCACCTTCACGGCAGCAGACACGGCCGGGACGCTGCCGTACTGGACGTGTTTTCGGAGGTGGTTGCAGATGGCTCGGAGCGTTGGGTGCACTTCCACACAGAATTTACACTTGTAGCCCACCACTTTCCTCTCCTTGATCTTTGGCACCTCTTCTAAGTGGCCAAAAGGCTGGTAAAATACAGTGGTAGCCATCAGTACTCTGAGCCCTCCCTGAAAGCCGGCATTTATTCTTGTCACTTACTAGTATTATTTTATTTAAAAGCAGATTAGTGGGTTAAACCAAGGGATAGAATGGAGGTGACCTTTTCTTTCTCTTTTTTTCCTTTCTTTTCCTTTTTTAAAATAGGTATCAAAATTCGTCAGCTCCATGGAACACTGCCTACCATGCAAAGTCTCTGGCACCCAAGCATGTTACACCTTCTGAGTAGAGAAGATTTCTGTGTAGAAGCCTCATCTTCATTGCCAACAGGCTTTCAAACCAGATTCAACTACGCAGGTGACACGGTGCATAGCCACGCCATTAATGACCTTCAAATCTACTCCTGGAGATGTTAGGTTGGTGTAGCAAACACTGAAGACCAAGACGTGGCTGAGCAGTGCTACTGATACCAAGAGGCAGCCGGCTACTGCCTGATGGAGGAAAGCAGCGTCGTCGGGTAACTAGGCTTCAGATAAGGCTACTCGGCAGAAAGAAAATACATAGAAACCACCCAAATCCTCCCCTGGGGAGCCTTGGGAGGAGTCAGAGGGAGGGAGGGAGTGGCCTGGGACGCTGGAGAGGGGTGAGCATAGAATGGGGGATAATCAAGCTCGAAATGCTTAATTGACTTATTGAGCTCTCTGGCAAGCTAAGTCACTAGAAGCCTGCAGCAGTTTGGCTGGCAACGAAGAAGTGCATGTGGGCACCAGTGATGAGAGGCCTCCTGGGGGAAGGGAAATCAAAACATATCCTTACCCTCTCTTGTTTGAAATCTGCAAAAGCACCATCTGCATATTTCTGCTTGCTCAAAAGCTGTTTCCTCCTCTCCTGACGTTTGGCACGCTTCTGGAATTCCTCATTGTGAATGTTCAAGTGTGAGGTCAGCTCCGCTGTGCTTAGCAGTTTGCAATCACAGTGCTTGCACTGGTAGGTGGAGCTCTGCAAGCGGGGGCCGTTGCTCAGAATGACGAAGTCCCTCTTGAGGTCCCGGCTGTGGTGGTCGGTGTAATGCATGCACAGCAGCTCGGCTGTGCTGAAGGAGAGCTTGAAGCATTTGATGCAGCGGAACGGCAGCCACTCGATTTCCTGAGCTTCGCCTTCGAGCTCGGCCTTCTCGAAGCTGCCTCGCTCCTCTTCCTCCATCAGCGGCGGCTTCTCGTGCTCGTCGGCGTACACGGCGGTGAAGTAACCCCCCAGCTTGCTGGCGTGCTGCTTCTTCGGGAACACCCCCGGATGGCGCTTCATGTAATGGGACACGATGCCCTTCTTGCTGAAGGACTGGAAGGAGCACAGGGAGCACTTCTTCTTCTCCACGGCCCTCCGGAGCTCCTCGCTCAGCTGCGGGGAGTCGTCCTTGGGCGGCGAGGGGATGATCACCTTGTTGGGCTTGTCGCTGATGGTCCTGGAGGCCGCCAGGCAGTGAGTGTAATAGGCATCGATGTCGTGGCGCTTCTGGTAGTGGGCTGCCAGCCCTTTGCGGATGGGGTTGGTGTAGGCACACAGGGCGCACTTGAAGAGGTTGTTCTTGCCCTCCGGCTGGGCTCGGACGTTGTTGTGCTTGATGCGATAGTGCCTGGCAATCCCCTTCCTCGTGGAGCAAAAGTACTTGCAGAGCTGACAGCGGAACACAGTGTGGGAGACCAGGTGCGAGGTAGAGAAGTGAGCCGAGGCCTCGGGCTCCTCTCCCATCTCCTCCTCGGTCACTGAGACTTGGGAGGGGCTCACCTCCGTGCTAATCTCGGGCTCAAGGGTCACCGGCAGCTTCGGGGGGGACTGGGAAAAGACATCAAATTCGGGCTGATTGTGATACTTCTCGTAGTGGATTTTGAGCTTCTCCAAAGTGCCGTGGGTGTAGGGACACAGCTTGCACCGGTAGGCACCGAACCCTTGCTTGAAAATCCTGCTCGGCTCTTCCACGTCATTCGGGGTGAGGTCGGAGGACTGCTCCACGTCGTGCACAAAGTCCTCGGCGGTCACCTTGATGGACGGGTGTCGCTTCTGGTAGTGGGTCAGGACGCCGTGAATGCGGGTGTTAATGTAGGGGCAATGCCTGCACTTGTAGACCGCCCCGGGGTTAATGTCGATGTCCTGCGCAAAGTCAGCAGCCTTCACTTTCATGCCAGGGTGCTTCTTCCCGTAATGGGTGAGCAGGCCGTGCAGGTTGTTGTACTCGGACTGGCATACCGTGCACTGGTAGGGGGTGGAGGAGATGGCGGGGTTGGCTGACGTGAGCTGGATGCTTTTCTCTGGAGAGAGTCTTGCATCCTCTGGGCATTCAATCTCCTGCTCGGGGATTGGGGTGGGCATACTATTTTCACAATTCAAGGGGACCCCCAGCTCTTCAGGTGGAGGGATAGGGTTCTCAATAACGTCTTTCTCCTTGATGATATCCAGCAGCACTGACTCATCACCATTCATGGCCCAGGGGTGGAATGCTTGGTAGTGATTGGTGATGTCCCAGATGGAGGCGGCTTCAAAAACACAGTCCCTGCATCTGTACGTTTTGGCTTCAGCTGGCATCGTGAGGGCGGGAGGGGATGGGTCTGGCCCAGCCCAGAGCTTGGTGGCCATGTAAGTATAGTCAACGTAATGCTCTGGATGCCTCCTTTGGTAATGCAGGAGCAAACCACTGGGCTCCATATGGGAATAGATGCACCACTCGCAGTGGTAGCCAGCTTCGATCAAACCATCTAGAAAGGCCCATCTCATGATGGACGTGACTGTGGCCTTAAGGGCGGGGTGGTCTTTCTTGATATGCTTCCTCAGTGCATAGAAGTAGGGAGAGGTATACGAGCACTGCCTACATTTGAGCGCTCGGAGCTTAGCTTTGTCCTGTTCCATATTCGATGAGGGGATGAGCACACAACTGGCCGACTTCTGGTTCCGATCACAGAGGCTTCGAATGGTGGCTGTGTGCTGCCGGATCACATCGGCGTTGGCCTTGAAGTCCCGATGCTTCTTCTGATAATGAATGAGTACACCCTTGACTGTCCGGTTCCCGTAATCACAGTGCTGGCAGAAGAACATCTCGGTCTCCACAGGAGGGGCGTCTCTCTCCGAGCTGCTGAGGTTCAGCTGTTGCATGGGGGTGGGCAGCCGAGGGGAGCCTTGGGGCCCCTCGGGCCCTCTCATCATTGCGGCTGTGGGAGGAGCCTGTCTGATATATTTGGCAGTAACCTTTATTTCTGGGTGTCTTTTCTGGTAGTGGACAAGCACTCCCACTACTGACCGATTGCTGTAGGAACAGTGTTTGCAGTAGTAAAGCTCAGTACTCAGGTCTGGTGGCGGGGGTTGTGGGGGGGGTGGGGAACCCATGTTGGACATTTTGGGAGACATTGGAGCACCCACCTCAAATGACAATTGAGAAAGGGCGGATCCCCTGTCCACAGACACCATTCGCATGGTTTTCTGGATCCTAAAGTAGGAGGCCTTTTCTTCAGGGTGCTTCTTCTGATAATGAACCAAGACAGAGTGCATGTTGGGGCTTGCAAATGAGCAAACGTCACAATCATAAACAACAACGGTGTTAACCGCAGGGTCTTTCTGATTTTCACATTCTGGAGTAAACGTCTTTGAAGGAGTGTTTTTATTAAAGGTAGCAGGCAGGCCGCCACCACGAGCCACGGGAGTCGAAGTCGCCATGCTCTTGGGAGCGGAATTCAGAATCTCCCTCAGGGTCTGGGATTCTGTATTCAGCCCTTCCTGCTGCTCCACTACGTAGCTCGAAAAGATCATCGCGTTGTTAATCTTAACTGTGGGATGCATTCTTTGGTAATGTGGCATCAGGCTTCTCACATTCGGGCTCGTGTAGGAACAAAACCGACACCGGTAGATCAGGTCCGAATGATCAAAGTTGAGTACATTCATGGCTTCTGGATGGTGTTCGCCGTAATGTTGCTGGAGATCTTCAAAGTTGGTGTAATCGATGTAGCATTCTAGGCACCTGTACACGGCACTGTGATCATTGGGGTCCAAGATGTACCTAAAGCTGAACTTGATGTACGGGTGCATCCGCTGGTAGTGGGTGCTGACACTCCGTGCAGATTTGTTGTTGAAGTCACAGTGTTTGCAATAGTAAAGCCTTCCAGAGTCACCAAAGTCTGTATTTTCATTATTGTGCTCGGTTCCATAAATAGGAGGCTGGGTGTTCAGGAGAGCAGTGTTGGGAACCTGGTGATCTTTCATATTTGTTGAGGAGCCATAATAATCTTCTTCATCTTCAGAAAGGGTGAGTTCAATCTCAGCCCCATTGGTGGCATTGTAATCATGGGTGATGTTTCTGAAGCTGGGCTCCTTCTGGGCCTCACTGGCATCTCTCACCCAAATCTGTTGGGCCGAGAAGGAAGTGGGAACCTCCATGACTGGTTCTGTGGGCTCTTCCTCCCGGTCCAACTCAACCTCAATCTCCACCTCATTGTCTTCCTCTTCCTCCTCATCATCCTCGACATTGATCACTGCATCTTCCTGCTGTTTGGTTTGATTAATTTTGCTCTGCAGGTTGCTTGCTATCTCGTCAATTCTAGTTCTCTTCTTCACGGGCGATAAATCAAGAGGAAAGTCATTAGCAAGCTTCCTGGAGGCCTTAGCTACGAAATTGTTCTTGGAGGACAATCCAAGAATTGAGGTCTGGCTTTTCTTCACAGTGTTGCTGGAAGAGGGGTGGCTATCTGTCTCGCTTTCCAATGGCAGGCTTGAGGGTTGCCCCTCGAATTTTGGCAAGTTGTCGCAGAAGGAGTGTTTGTGCTGCTGATGGACTCGTAGCCCTTTCAGAGTCATGGTGGAGTAATTACACATGGTGCATTTGTAAGGGTGCAGGGGCGGGGCTTGTGCGGGTGGCTGCTGTGGTGGCGGTGGCGGCGGCTGTGTCGGTGGTGGCTGGGGTTGCGGCTGGGGTGGCAGCTGATGCGGCTGCAGCTGCGGTGGTGGTGGCTGTTGTGGTGGCTGTGGTTGTGGTTGTGGTGGTGGCGGCGGTGGCTGTGGTGGCTGCTGCTGCTGCTGCTGCTGCTGCAAAGGATCCAACATGACTCCTGACTTTCTACCGTTGATGCTCGGGCTCTCGTAAGACACCATGCCTTCATTCAGGGAGGAAGAAATGCTTTCACTCTGGGAATTCACAGCATCCCAGTCTGATGTGGTACCCGTGTGACACTGTTTGTGAGCCCCAAGTTTTAGTGAGCTCTTGCAAGTAAATGGACATTCATCACATTTGTAGACAGCTATCTTTCCAGACAAGTGGATGTTTTCAATGTGACGAGAGATGCTTCGTCGATGCATGGTAAGGAAAGGGCAAAAGGGGCACTGGAACCTATTCATGAATCTTCTAAACGGTATCCCCTTGGTCTCCAACAATTTGTTGCCGTCTGAGCCCATGAGCTGCTCCGCAGACATACCTGATGCCTGGTGATCCAGAGAATTTAAACCATTCTCACTGTCTATTTCATTTAACTCTTCGTCAGAACTAGAGTCATTTAGCATGCTGTTAGTTTCCAGGTCAGTGGGAGAATTTGCCATGTCAGACATTCCGTAACGGGATCTTTCTGCCAAGTTAACTAGGCCAGAATTGTGAGGTGACTTCGGCTTCATTGGAGGATAAGACATGGGAGAGAACTTGGAAGCTGAAGAAGAATTGGGTCTCATGATGGAATTTCCAATGGAGCCCCTGTAGTTGGAGACGTTAGTGTTGGGCATCTCCCGGCTTGCAGAATTCATGGACATGTACGTGGAGTTGGAGGGTGGGCTGGGAGGACTCTTGCTCTGCACATCAGGTACGTTAGTCCCTTCATTTGGTCTTAGATTAGAAAGGATCTTGACCATGCTACGATGCTTCTTCATCATGTGGTCACACCAGCGTTCTCGGCGGGGTGTCTGGTAACTGCACCACTCACAACAGAAGTTGCCTCGCGATTTGGTCAAAGGCTTGACCATGGATTCTAAGATGCTGCGCTCCACAACCTCTGCGGGCAGTTCTTTGCAGGGGTCCTGCAAGGACATGGGAGGAACCACAGGGTCTGACATTGGAGCAGGGACAGGGGAGGAAGAAGTAGTCTCCTTCAAATTGTTTTTGTGATACATCTTCTGATGTTTAAGGATTCTTGCCCTTCTTGGTGACTTGTACGTGCAAAACTGGCAAGAGAAGACCTTTCCAAATCCCTCATGCATCATGATGTTGTAATTTAAGGATCCTGGAAGAGCAGGTTCTGCTGAACTCCCTTCAGCTTGAGCCCCGTGGACCTTCCGAGTATGCTCGATGAGGAGGTTTTTCGACCTGAAGTAGCGTACGCAGAACTTGCATTGGAAAAACTTGTTTGTTGGTTTGGGATTAGGGGCAATATGCTGACCGTAATATCCTGGACTGTGGCCATAATAACTTCCGGTTCCCAATGCAGTTGCATTTTGACCTAAAGGAGAAGCAAGAGGAAAGTGGGAAGAGAAAAGTAAAAAAGAATTCAGAAATTCTATCATGCAAAAATCAGTTCCAGTTCCATTTTTCTTCATTAATAAATATCCCATTCAAAAGGCCCAATTGCAAGATAAAGGTCTTGAACAGTAGTCAAAGAGCATTAATGAAAAGAATAAAAATAAAAATAAAGAGCATTGAGCATTCATGTATCACACTTTCTTATTAATGAAAATCATTATACAGTTGTACAGTTTAGGGACAATATTCTCCATAAATGTGCCATATATCCATATAAATACAAGTTCAACAAACTTCAGTTTTCCTGATAAAGCTTCTCAAGATACTACTACCTTGTTCTCAAAACAAAAAGGAAATTCAGACAGGAAAAAGCTGAAAGGCCAACATCATATGATACTCAAAAAGAAAAACACACTCTCCAAAGCATAAAACTGGCTCAAAGAACAAGAACAAGAACTTCTCCAGAACCCAGGTAGATCAAAAACAATAATTATGGGCTAAAAAAAGAAATGAAAACAATTCAACTATATCAGATATGCCGACTTCCACATAGATTTACCTGATAAATCCTCTGCCATCGCAAATTCATCTTTTATGGAAGAAAATTCCACCTCTGTCTGATTACTAGCATTCATGGACCCGGATCGTGGCTCATTAATATTGTCCTCAGCAACATCAGTTGGCTGCAGAAATGCTGTGTGGACATCCTGAATATGCGCCTTGAGATCTTCGTAAGACGGAGCTCTAAAGTCACAGCCATCACACTGAAGCACCTCCATGATCTGGGTCTACCCTTTCACATTAGGAACCTGTGGCAGAAGTCAGAAAAAAAACAAAAACAAACCAAACAGACATCTTAAAGAGTGTGAACTAATCATCTACATCCACTGTCAAGGGGGTTAATTCAATAGACATTGTATCTGGAACAATGGCCAAAAGGAGGCACTTGGACAAAAGAGCTATGATGTCCTTGACTCAAAAAGTTCAAAGAAGGGAAAGAAAATCTTTCTCTGGCTAGAAAAAGATATATCCCGATGCCATCTGTCAAGGGAATCCTGAATCCTTCCAAAATTTTATAATGCCTGAATTTCTGCCTTGAACTCAAGTGGAAGCTTATGGAGGGAAAAAAGTCACTCTTCAATCTTCATCAACTGTTTTTAGTATCATTACATTTTAGTGTCACCATCAAATAGTGAAACAGTATTGAACCTTGGGAGAGAGAGAGAGAGAGAGACAGTTTAATTATGTAGATATCTTAACGAATACTGGGGTCCACATGTCTTTCCTCAAATTCTTTAGCCATTTTTTTCTCATGAGCTAAATGGCTATGTACCTCTTAGTTACTTTCCAATTATAACCTAACCACTGCAAACTAATTGGGTTCTAAAACATTTCTCATGAGATTCTCAACCAGCCAACTTCAGCTTGGTGCCTCCTTTTCCATTAAGGAAGAGAAATTCGTTGTTTTGAAAAGGATCTTCTAAGTCATGTCTTCATCTTTCCCCGCTTCTTTCCTCTACAAATAAATGTCTAGTGTAACTTGGCCACAAAGAGCAATGAACTTGGTATGGAACAAAGTACAACTTGCTCAACTATCTTCATTCTGCTATTCACTGTGTAAGTGCAAAAACCAGTGGAGAGCGCTACCATTAAGAAGTTAACAATGCACTGGAAAAGAGTAGTTGCTCTTATCTTGATATATATCCCCTGTAGAGATACACAGATATTATCTTAATGAGTTACTTCATTAAGCTCACCACAAACTCACTCTACTGAGTCACTGTGATCTAGAACCAGATGTCCAAGAACTAAAGCTGTAGCCAAATATATTTTATGATGCAACTGTCTATCCTCCTATTGTAAAAGACAGATTGCTTCTAGAGGAGGAGCAGAGTTCAGGAAGAGTGTCAATGCAGTGAAAGTGGCCCTCACATGAGGATTTTCTGTGGAAAAATGCTCCTCCGGATAACCTGTTAAAATAACTTCTGGCAAGTCCAGCTCTGGATGGACTAAGCTCACAGAGTGAGGCGCGTATATTTACCTACTCTTCTTTCACAAAGCCATTTATCTTCCCCCCCTCTCACCCTGAATAAACATCGAATTGTGCACCAGAGACTTTTCAGCTAACTAAGCCTCCTAGTCCAGATACACCAGCTTTTATGTCTAAGCACCAACCCAAATTGTGTGGAAGAGGTTGCTATCAGCTCTGGATCAAATTACAGCAGTCACCGAGGCCCCACCCCACTTCTCCTTTGCACAGTCCATTAGACCTGAAAACACATTTTTCCATGGTGCAGACGACTCCTGCATTTAGAACACTTTGGGGGGGGGTAAGAAAAAAAAGGGCAGATCATCCAGTGTGCACTCCCCATGCCCCCCCCCAGCTTAGTCCTTTCATCTCAGCCAAGCAAGCCACAGCTCTGCTGAATGTGTTTATCACACTTTGAAGAGATAGGAGCTCCTGCGTCACCGAAGCTCTAAGACTCACTAAGCTGCCCTAGTCCTCTGAGCTTTGGGAGCAGCCATTTTAGCTCAGAGCTTCCCCTCCGTGCACAACATGGCCTCTCTTGGATTCTGCTAGGCTGACAATCAGACATGAATGTGAGAAGAGCGCGCTGAGCTCCTCCTAGGCTCTTCTGTTCCCAACAAAGAAGGAACTGTTTTCACTGCTCTCCAAAAAGCAGCACCTTTCTCCTCCTCAGATGTCATTCACCAAGATCTCCGAAGGTTCTTTTATTCCATGATTGATATGCTTGTTCGTTAGTCCCAGCGAAGCATTGATTAGAGCAGTCGGCCCTGGACCAGACCCTGCTCTACAGCAGAATTGGTAAGTGGGGGGAGGGTGAGATTAGGGGGGCACCTCCAGAATGCCTTGGCTTCTTGAGTCGTCCTTCCACACAGAAGACATACCATCCGACTCTGCTTGCCAGATTCCAAAGTCTAATGACCTTTGTTAATCACCAGCCAGTCTGTCTGCATCAGCAGACCCTGCCAACAAGACACACCCTTCAACACAAAGGCCGTAGCTATGCCTTTTAAAAGAGGTTCTCTGAAAGCTCCATTGTGTGCCTGAGAGGAAAACAAAATCTCTTCCCTTCACAACTTCAAGCCTTTAGAAATAACGCAACAAAAGGCTTTCTGCAGTGTGTCTTTTGGAAAGTTTGAGCCTGGCTTTGTGCAACACCAAGAAGAAATACGGTTCTGCACAAGGAAAGCAGGGCACTTTCAGCATTGAATTATAGACCCAGAGATGAAATCCATCTCCGTGTAGTTCTTTAACATCTTGGTATCTATCTTCCACAGCCATTACCGAGAATGCTAACTTCACTATATGCAAACACAAACCAACCGTCAATCTCCTTGTTCTGCTACAAAGGAGATTAAAGGGTTATGAGATCAGAAATGAAATCAGGGAGGGGGAAAAAGCTCCTGATTTGAAAAAAAAAAATAGGAGAGATGATGAAAGCGATTTCCTAATGGGTTCTAGCTTTAATGTTGTTGCAGTCTCCACTTCGAAAATAGCTCAAAGCCTTGGAAGAGGTTAATCTCCAGGCTGTGGAGATAACCAGCCTCACGTAGAGCTGCTTGGCCTTCAATCTGCTGTTTCCACCAAGCAGTGAGTGCAATGAGGAGGAAGCCTCCTTTATGACAGCCATTTTGCCTTGGTGTATGCGTGTCTCCTGAAGCTCTTACCAGAAGACAAAAATTGCCAGCACAGCCTAAACAATCAAAGACACAAAACCTTGATGTGTCTGTGAGATGGTGGGAGTACATATATACAAGAAGGAAGAGTGGGAAGGAAGACGTAGGGAAAGACAGAGCCAGACAGAGCTGGACTTGAGGATGACCCATCCATCATCCAAAGACTTTGCACAACAGATGGCAATTCTCTGAGAAACCAAGCAACGAGGGGAAAATGATGAGAAATAAACCTCGTTTATTTGACTTCTTCACCAACCCAGGAGACTAGAAACCCTAAAGAGGCTAAAACAGACATTGATCTGCTACAAAATGATAATTTAAAGTCAAAAGCCTTGATCTCATGTCTACTTACTTCATTTAAAAATACTGCGATAATGAGATTAGCCCTATCTTTTCCCCCCTTTACCAAATCAGCAAAATCAAAAGCAGAAGAGGAAGCTTCTGAACTAAGCAAAAAAGAAATAGCTATTTCAAAAGGTCATGAGATGAATCTACAAATCAAACAAGGCCCTCCCTCATCTCCTTGCCCCCAAAGGCACAATTGCCAGACCTCAAGGTCAAACAGGCTTCAGATAACAAGACTCCAAACATCACCTCTGATGATGCCCTGATAGGTAGAAGCAGACTGGTCTTTGAAATGAAGACTCTACCACCTAACATGATTGACCCTCTTAACATGGAACCTCTAGATCACGTTAATTATTCATGACTGTCCACTACTGAACTCTCCTGCTCTTAACTGCAGTGAGGGGATCTAAAAATATGAGGCTTTGCTGGGAAACCCAAATTGGATTTGACAAAACTCTTGAAGATATATTTAAAGACCATCCAGAGATCTTGCTGAAGTTTGGAAATATGACCCTGGAGAGAGGAAAAAAGGAAATTAAGGACACAAGTTACTCTTTCTCAATCATAAGAACACTGTTTTCCTTATGTACCAGCTACCTACACACTGTCTTGTGCTCAGAATTCCAAGATTCATTGCGCCTCAGTTTCCCAGCAGTAAAGGTAAAGACAGGCAAACCACAACTTCATCATGTTGACTTCTAAACTCACTGCTCAGATGAAACCAGAGAGAAGAGGCATCCTTGATATTTACAGCATTCTCAAATCTCTGCCACCATCAAGCCTTACCCAGATCAGCTTGGCAACTGCTCATCAAGGTTGCATGGAACGGGAGTGTATATGTGGTCTCCAAGTCAAGATTTCAACTGTCTCAGCTAATGTCCAAGTTAAAACATACAGGCCTTGCTTGGATCTAACCACTTCTCTGACTGAAGGAATCAGGACCAGAAATAAAGCTGTGGAGCACCACAGTCATGTGATTCAGTAACAACTAATTATAACCTTCAAAGCCTTGGAGAAACAGAACCAGAGACACCATAAGATGCTTTTCCTCTGTCCACTCCAGAAACCTAGTTTCATTTAAAGACACTGAACTCCACAGTTCTCCTGAATCACAGACTAATAAAAGACTTCAGTTAGTACCTGGTTGTGTGTCTCTTCCTTAAGGAAAACCCATTTACTCAAGGATAGGTCATAGCCTGTATAATGTCTGTAATATTTTAATGAGAAAAACAGAATAATCTAGAATCAAATGACTTCTATAAAACTTCTTCTTCCTAAGAAAGACCAAACAGTGAGGGGATGTTGTTGTTGTTGATTGCCATCAAGCCAAGCACGACTCATAGTAACCCTACAAACAAAAGATCTGAAGCCTTTATATAACTATCATTTCTCAAAGTTCAAAGTTTCCAGAGGCATGTTGTTTAGGAAGTGGATGCCACTCCTGCTTCCAAAATGGAAAGATGGATACCTGAGCACTTTTATCCTGAAGATGAAAAATGAAAAGGGGGGGAAAAATCACTAACTAATCCACTTATGGATGTTGAGTCCCTGTCCTTACATCACTACTAATCATTTACTTTTGCTATGGCAAACATGGAAGTCCTAATAACCTAACATCATTGAAAACATCTTCCCAAATAGTTGTGAATTACGATTAAAGTAAACGGTCCCTTTAGTAACTATAATTGTGAAATCAAACCTACAGATGTAAATAGAGTTTTCTTTTTTTTTTTTTAAAAAAAGAGATCATTTTCTTAATTTAATTTGAAATCAGATGCACGTTTTAAAAAAGCTCTCAAAGGGTAGAGTCTATCTCTTCTATGCTGCTGCTTTTTTAAAAAATAAGTCAACAAAGAACCACCGACAACAAGCTACCTCCATTGATCTGACAGCATTTGGTCCTACTATATAGATCCTTGCTCACCATGTGGTGTCTTCAAATGTCCTATCAAATGTTTATACTGTTTGCTACATGATCTAAGCAGTTCTGTGTACTCTTGGCAATTCACCACACTAATGAAAGGTTTAACATATCAGGGAGGATAAATAATTAAGGAATTCAGAAGGGAGACACAGCTGTTCCTCAAAACCAAATTTTCAGACGAGAAAGGATTAATTTGCAATCACATATGTAACCCCCAATATGAGACTGAATTTAAATAGTAGCGGAGAAATACCATGAGACCTTGAGTCCTGCCAAGGCACGTGGCCTCTGTTGTATGTGGTCGGCCTGGTCCATCTGCAGGACCTTGCACATAAGCAGAATGTCTGAGGCAGATAATCTCCGGATTAATAACCCCGTCACCTTCTGGCTAAGGATGCTAGTCTTTGAGTTCTCTCTTACTTTAGGCTCACTTTCCTACATAAAAGTTTTTAAGTAGTACAGGGAATGCTGGGGAAAGATTTCATTACAGGATCATCACTGAAATGAGAGAAGCACCCGGGGATGTAATCCCAGTGAGTAAAAATTCACATATATGTAAATAAGAAGCAATTTTGGCTCAGTGATTTGCTATGAGGGCAAGCAGCGAGAGTGTCTAACACAGAAAGAGATAGTACATACCTTCTGGAGAATTCATGCATTCCTTTGCAATGATACAAGGCTAATTGAGGCCAACAGGCCAATAAACAGTCAGCCAGCTCTCCTGCCCTTAGAAAAGGAAGCTTGTGATCTGAACAGGCAGATAAAAGAGGGGAGAAAGGACAAGAAAAGAAAGGGAGGAAGTGGGGTGGTATCTCAGCTTTAGACTCACTGTCTTTATGGAGAGAACCTGAAGTTCACCAGATAACACTAGTCTTGAGGACACTCTACGTGAGAAACAAAACAAAACAATAGCAAAACAAAACAAAAGGAAGATGCCTCCTCACACTACAATTCCCAACATACGCCAAGACAAATGAGGAGCCAGCTCACATGTTGTTATGTGCAATCAAGTCGTCTATGAATCATAGTGACCCTATGTACAACAACTCTGAATTCTGCTCTACCCTGAGCCAGCCTTATTGTGTCTAACACACCTACTCCCATTATCCTACTCACTGAATCAATCCATCTCATCAAGGGTCTTCCTCTCTTACTCTGTCCCTCCACCCTCCCAAGTATGACATCCCTCTCCAAGGACCGGTCCCTCCTTGCAACATGCCCAAATAGAAAACTATTCTTAATGTCAAATGGATGGATATATTAGAAGACAGAGTACAGAAGGATTTTTCCAAAATGCCATGAGTTCATCAAGAAGTTCCTTTGAAGACAGTCTTGCTGTAACATTTAGAACAAAACATAACTCACTTCTCTCCTGTGGAGCCAAACCTTACCCAACAACAGAGATAGAATATTACTATTCCTTTAAAGGCTCTTTAGAATTCTGGCTGGATTTTTACAGACACTTTCCACACTACAAGAACTCTCATAAAAATTGCAAAATTCAAGGGAAGTTGCAGATATGCTGCTGGGTCTGCATTACAGAACTGATTAAGACGTGGGGTAAGCAGCAGATGCAGTAAAAGTCAGCTTGCACATCATGAAAAACCAAAATGTACATCGAGTACTTTCCCTGTTGGTTTGTCAGCCAGACCTCAGGCCTTGGATGTGTCTTCATGACCATAACTATTTCTGGCATATAAGACTCAGTCATCCACACAAAGCCTGAATTCTACAGATTCAGTGAATGCTTCCAGAAGCCATTTTAACAACTATCTTGTTCCTGGCTACTATTCAAAGGAGGGGGGGGAAATGATGGATGGTTTTCTTTTTGTGTAACATCAACTGTTGCTGTTATGTGCCATCGAGTCGTTTCCGACTCATAGCGACCCTATGCACAACAGCCCTAAACCCTGCTCTATCCTGCGCCAACCGCACCGCCTCTGACACACCCATCCCGATTACCCCAGTCACCGAATCAATCCATCTCATAGAGGGTCTTCCCCTCTTGCGCTGTCCCTCCACCCTCCCAAGCATGATGTCCCTCTCCAAGGACCCGTCCCTCCTGGCAACATGTCCAAAGTATGTCAGACGAAGCCCCAGAATCCTTGCCTCCAAGGAGTGGCTTGGTTTAATCCTCTCCAAGATGAATCTGTTTGTGTTCCTGGCAGTCCATGGTACATTCAGTACCCTTCTCCAGCACAACAGCTCAAAAGCATCCACTCTTCTTCGGTCCTCCCTAGTCACTGTCCAACTCTCTGATGCATAACAAGCGATTGCAAATACCATGACCTGTATCAGGCGCACCTTAGTCTCCAGAGAGACACTGTTGCTCCTGAGTACCTTTGAGAGGTCCCTAACGGCAGACTTTCCCATCGCGATACGCTTTTTGATTTCCTGACTGCTGGTACCAAGAGTGTTGACTGTGGAGCCAAGCAAACTGAAGCTCTGAGCACTCTGAATCTCTTCATCATCCATCCTGACGCTGCCAATTGGTCCAGTGGCGAGAATCTTTGTCTTCTTGACGTTGAGCCTTAGTCCATACTGAAGGCTGCAGTCCTTGACCCTTCGCAGCAAGTGCATGAGGTCCTCCTCAGTTTCAGCAAGCAAGGTTGTGTCATCTGCATAACGGAGATTGTTAATAGATCTTCCACCAATCCTGATGCCACAATTCTCCTCATAGAGCCCAGCCTCTCGGATAATCTGCTCTGCATACATGTTGAAAAGGTATGGAGACAGGATGCATCCCTGGCGTACACCCTTCCCTATTTTGAACCATGCAGTGTTACCCTGCTCTGTTCTGACTACTGCCTCTTGGTCCAAGTATAGGTTTCGTATTAGCACAATCAAATGTTCTGGGATTCCCATTCTTCTCAGAGTCAGCCACAGTTTGTTATGATCCACACAGTCAAATGCCTTTGCATAATCAACTAGTAGAAAAAATTTTTTACTCAGAACTTTTTTTTTTTTAATCTGGGACAGAGTCCTAAAAATCTAATCACTCTAGGACAAGCTCCCTGTTTTGTGTTCATGATTTGGCCAGAAAGCCCAGATAATTCACTTCCTTTAGATAAGAGTCATCTTGAGTCAGTCTGTATCAACAACCTATCAGGACTTGAAGTAAGTAAAGATGCTTCCAGTCCAATGTCTTATATCTGAGGAAGCTGATTAACCCAAGCCTAGCACTCTAGTTCGTCTCTTTCTCCAAACATGGTTCCCAATTTAATAATTTGTCAGGATGGCAACTCTAATCAGACTGTTTTCTGAAAAAGCATGAACACTTTAAAATCCTCTAACCAAAGAAAATGGGGATTCTTGCTCCCCACCTTGCATTCATCTTGGCTTCTACCTATGGAAGAAGCTAATAGAAAACTGTCCCTCCTTGAACAGTCTTATTAAAACTGACCATTTGGTCCACTAGGATCCATTATTTCTTCTGTAACATTCCCTTTAACAAACTAATAAAGCCTTGCAGTAGGAAAAACACAGTATGAGTTTATATATGAGACTTCATAAAGAACATGCCTCTGGAAATGCTATGAATTTTGAGAAAAGACAATAGTTATAGAAAGGCGTCAGGCCTTTTGTTCATAGTGTTGCTATGAGTCATGCTCAATTTGATGGCAATTAACAACAACAACAACAATAACAACAGTAGATATTCTAATATTATGTAATGTCATGGTACTGGTACAATGACAGGCACAAAGCCCAATGGACCAGAATTGAGAACCCAGAAGGAGACCTAGTTATCGATGGTCAACTGATATTCAACAAGAAAATCAAAGCTTTCGAATGGGGAAATGATAACCTCTTCAACAAATGGTGCCGGCAAAACTGGACTTCCACCTGAACAAAGCTGAAACAGGATCCACATCTCACACCATACACAAAAATTAACTCAAGGTGGATTAGAGACCTGGGAATAGAGCCTCAAAGTATAATGTTCATAAGAGACAAAGTGGGATAAAGCTTAGAAATGCTAGTCCAAAGTATAAAGAGAATGCCATACACAACCAGAAATGCATAATCTGAAGAGGATAACATTGATGCATGGGACTTTTTAAAGATTAAATCCATGTGTGCATCAAAACCTGTTTTCCAACATGGTGAAAAGAAAACCTACAGACTGGGAACAAACATTTGGTAATATCATCTCAGACAAGGGTCTTATAACAAAAGTTTACAGAATACTCTGGACGTCCCCTAGAAAAAGACTGATAACCCAATTACAAAATGGGCAAAAGACATGGAAAGAATTTTCACAGAGGAAGACATATGAATGGCAAACAGACACATGAAGAAATGATCCAAATCACTGGCAATAAGAGAGATGCAAATCAAAACCACAATGAGGTACCATCTCAATTCAGTAACAGTGGCAAAGCTTAACAGGGCAGCAAGTAATAAATGTTGGAGAGGATGTGCCAAGAAAGGAACACTGTTGGTGGGATTGTAAAATGTTACAACCATTCTGGAAGGCAGTTTGGCGCTTCTTCAAAAATCTGAACATAGGAATTCCGTATGACCCTGCTACTTGGAATATACCCTGAGAATGTGAAAACTGAGGCACAAACTGAGATTTGTACACCAATGTTCATAGCAGCATTATTTACCATGGCAAGAACATGGAAACAGCCCAAATGTCCAACCGCAAACGAATGGACTGAAAAATTACGGGAAATTCACACAACGGAAGACTATGCAGAATGCAGGCGTAGGGATTTTGTAATTACCTAACTTGGGAGGAATGGCAGAGCATTATACTGAGTGAATTAACTCAGTCCCACAAGGATAAATATTGTATAAAACCATTATTGTAGAATGACTATAAGGATTCAAAAGAGATGGGAGAGGGTGGAAGCAGAGGGATAAGGATGTGCGGGGTTGGGTGGGGGCCTGGAATTAATCATGGGATGTACAATTTGATGGGTGATGGGGTGAGGGAAATGGAAAGAATCTATTCTTGAAAACAATGTATTCAAATTTTGTAAACAAACTAGTGTAAAATTTTTTTTAAAAGAGTAGAATTATCAACATATGATAGGACTCCATGCAATGCTTGGGTACTTGGCCACACCCTA
>NW_006399802.1:13374376-13393567 GCF_000299155.1 Elephantulus edwardii | reverse complement strand
TTCAGCATTTTTACTATTGAGCTATTCTTAAAAAATCCCAAGGATGGCGAAAAGCCTTAAATCTGACAAGTTCCAGAATTTACCTCCAATTCATTAAGAACAATAGGTGACAGCAGGTATGATGACTCTGCCTGGCACCTCACTTTGGGGAAGTCTTTCAGGACTTTACTTGGGTCATTTTACCAAATAAAGACATTTGATCATGATGTTTAACGGTTTTGTACAAAGGACCCCTTTTACAAGATTTCCTTTTCAATATGTTGAAAGACTTCCCCCGCCATTTAGTTTCTGTCCTAATTTTTCATTGTTATTTCATCATATAAATGAAAATCTTCATGTGGTTGACTCATCATTTAATCACGGTTCAAAAGTTTTATCATTCAAGAGCCTTTCCAGGCAACTCTGTATGTTAGCCACCCCGCTAACACCCTGAGCTCAATCCCCTTATCCGTGGAGTCCCTGGGTTAATGTGTTCAGTTGCTACCAGAAAGGTTGCAAGTACAAATGGCAGTAACAAACACCTTCTCTGAGGTGCCTCAAAAGAAACAAATGTCAATTTACTTCTAAGTACTACTGTAACAACATATCAACAGAGTGCAGGCTGGGTTTAGAAGAAGCCGTGGTACTAGGGATATTATAGCTAATGTCAGATGAAAGCAGGGAATACCTACCAGAGGAATGTCTATCTGTGTTTCTTTGACTGCAAAGGCATTAGACTGTGTGGATCATAACAAACTGTGGCTGACTCTGAGAAGAACAGGAGTCCCAGAACACTTGATCGTGCTTATGTGAAGCCTATACTTGGACCAGGAGGCAGTCGTTAGAACACAGCAAGGAAGTACTGCGTGGTTCAAAATTGGGAAGGGTGTATGCCAGGGATGTGTCCTAGCTCCATACC
Organism: Elephantulus edwardii; assembly: GCF_000299155.1. Lineage (NCBI taxonomy): Eukaryota > Metazoa > Chordata > Mammalia > Macroscelidea > Macroscelididae > Elephantulus > Elephantulus edwardii. The sequence continues at coordinate 13,392,669 of NW_006399802.1, read as the reverse complement.
TTTTCAACCGGTATGCAGAACAGATTATCAGGAAGGCTAGGCTCTATGAGGAGAAATGCGGCATCAGAATTGGAGGAAGACTCAATAATATGTGTTATGCAGATGACACACCCTGCTTGCTAAAATTGAGGATGACCTGACGTGCCTGATGCAGAAGGTTAAGGACTTCAGCTTTCAATATGGACTGAAGCTCAACATTAAGGAAACAAAGATTCTCACCACTGGGCCAACTGACAGCATCATGACAGATGGTGAAGAGACTGGAATTATTAACAGCTTTGGTTTGCTTGACTCCACAGTCAACACTCTTGGTACCAAGCAGCCAGAAAATTAAAAGACGAACTGCTTTGGGAAAGTCTGCTGTCAGAGACCTCTCCAAAGTACTGAAGAGCAACTACATAAATCTGGAGACTAAGGTGCACCTGATCCAGGCCATGGTTTTTGCAATTACTTGCTATGCATCAGAAAGCTGGACAATGACTATGAATGACAGAAGAAGAATTGATGCCTTTGAACTGTGGTGTTGGAGAAGAGTATTGAATATATCATGGGCTGCTAGGGAAACAAACAGGTTCATCCTAGAGAGGGTGAGATCAAGCTGCTACTTGGAGGTAAGGATTCTGAAGCATCATCTGACATACTTTGGATATGTTGCAAGGAGGGCCATTCCTTGGAGAGGGGCATCATGCTGGAGGGCCAGCACAAGAGAGGAAGACTTTCAATGAGATGGATTGATTCAGTGACTGGGTAATAGGGGTAGGTGTGTCAAAGACAGTAAGATTGGCACAAGATAGATTTTAGGGCTGTTTTACATAGAGTCACAACAATCAGCCATTTAAAAAATTCAATGGAATGCAAAATTAACTATATGACACACCTGGAGTCACAAGTGACTTGATGGTAATAAGTTTGGATAACCTGAATTTGTACTTCTCTCTAGAATTGTGAGAGTCAATGTTCTTTAAAGCTATTCACTTCGTGGTATTTTGGTTATGAGCACTCAAAGAAAATATACCATTTGCCTTTACAAACACTTCAAGGGGTTCTAGCTGAGAAGTTTCTGGCTTAGAAGTCTTGAAAGTTCTCTCCCAGATGAGAGAGTTGATGATTCTATATCTTAGTACTTTCATGTACTCGCACAGATTTTCAGTTTCATTTTTCTGACTCAGGTACTTTACCAAAAGTCTTCCAAGAAAATTCAAGAAGAAGGCATGGAATGACTGGCCCATCTTTCTTTACTAAAGTGCCCTTTGGATTATTGATGATGATGTAGATTTTGTAGGTAGAGGGTCAGTACCATTAAAAATGGTCAAATTCTGTCTACCCTTTATATGATCTCTATCTAAAATTTCTGTGAAAAACACTGTACCTATTTTATTATCATCTTTCTAAGTTACTAAAATACCAGATTTCTCAAAATCACACATCTGAGGTCAAGAAATTTGTCTCTTTTGCTTCTATATCCCCAAGGTCTAACACAGATGTCCTTGATGAAGTGTGTGGAACAAAGAAGTGCATGCATGCCTGCGTTCCTACAGAAGATTAACCAGCACACCAGTTAAAACTAAATATTTAGAAACATAAGCAGTTCCAGAGAGCTTTCCAGATCAGGCACAACCAATCAACCAACTTAATTCTATATAGCATTTCTCTCAACCGCATCTCTAAGCTAGTGAAGGCCCACTGCAATTGTTATTTGACTACTATTAGAGGCTGGCAAAGGTGAAGAGTCAGAGAAAGAAGAAGACCCCCAGTGCAATGGATTGACATAGTGACTGTTACAATGGACTCATGCCTATCAGAGACCAAGAGCATTGGGGATAGCGCAAGGTTCAGATCTATTTTTTTAGTGTTATTTTAAGTTATAGTTGACTTGATGGCATCTAACAATAACATCTGGAAACTCCAAGTTCCCATTTGACTTTGATAAATGTTTTATGAGGTCGGCCTCCTTTTTCTCATCATCTATGGAAGTGGGGGCCCTGGATACTCATGTACACCTACGCATAGGCCTCACTCCTTAGCTATCTTCATATTTACAGTTGTCGTTGCTGTTACATGCCGTCGAGTCATAGACTCATAGTGACCCTATGAACAAAAGACTTGAACACTTTTATAACTTTCATCATTTCTCCAAGTTCATAGGGTTTCCAGAGGCAAGCTATTTTAGAAGTGGATGCTTCTTCCTGCTTCCAAGCTTGTTTTAATCAAGGAGCTCCACCAAACACTGTCCACCATGCATAACAATTATTGCATTTGACACATCAGTGTCACAGTGTTTAGCATCCCAGCAGTTAAGAGTTACCTCTTACAGTAATAGAAACACACACACACACACACACACACACACACACACACACACAAAACACCTCACTATCCAATGACATAATTTTGGCAATAACAAATGCTAAAGTGAGAGGCAAAATAAAGCCAGCTGTGATGGTCAAAAGTATGCACTGCTTGGCTGGGCTATGATTTTCAATGGTTTGGCAGTTATGTAACTATGTAATTTGGCAGGTAAGTAATGATGAAAGTTGGCAGCACATAATGATTATGTAGTTATGTAGTGATGAAACCTGGTAGTTACATTATGACTCAGTTTGGCACTTGTGGAATGATGTAATTACTCTCCATTTTTTGATAGGATATGGTTACCCTCCACTCTTGCATACTGACTTTCTCATAATGACCAGTTTAGTTCATTTATAAGTATTGATAAATGAGAATGCAGTGTTTTCACAATGCTGCTAAACTCCCTGGCACTAAGGTGGTGGCACTGAGAGGCATCACTTATCACTACACTTAAGACCACATGGTTGCCTTCAGATTAAAAATTTGTTTACCTAGGCCCCTGGGCCCCCAAATCTTTACAGCATGGTTTGCTATAAAACTAAAAATCTTCCAAAAAAAAAATATTGGTTACCCCAGTTTGTAAAGCGTTGCAGAATGTCTAAAGAACAACTCTCCCTTAGTGTTCAAAGAAGTATAGACATTTTCTGTGAAGGGAAACATAAGGGAATTTCGTAGGAGCAGAGTTCCCACTCTTTTTTGCCCTGAAAAATACTGAAGAAATATTTCACTTGTGCCTTCTTAAAGAGAAGAACTGACTCTAAAAGTGAACAATATATACAGAAAACCAAACCAAAGGAGAGGACAGTATAAGGATCATGAAGTCCAGCCTGGGCCAGCACATTCATTTTCCTCAGACAGTTAACTGAGAGCTCAAGATAAGTAACCTGTCCCAGGTTTCTAGAAATCTCTGAAGCCAGGAAGGGAAAACAGCTTTTAAATTCTATAATTTAACCCAACAGTAAGGGCACTGTGTACATGTTTTCTTCATCAACATCTCTCACTGCCATTCAGTCAGAACCAACTCATAGCTGCCCCTCCTGTGAGTTCCTGAGGCTGTAAGTCACTAGGAAAGAAACGTGCCCATTTTTCTCCCATGGCTTCAAACCACCAAAGAGGTGGCACCTTTGTGTCAGCAGCACAACTCCCTACAGTCTATGCCACCAGAGCTTTTCCATCAACACCTAGTCACCCTTGAAAGTCCAGGAAGCACATATTCTCAGTGAGTGGCTTTGTTCACTGGGGAGGCAGATTCTAAAACTCCTCTGTCCTAAATTCAAACTCCTGGGTCATACTCAGCAGGAAATGAATGGTAAAGGTATAAAATTCACTGTCTGCAGTTTGACTGTTCAGAGAACTTTTTAGGCATGCAAGTAATGTGTTCATACTTTGGGAACACACTTGGAAGGAAAAAAAGATGCTGACAAAGGTATACACAGAAGAACAAGAGCTATAACACTGAATTATCTTCCTTCAGAATCCAACCTCATGGAATCAGAACAAGGTCATACAGTAGCTTTATGCCTGCCAAATCTACCCCACGAGAAACATCCTCTTGTTTCTTATGGAAAATGTGCACTGATAACAAAGATTCTGAAGATTCTGGCTGAATGAGCCTTGGGGGTATCTGGAAATATCAAGGTCAGTTCATTTAAAACTAAAAGGAGAAGAGCATTTAGTCTCACAACAGCCTGGCAAGAAAGCCAGTGTGCTCATGGCACATCAAGCTAGTGGCACAGAATCAACAATTCCGGAATATTGTTGCTACTTGATTTTTTGCCAAGTTGTACACCGTCTTCTAAACCCAGTTACAACTTGGAATCTTTTTCCATATTTTTAATGTATAGGTCATATAGCCCTGGTGTATCCACTTGCCGTGCAGCGGTAACTTGTGGTTGCTGTGAAGCTGAACACTGTGACACTGATGTGTCAAATGCGTAAATGGTTACCCATGGAGGACAGTGTTTGGTGGAGCTCCCTGATTAAAACAAGCTTGGAAGCAGGAGCGGCATCCACTTCCATAATAGCTTGCCTCTGGAAACCCTATGAACCTGGAGAAAGGATGAAAGACACCAAAGTGTTGAGGACTTTTCTTCATAGGGTCGCTATGAGTTGCCTACGACTTGACGACACTTAACAACAACAAAAATTTATCATTATTCCTTTTAATTCCTTACTGGATGTGTAAAAATTTATCAGAAAGGCTAAGAATCCTCTTTAACTATTGAAATATTTTCCCTAAGTGCCTATCAGAAAAGGGTCTCTTTGGATGAGGCCATGTCATTCTGGAGAAGATAGCCCATGAAATCAATCAAGTACTGAGTTCTTGTACTTTGAATGCCTAAGTATCTCCCAACCTTTAAGACAATGTTTCTCAAAATGTAATCCCTGAACCAGGAGCATGAACATCATCTGTGAACCTGCAGAAATGAAAACTTCCAGTCCCATCCAGATCTCATAATAGCAACTCTGGGAAGAGGAGCCCAGAAATGACTATTTTAATAAATCCTCCAGGTGATTCTGAGGTCTGCTCAAGTTTTAAGACTGAACTAAATTGTTCTCTGTATGATACAGTCACTGAGACTGCCAATTAAAATGGACTGTCCCTTTCTCAACACTGGATTATCCTCGGTGAGCAAGAGCCATGCAGCCTTTAAACAATGGAGGAGAGTACTAATGTTTACAAATGTTTAACAATTAAGGGGGGAATACGAAGTTGCTAGAACCAGCATCAGAAGCTAATGTGAGTACACTCATGACCAACGGAGTTACTGCCCTTGAAAGAGTGAATAATAATGTGGCTGATAATGACATTCATCTTCCTTAAAAATTTAGAACAGTTCATAGCATGGTGTCCTTGATATTTCACAATGTCCTGGGCCATGGCAGGCAATCTATAAAAGAAAGAATTTCCATATTTTCCTCAGAAAGTACCAAAAGTTGGAAGAATCCTCAGAGCCTTGGGCTCTTCTAAGACAGGATATTCTCATAATAAACAAAATCTTACTAGACATCTCCAAACTTGGGATGGTTATTTGGTTACTATACCACAGCTAAGGAGCAGAACCCTCAGGAAGGCACCAATCTCCAAAAGCACAAGTATTTGGAAATACTTCAAAAGATGTGTATGTTTTTACCAAGGAACTTCTAGATGTGTTTTTAGCAAGGAACTTCTAGAAATAATGGTAATTTATTGTTCACACGACAAACTGACAAACAAATGCATGGCTGAAAGAAAACATAAACCAGGAGAGAGAAAAAAAGTTTGCTCACACCAAACTAACAGAGCTTTAAGAGCCCTCAAATAAAACGAGGCTTAGAATCACAGCTCTCAGAGATAAATTTTTATCAACTTTGTCCTTGCCAGGAACATAACCAGGACACCCAGACCGTTGAAAGGCAATATTTTTTTTTTAAAAGAAAGAAAAACCCAAAGCATCAAGACTCAAACTCATGTTCTGGAAGTAGAATTAATCAAGGTTTAAGGAGAAGAGTTACTTATTTGGAGGGAAAGAGAAGGTTCTGGTGGCTTTGCTGCAGTCAAATATAAATAAATTAGGGAAAAAATTAAAAGGAAGGAGAAGGCACAGAAAGGAACAGAGCATGGGCGTGATGGATAAATAATCTATTTGGAGAGAAGAGAACAAAGAAGAAAAATGTATACAACAATGAAAAGATCAAAGGTATCAGAATGAGATAAAGGAGAAGTGAGAGTTAAACTGACAACTGCATTAAGTGGAGGGTCAGGGAATGAGAGAAGGGATTTCAATGAGATGGATTGACACAGTGTCTGGTGCAATGGGATTGAGTAGTACAGGGCTGGTGAGTATGGCACAAGAGAGGCCAGGCTTCTGGTCTAAGGGGTCACCATGAGGTGTGGTAGATCCAATGGCACCTAACAATAAACAGTAACAAAAATACATCACTGAAGAACTGAAAAAAAAAAATTAATATAATAAAAGGCAAAAATCCAGAAGCCAAAAACAAAGCTGATGTAGAAAACAGTTCCAAAACAGTGAACAACATGCTAAAGAAAGGACAACTTGATGAAAGCAAACAAAGAGATGATAGATAAGAAGTTTTGAAAACAAGAGATCCAACATACAGATAAAGGGGGCTGCAGAAAATAGTAAAACCAAACAAAACATGCTAAAATCCGTAAGAGAAAATAACTTACTTGAAATAAGGATTATTAGAAATTTTAAGAAAAAGAAATACAGAACCATCCAAATTGGGATATTTTAGTGAGGTTGCATTTTCCATATAAATACTGAATTCTATAAATTTCCAAACATTTAAAAATTACTCAAAGGCAAATTACTGAGGCTGGCCTCTGATATTCTCAAAGTAACACTGAATGAGAGAAAACAGTGAAGCAGTATCAATAGTCACATGAACAAGAGAATGCCAAATTAATGTTCAGTCCCCAACCCAATACAGAAGTAACAAAAACACATTTTCCAATTAATATAACCGGCTGCTAATTCCTCCTCAAAATCTACTTGTTAATGTAAGTTAGTCAATCCTGAGAAAGTTCAAAATTAAGAATTCAAGAAATTTAGTGAAATTCAGAGGTGAATTGGCTGTGTTGCAAATATCTAATTTCAGAATAACGATCAAAAATACATAATAAGTGAAAAACAAAAGCATATTCCCAGAAAAATAGTCATTGATATTTAACAACTGTATGCTATTAACAACCAGAAAAATTCTCAAGCATAACAATAGTAAAGATGTGGTGGAGAAGGGTCATTAATCCACCACCCACTGCCATCAAATTGTTTCTACAAATAGTGATCTTCCAATTGTTTCTTGGGGCTGTAAAAAGACTGTCCATCTTTTTTCCAGTGGAGTAGCTAGTAGACTCAAACCCATGACCTTTCGGTTAGCAGGGAGATATGCTACATACTAAACCACCAGAGCTCTTTGAAGAGACATTAGATCAATATAAGTGCACTCAACTTCTATTTCAAGACGTTGTTGTTGTTGTTGTTAGGTGCCATTGAGTCAAGCATGACTCATAGTGACCCTATGAACAAAAAATCTGAACCCTGTTCTATCCTGTGCCATCATCATACTTCCTGACACACAAGAGTCACCATTATCAATCCACCTGGTTGAGGGTCTTCCTTTCCTTTGCCAACCCTCCACCCTTCTCGACATCATGTCCTTCTCCAAGGAACAGTTCCTCCTAGCAACATGCCCAAAGTATGTGAGGCAAAGACTCATCATTCTTGCCTTCAAAGAGCACTCTGGCTGCACCCTCTCCAAGACCTAGACAGTTAAATTCACAATAAAAAAAGATCTTAACAGGATAAAGACAGTATCTTTCAGAATACAATGACATTTTATCATGAATACTAAAAAGCACAACTGCTGTGTCAACAGAGTTAGGGTGACAGAGTGGTAAGGAACTGTGTAGTCAACTAGGGGCATGAGGTTTGATTCAAATCCACCAGCTGCTCTTGCAAGAGACAGATGGGCAATCTCCTGGTACAGGACTTAATGCCTGCGAAAACCTGCTGGAGGGTCAGCTATGAGTCAGTTGTGACTCAACGGTACGTAACAATCCCCGTCAATTTGTAGTACTGTGCTGACTTGTGTTGAGATGTTGGAAACTATGCCAGTTAGTATTTGGCTGTCCATTGTGGACACAATTCAGAGTAAGACAAGCTGAAGAAGGACATATATATCTGCTTCTGAAAGCTCTGTGATTTGCAGTAGAACACTGTCTGGTGCCGTGTCACACAAATGAGCCTACTCGGTTGGAAAGCACTCAAAATACAGGTGGGAAAGTGTTGCATCCTTGAGGTGGAGGCAATCTTAAATGACGTGGATGGAGAAAGATTTTGGGATCGCCAGATACTGACATGGTGCAAATTAAAACTAGAAATACACAGCTGCAAACTAATAACTGAAATGGACTGAGTGTGAATCTAGGAAGATGATAAATTGTCAAAAATGAAATGGAATGCTTGGAAACAGCTGTCAAAAGCATTAAGGAGTTAAAATGGACTGGGATTGGTCAATTTTTATTCACACAGTCATATGGTCTGGTCATGATAAATTCAAGACTCTTTCACATTCATTGTAAAAAGAAGATCTACCCTTGAGCATAATGCTGTCAGGGATAGAATAATTTCCATTTCCCATAAGGAGGGTCAGTTAATATAAATAGTATTCAAATTTCCAAACTAATCACTAACAAGGAAGACTGAAGAGCTTTACCAACTTCTGCAGTCAGAAATTGATCAAACTTCTACTCGAGATATACTTATACATACTGCCATTACTGATATGCAGTAATGATGGAATGTAAAAGTTGGACATAAAGAAGGAGAATCAGGCCCGATATACCTCCTTTTAGTGTTTTGTTTTGTTGAGCTTTATAGATATTATGGGGGGGGGGGTGAACCCTGAGTCAAGTAATCTAGCAGTGTGGTGTGGTTTTTTTTCTTTTCAATAGCAGATGTTTATTTATTTCTTTTGGGTCTCTATATCAAATTTCAGATAATCTTGTAATATTTCATTCCCCCTAAAATGTTCTTGCACATGTAATAGATTACATTACATTAAAAATCCGTAAAATTTTTTTATGTACTGGGAACCCATGTGACTTATTTTATTGTGGTAATCTGAAATCTAGTCCACAGTATCTCTGAGGCATGCCTTGTCATTGGAAAATATGTCCTTGGTGATAGAAAAATTCCTGGAGATAGCATGATAAAACTCCAAGACCAATGAACTTCTCATTGAAAACACCTTTTCAACAACGTAAATGATGACAATGTTGGAATCACTCATTCAATTATACAAGGACATTTGGAAGGCCAACCAACTGGAAGTACAGATAAGATGCCCTTTAGAATCCAAGGTGGTTATGATTTCATCTCAAGTGCTTTGCTCATATATCTGCAGGGATCAGTCCCTAGATAAGGATAACATGCTAAATAAAGGTCAGGAAGAAAGAGGAAGACTTAATGAAATCCGTTGACACCTTGACTGTAATAATCAGCTCAGAGATAGCAAGAGTTGTGAGGATGACATAGTTCTAAGCACTGTTTTGGACATCGTTCTAAGCACTGTTTTGTTCTACTGAAAGTAAGGTCTCTATAAATCAAATCAGCAGCATCTAACTACCACACCAAACACCACCAAGGTAAAAGGGTTTTGCTAATCAGATTAAGGGGCTCAAGCCTATTTCAGCTGTACCATGGAGGAAAGACCTGGTAATGAGCTTGCTTAGGTTTGAAAACACCATCAATTTATGATCTGTAAACTTTCAATTTTTTTATTAAAAAATTATACAAAAAGGGATCACTATGAGTCAAGAGTCTATACTTTAAAGGGCAATATTAAGAAATAACATCAAATAGATAAAGAGGGGGAAGATACTGACCTACACATCTAACAGGTTAAACAAGGAAAGACAAATGAAGACTTCATTAACAAAAATGAGTTAAGAGCTATAATTCTAGATAGCAGAAATAGAAAGTGCACATCTACTTCAAATGACCTTGAATGTCATCTACAATGATTTTCTAGTCCTAGCCTGATTAAGATATGTGAAGGTTGTAAATACTTATAATCTGTGACACCATCTCCTGTTTACTCATGAATTTGAATGGGATACATTATATTCATGTGTATGATCTACAGATGATAGAAATTCTTTGAAACAATATCATTACATTTCTTAAAAGAAAGTCAGTCTGAAGAGAAATGGTTTAATTCCCTTACACAAAATATGTAAATATTCTCATAAAACATAAATCCAATGTTCTGATAAACACCCTTTGTTGCCTCTTTGGAAGACTGACTAATTTAGAAACACACTCAGTGTCACAAAATTGAAACATGTTTTGGATGATAAACATTAAACTCTGTGTCCTCATAATTTGCCAAATACTTCATTTATTAACATTTGTTGCTGTTATTGTTGTTATATGTCATCAAGTAGGAAATGACTCATAGCTGCCCCTCCAGCAGGATTTTAGAGGCTGTAAATCACTCGGTGTGATTCACTAGTGAATTCAAACCATAACTTCGGGTCAACAGTGCAATTCCTTAACACTGGCCACGAGAGCTCCCCTTAGTACTACATAAGAACTCATGTTAACATGATAAGTTTTGTTCATGTGTATACCAAACATATCTATCTGCAAGTGAACATTATAAATAACATCATTTACAAAACTTTTTACCTAAATGCTATAGAGTTAAAAAGTAGCTTGATTTAATTCATTGCCACTGCTAATTTATTCAACTTCCCTTGTTTTCACACATCACAACTCAACGCATTGCCAACTCTTAGCTGACCCTCAAGTGGGATTTCAGAGGCTGTAAATCATACAAGAGGACACTGTCCATCTTTCTCCTAAAGAGCAACTGGTGGATTTGAACTGTTTGCCGTTGGGTCAGCAATGCAACTCTTTATCCACTAGGCCACTCCATTGGCTATTTCTTTATCAGAATGTGGACAAGAGCATATCTCTGTGCCTGTATCATGATAATGAGTATCGCTGGCTTTTCTGGCTGGAGGTGCTGGGTCAGGATATCTTGTTGTTGTTGTTATGTGCCATCGAGTCGCTTGCGACTCATAGCAACCCTATGTACAACAGTCCTAAAACCTGCTCTATCCTGTGCCAATAGCACTGCCTCTGACACACCCATCCTGATTACCCCAGTCACTGAATCAATCCACCTCATAGAGGGTCTTCCCCTCCTGCACCATCCCTCCACCCTCCCAAGCATGATGTCCCTCTCCAAGGACCTCTCTCTCCTTACAACATGTCCAAAGTATGTCAGACAAAGCCTCAGAATCCTTGCCTCCAAGGAGCAGCCTGATTTAACCCTCTCCAGGATGAATCTGTTTGTTTTCCTAGCAGTCCATGGTACTCTCAATACTCTTCTCCAGCCCCAAAGCTCAAAGGGGTCAATTCTCCTTCTATCCTCCTTAGTCATTGTCCAACTCTCTGATGCATAACAAGTGATTGCAAAGACCATAGCCTGTATCAGACGCACCTTAGTCTCCAGAGTGACACCATTGCTCTTCAGTACCCTAACAGCAGACTTTCCCTTCGCAATACGCTTTTTGATTTCCTGGCTACTGGTGCCAAGAGTGTTGACCGTGGAGCCAAGCAGACTAAAGTTGTTAACAATCTCAATCTCTTCACCATCCATCCTGATGCTGCCAATTGGTCCAGTGGCGAGAATCTTTGTGTGTGTGTGTGTATTATCAGTTTTATCAATGCATCAGAGACCTGTTATGAATTGATGATAATCTCTTTGCCCAGTAACCACTGATGCTAGATCCAGTTGCATAGCGAGTGAATGTTGTTGTTAGGTAACGCTGAATTGAATCAACTAAGAGGTTATCCTCCAGCAGGTTTTCAGAGGCTGTAAATTGCAAGAGAGTATCCATCTTTCTCCTACAGAGCAGGCAGTGGATGATTTTGGTTGACAGCACAGCTACTTACCACTAGGCCACCAGAGCTATCCTTGTATACTGAATGAATGTACCAAGAATGAAAACAGTTCACTCCTATCTCTTGTTTACTAGAAATTGCATACTCTCAAGAAATCCACCAAGATAAGGAAGAGAAATAACATGGGGAGAGAACATAGGAAACAGATGTCAACGAAGTACTTACATGAAAGAGGTCCCTACATTTAAACACCTTGAGGGTAGGCACCCTGATGATCCAGGTGTATTTATTTCCAATGCACACATTCTTGCAACTGAAGCTGCTATCAATTTTATTTCTTACCCTCCTAGTTCCTTTCCATGACAGCACTTTCCCTTGTGACCTGTCTGCCTGGCATCTACGGATCTTTGCTTGGGCCAACTGGTACCCATGTCTTCTTAATGTCCTGCGTTTGAGTTTACTTTGCTTAGTTTTTATCTCTGTGTCTAGTGCCTAAGTTGCTGTTGTTGTTGATTGCCTTTGAGTCAAGCACTACTCATAGTGACCCTATGAACAAAAGGCCAAAAGCCTTTCTATAACTATCAACATTATCAAAGTTCACAGAGTTTCCGGAGGCATGTTTTCTAGAATGTGGATGCCACTAGTGCCCATGGAAGGTTTTAAATAGTCATTAATGCTAGAGTTAAGAGATTATGACATAAAAACAGAAAAACTGGCTCATATTTTCTGTTTACAATGCAATAAAAATAGGCTCAAAATGGCACAGGAAGTTCCAAACTTTTGAAGACAATTTTTTTTAACATTCCCCTAAGCAATTTCTGAGATATCAAGAATAAAAACTCAACAATAGAACGTAATTGTTACACTGTTACATAGTTAAAATACAAAGTTTGGTAAACCAACTGATGTTGGGTGACATCAAGTGAATCACAACTCAGAGACTGCACACACAATAGATCTAAGCACTGCTCGGTCCGCCAGCGTCCTGACAATCACGGCTTTGTTGGAGTCCATGTAGCTGCCACTGTGTCTTGTGGAGGGTCTTCCTTTTTCTCCTCGATCCTCTACTTAATCAAGCATGAAGGCCTTTTCTAAGAATTGGTCTTTCGTGGTTTTTTTTTACAAGGTAAATAAAAATGTTGTAAGTAGGAATTTCATAGTTCCAAACTCTCTTACCAAAAATAAAAAAATACAAATACTAAAGTAATTAAATGTTCGATTCAAGTAAAAAGAATCAATAAAAGCAATTAGTTGATGAAAGGAGTTAAGAAAAATTTAGAACACTAGATTTTTTTAAAAACTCTAAACAATAAAATCAATCCAGTAACTAATTCTATCTTATAAAGACAGTATTAACAAAAATTTGTATAATAAAGAAAAAAGCACAAAGGGTAAAGCACAAATACAGAAATGTAGAAGTTTTTAGACTATATCCACAAATACAGTGGGATATCAATTATAATGTAAAAAATTGTTATTTTTGCCACAACTCTATGACAATACATTTGTAAAATTAAATATAATTTTTTTTAAAAAATGAATTTAGGAGTTGTTGTTAGGTGCTATCAAGTTGACTACAACTCAGAGTGACTCTATATTTTAAAGGCTGTAAATCATACAGGAGGAAACTGCCTATCTTTCTCCCATGGATTTGAACTGCCCAGCTTTGAGCTGGCAGTGTAACACCTTATATCAAAGTTCCCAGGTATCCACGTAGTGGCTTAGTGGTAAGGAATTGTGCTGCCAGTACAAAGGTGGTGGTTGTTGTTGTTGTTAAGTGCCATCGAGTCATAGACGACTCATAAAGACCCTATGAACGAATGACCTGAACACTTGTATAACTTTCATCGTTTTTCCAAATTCATGGAGTTTCCAGAGGCAAGCTATTTTGGAAGTCGATGCCACTCCTGCTTCTAAGCTTGTTTTAATCGGGTAGCTCCACCAAATACTGTTCACCATGAGTAACCATTATCGCAAAGGTATACAGTTTGAATCCGCTAGCTGCACCACAGGAAAAAAATGGGCAATCTCCTTCTGTGGGATTTAATGCCTTTCAAAACCCCCCGGAGGGTCCGCTATGAGTTAGTTCTGACTGGATGGTACTTAACAACATAGAGATCTGTATCTTTCTATAAAGATATCTCTATATATAGATAAAGATCTATATACATATAGATGTCTATATACAGATCTTTGTGTATATATAGTGAGATCTATGTGGATAGATAGAAAAAGATCACCAAATGAAGCCAAAGGGGGAAAGAAATAAAACCAAAGAGAGACTAGAAAATAGTTAAAGAATCTTCATGCCTTCAATGACTCAGTAGGTGTTTTATAAAACTGGCCCAAACCTAAAAGTACAAGAAGCACAACTATATAAACTTCCCCAACATATTTCCAAAGTCACTGCAACACAGCTAACAGATGCATATGTGGTATCGTGAATTATTTGATGTGGCTTTCTAGCCAGGGTCTTTTTAACTCCCACCACACAAATGGGTCACTCTCATGCCACTGAGGCTGAATCAACACATAGCTGACACTTCAGGGGGTTTTCAGTAGGCTGTAAATTGCACAGGAAGAGAATGCCCACCTTTCTTCTAAGAAGTCAGTAGTGAATGAATTCCTGTTTGTTTCCTTAGTGTAATCAGAATTCCCTGCACACTATACCACGTTGGTGGGGCTATTAAAATGGGGTGTATGGAGCCTACCAAAATTATTTGCTATCTTAATCATAACATAATTAAGACATATGGGACCTTTGTAAAATGAGGTGGGTGATGTAAATGGGGTGTACATAATGCTAACATGACGGATTTGTCAACTTTGCCATCCCACTCGGCTTAAAAGGAGTTATCCTAGAAACGCAAAATGGTATGTTCTTGATATCAAACATAACCTTTGAATCTGAGACTTCTGCATTGAAACTCCTAGACCCAGGAGACACAGAACTACAGCACCTGAGCAGCAGGTGGTAATCAAAGACAGTAGCAGAAGTGGCAAAACCAGAAGGCCGGAGGGTGACAAATTTTTGGGCTCCTAATCTAAGGAGTGAAAAAGTCAAGTGTCGTTGGGCCAGAGTTTTACTGGAAAAGTACTTGTCTGGAGGCATTTGTCCAGGGAGTGAAGTTTGTAGACACACAAAACTAGACCCATTTTGATGTCCAGACTTTGTCAGCAGAGTGGGGTGCTTTGGAGGCACTTAAATTGGCAGTGTGAAAACATGAGCTTTATTACACTTGACCGAGCAGGGCAGAGGCTGGGGCTGGAGACTGAAGGTCAGGGAAAGATCTGCTTTTCAGTGTGGCTGAGAATAACGGTCCTCACTGATGAAATGTATACGGAATCATTTCTGATCTGACTTATAATTTATTGTATTACTGTTGAGTTGTGTGGCCACTGCAATAAATTACTGGGTTCAATAGGGAAGCAGAGTATACCTTTGGAGGGACAGGAGTTTTAAGTATTGGCAGAAAGATTTGGAGCATGGGAAGACATACCCACCCTCATAGGAATCTGCTAAAATCCAGGCATACAGAAAAGAAATGCCACTCCTTGAGCAAATGGAGTTCACTGCTCCAAGGCAAAGGGGTTTTCATACAAAACTCCTTCTTTCTACTGCATCACATGAAGAAGTCAAAGAGCAAAACCAAAACTTGATCGATTCTAGAAACTGAACAACAAATGCTGAAATTGAAGATTTATTTTTAATACCATATATTTTAGTAAAATATCAGTCTATGGATAAAAATTATGTTGACCCCAAAGCCCAGCATCATGCTTAATGATAAAGGATTAAGAAAAATTCAAGTGAAAACCAGGCCAAGAATCATCACTATTATTTAACATTGCTATGTAAATGCTAACCAAGGTAGATATACACAAGAAATAATGATTGGAAAAGAAGAGACAACATTGCCATTATTTCCAAACATGGTAATTACCTAGGTGTAGATGAGTCACAGGTGACTTGATGACATATAAAAACAGCAATTGACACTTTTATTTTCTTGTTTGTTGTTGTTATAGGCCATCTAGTTGCCTTGACTCATGTGTTGTTGTTGTTGATTGCCATCAAGTTGAGCAGGACTCACAGCAACCCTATGACCAAAAGGCATGAAGCCTTTCTATAACTGTCGTCATTTATCAGAGTTCGGAGAGTTTCCAGGAGCATGTTTATTAGGAAGTGGATGTCACTCCTGCTTCGAACGTGACTCATAGCAACCCTATATATCAGTTCTGAAGCCTGCCCTATCCTGAGCCAGTCTAATTGACTCCAACACACCTACCCCCATTACCGCAGTTACCGTGTCAATCCATCTCATCTGGGGTGGAATATTTTCAATTAGGGCTTATTACTTTAATATTTAAAACTAAGCAAATAATATAAAGTAACTTAAGTGACTTGGAAAAGTATTGATTATCAATGACTATTACTTTACTAAGAATATGGACTCTTCAGTCAACACTAACAATCCTTTATTCTACCCTGTTTGAGACTCCTTAATGACTCCTTTAAATCAATGTTTTCAGATGATCTGGTATCCAGTGGTCTAGCTGATTATATTCTAACATAATAAATTCTCAGGCAACAAGTTGCTTCTCTCAGAAGCTCCACTCTTTCTCCTAAAAGTCACTTAAACTAGTGCAGAAAAAATTATGATAACATGTTTCTGAAATCACATCCTGATTCCCAACCCTCATTAACCATCTGGAAAAAACTCCAACCCTGGAATGGTATAAATCAGTATTTTCTCCCAACTTCCTTCTTCCTCTAGTCAGTGCAATATCCTTGCAAATTCAGTGTCTCCATTCTACCAAGTAATCTCCTATTAGGACTATCTCCCACTTTTGAGTTACAAGAGGAAGAGGTTTTATTTCTGTGTCTCCCTTCTTCATCCACATGAGCGCATCATCCTTTCCTTTTTTATTTGGCCACATACATAGGAGGGATGTTCTCATCTCTGGTCATCTAAGGTTAATTCACTAACTCGCGCTCCTGACTCAGTCTCGTCGTCCCTCATCAGGGAACCCACCTCATTTCTTTTCTGACTACCAGCTAAGTCGTTCTCATATTAAAATTCCCCTCAATGAGGGATTCACTTATGTACACATGCAACACATGGAACTTCACCACATCATACTTATAGAGCACTTGACACACATGCATGTGAACACTCACCGCATATACACACAAACACGCATGCACCATGAACACACCACACGTTTACATCATCATCCCCACCCCCACTCCCCAGCATACCTTCCCTGAGGAAACAATATGGGTAGTCAGAGAAGTCTGGGGCTGAATGCCAACTCATAATTTATAAGGCATACAATTCAGGACACACTATTTAAATCTTCTAAAGCTCATCCATATAAGGAAATCCGTATCTCAGGGTGGTTGTACTGAATAATTTGGACAATGACTATAAAACAATGGGCATAATCTTGGAGGGGCGGGAACAAAGCCTTAATTGTATAACTGTCATTATTACCATTAATTCTTCCTGTTTAGAGAAGCAGTTTTCAGGCACCTCACTTCTCCCTTCAATCCTCCATCTTGCTTTTGGAGTCACCACCACGCCAATGAGGGTTGCAGAGTGGATTATATTTGGAGTTGGGGGTGTGGTTGGGGGATGTGCAGTGGGGATTGTGTACCAATGAGGGAGTTTTTCTTTTGCCTTTCAAGGAGAGGAGCAAACGGTGGGGGGGGGGGGAGGGGGGGGCGGGGAGAAGGGTGCAACAATGAATGAATGGAATTCCAAAATCTCTGTAGATGTTCATTGAAATGAAAAATAAATAAATGAATTTTTAAAAAATAATGCTGCTATGAAAAAAAAATTATCATTGCCAGAACGATCTTCTTTGGATCAATAAAAGGGTACTCCTCATTTCATTAACTCTCTTTACATCATTCTCCACCACATCTCCCAATCTTTTCTAAGGAACTCGCTATCCTGGTTATTTTACCTTCCCACTCTATCCTCTTCCTCCAAGGCCACCAATATGTACTCACACTTCAGTCTCAGATGTGTTTCTCAGTCAGGACACGGCTGCCATGTGAGGCCAGATAATTCTATGGCTATAAGGGCTCTGCTGGGTATCACAAAATGTTTAGCAGGATCCCTGGCCTTACCTAAGAGATAGATGCCATTGTGAAAATCAGCAATGTCTCCACTAGTTTCTCTGGAGATGTGGCCAAATGTGCCAGACAAGGGTCAAATTTCTCCCCAATTGAAAACTATGTATTTAGACAGTTGCTTTCTAAGGAGGCTTTCCTAGGCTGGGCTGAGGCCTCTTTAAGGTGCCCTGTGTCTCCTGGATATTTTCCCCATATCACCAGTGACATCTGCTTAGGTGTCTACCTCCCATACTCCACTTAGAGTTCCTTGAGGACAGGGACTGTGAGCTGCTCAATCCGCAGCCAGTGCCAGGAACTCCAATACTGTCCATTCTCCTTCTGGAGAAAAATTTACAGCAAGATAGACCATTAATACCATTTTCAGGAGGGGA
>NW_006399802.1:13330108-13374276 GCF_000299155.1 Elephantulus edwardii | reverse complement strand
GCAACAATGAATGAATGAAAACCCAAAATCTCTGTAAATGTTCATTAAAACTAGTAAAATTTAATAATAATTTTAAAAAAAGGAGGGGGGAACCAAACAACATTTTCAAGGGGGAAAAAAAATCCATGTACACTGTAAAACTTCAATTGTAAATTGCAACCCTTTTGAGAAATGAATAGATTCAGGCGGACAGAGGGGGGGACAAAGAATGTCTTAGTACTATGTAAATAAGGATTCAGGTATATTTCATAGTACTACTGAGTTGATGGTCTCTGTGAGTTTGGTGAAAGGAGGTGGTGATGGAGGAGATGAGGGTCAGAATAACAAAAAGCCTTCAGCTTCAGTCCCATATGGCCTGAGTTTGGAGCCTAGCTGTGGCTAGAGGCTATTCTAATTAAGGTAGGTCAATGGGACCCTTCTACTGGCCTCTTTCTCTTTGTATTTCCAAACATAGTCAGTTTCTTCCCTAATCTCAATGTCATCTTTGTCATAATATTCTAGCAGATTATGAAACTCTGAAACTTAATGATATGTTTCTACCTTCATCCTCCTTTTCTCATATCCTTGTGCACATTACTATGCTACTTATACTGCTCCTGCCTCTGGCGATGAAATTTCAGACAAAGAAGAATGTCCTTACAAAATGCCATTTCACTCATGAAAACATCACTGCATTCCAAGACTTGTATTTAGCGGATAAGAAGTGTCCAGATTGGAGGGAAGTAACTGGTCTACAATCTATGTCTATACAGTTACTAAAAAATATAATTCCTTAAAGATACACAGAGTCAAGAATTAAGTAATTTAACAGTCAAGGTTCAACAAAGTGTATGTAAAGCTCTCTTTCCTCCCAAGCCAAGTTCCCCAGGCATTCAGCTCTTTCACCTTCAATACAAGTACTATGCTTTACCTTTAGGAACTCTCCAGGAAAATGTTCCATAACACTTAAAGAGTTAGGGGTGGGGGGAACGGGTTGCAAACCAAAATGTAGTTTGTTATTATTTAAATAACAATGAAATCATATCAACACAGAAAAACAATCAGAAGCAACATATTCCTCTTTCTTAATAGTTTTCTCTAGGGGTAGGGTTATAAAAAGACTTTTTCTTCCCTGAATTTCCACTTTTATAATGTGTATATTTTTTTGTTGGTGTGTTAGTTTTGCAAGCCATCATTTATGTTTAAAAATATAAGGATTTTTCAGAGACTTAGGAAAATATACTAAACACATATACTAAAATATTCTAAACACTCCTTCCTTTAAAAAATCCCCAGGTCCTTATATGGCTGGCCAGTCCACTCCAGTTTAGAGAATGATGAGTTCATGATTACATGGTTTTTAGATACCTAATATGTGTCCATACGATCATGTGTATACGTCAACTGCAGAGACACAGCCAAAATTGACCGTAGAATCCTCCCAGCCTATTAGCAACTGGACCAAATGCCAGAGCTTTGGTAGCAAGTTCTCTTCACAAACTTCAGATGACAGCACAGAATTTGAAAGCATTAAGAAAAACATATTTGAACACAAATTTACATCAATCTGTTGAGTTCACTGACTGAGCTAATAATCAGGTTTGAACCATGAGGCCATACGAAGCATAAAGAGTGTTTTGCAAAAGGGGCTGTATATTTTACCTTAAAACCCAAAACAGGCAGAACATCTTAAATACTCCTCCAGGAAATCTTAGAAACAACATAATTTGTTGTACTGTCTGGTGACAGAAGGGCTATCAGTCATGGACACTTCATCCTACAACTGAGGTCAGGCAGGAAATCTGAACTCAATGAGGTAAGGCCTGGCTTACAAGGATCTTGTGATTGCCAAGGTCCATTCCATTTCACATCTAGACTGGTAAAGAGCAAATAAATCATTGACCTCTGTCCCCATTTAAAGAAAAATAACTTACAAATGAATAAAATAATGAACATTTATTGATCAGATATCAATGCACTAACATCATCCTGTATTAGCTCTGGTAACTTAGTGCTAAGGAAATGCACTGCCAACTCAAAGGCATATGGTTTGAATCCACCAGCTACTCTGCAGGAGAAAAATGGACAGTCTCCTCCTGTGAGATTTACTGCCTTTGAAAATCTGCTGCAGGTCAATTATGAGTCAGTTTCAATTTGACAGCACACAACAACAACAGCTAGTTTGGTACCAGACACTGGAGAAAAACCAAAAACATTAGGGGGTAAACAAATATATGGCTTGCCGGTGTGCAAGAAAGTTAAGATACAATTGGGACAAAATCAACATCGAAAAGAAAAAATCTAACTATTCTAATGAAATGAAGATTGGTATGGTACCATTTCCAAGTACAAAGATGCAGAGAACAGCAATGATTAGAACAGCTGGGAAAGCTAAGGGCAGGGCTTGAGGCTGGAGGAGGTGAGTTTGATAATGAATGTTCCTAAAAGCTAGACAGCCAGCATGCGCCAGTACAACTAGCATAGATTTTTAGCAAAAAAAAAAAAAAAAGGATAATAGGGTTTCAACAGCTAGGATCTAGCTCTACTGCCTACTACCTGACCTCAGGCACTTTACTGACTGCTTCCTCACCTGTATAATGGGACTAAAAATACCTATCTCATGGGGATTAAGTAAGATAACAAAAATAAGATAGTATCTGTAGTCTCCAATGTCAGGTCCTTCTCTTCCCCCATTCACTTGGAAAGCAATGGGGAGCTCTTATCATCCTTAATCAGGAGAAAGTGTTATAATGAAGTGTCCTCTAAAGATTATTTTGTCAGCACCGTGGAGGTCTTGGGGAGCTGGAGGGCAATCACAGGGCTGCCAACACAGCTGCAAGACTGTCCAGGGAGAAGACAAAGGTGTGGTTCAAGAAGAGGCACTGGGGGTAAGTAAGCAGGAGGGTCAAACCTAAACAGTATTTAGAGAGAAAAGATAAAAGCAAATTTCTTCTGTGAACCCTGTATAATATTATCAGTTTACCACCTACTGACCTGACTAGAGTAACTAATGCGCCATGGACCAATTAGCTAGGCTTTTTAAAATAATTGTCAAAAGCAGTCCATTTTTCCATGATACATGAAAATTAGACGTTTAACAGAATTCAAAAAGGAAGAGTATCAGTGAGAGTATATACTATCATCCAAGCACTTTAAGAGTTAACAGCACTAATATTGGCATGATGTAACCAGATTCAGTGCTCAGGATAAAATGCATTAACCAATGACCATGATATTCTCTTTTGTTTTCTTTTATCTAACTAAGTCAAAAGGATTTCATCAAGGTAGAGAATAGAAATCTTCCAACAGAAATCTAATGAAAAATAAATGAGAAATTGAAAAGCTTCTAGTAGCCAGAAACAGGTGTAACTTCAACAATATAAACTATTTAATCCAAACCCAAACCCAGGCTCACTGCCATCAAATTGATTCCAACTCATAGTCATTCTCAGGAATTCCAAAGCTCTATCTTTTCTCCCTCATCATTCAAATAATTCAAATAATACAAACAAGAATGTAGCAACACGATTGGAGGAAGGCTCATTAACAACCAACATTACGCAGATGGCATATTTTGTTTTTGAAAAGTGAAGACATAGATACTGAAGATAAAAGCCTTCAATACAGATTACATATTCAACTGAAGAAAACAAAAGTCCTCACAACTGGACCAATGATTGGACCATGATAATCCATTAATCATGATAAATGGAGGAAAGAC
The DNA here is from genome assembly GCF_000299155.1 of Elephantulus edwardii. Lineage (NCBI taxonomy): Eukaryota > Metazoa > Chordata > Mammalia > Macroscelidea > Macroscelididae > Elephantulus > Elephantulus edwardii. The sequence goes on along the minus strand of NW_006399802.1, from coordinate 13,370,576 downwards.
AGAAGCTGTCAATGACGTCATTTCACTTGATCTACTCAACACCTATGAGCATCAGCAGTCAAGAAATCCAAAGCCATGGTGCAGTGGGCAAATTCACTATAAAGGGCCTCTTTAAAGAGCTGAAGAGCAAGGACATCAGTTTACAGATTAAGGTGTGCCTGACCCAAGCCATGACATTTTCCATTGTTTCATATGCATATGAAAGTTGGAAAGTAAATAAGGAAAACCAAAGACAAACCGATGCCTTTGAATTGTACTATTAAACCTGATTACTGAATAGACCATGGACAAAGAAGCACAACTTGGGTATTCCCTAGGGGCAAGAATGATGGGGAAAATTTCATCTCACATACTTTAGTATGTTATCAGGAAGCATCAATTACTGGGAAAAAAGGACACACCGTTCTTGGAAAAGTAGAGGGTTAGAGGTTCTGAAAAAGAGAGCGTACCCTTAAAGAGATGGACTGAGATGGTAACGTCAACAATGGGTTTGAGCATGACAGATTGTGAGGATGGTGCAGAGCTGGGCATCCACAGGACCCCTAGGAATTGCATTTGATTTGATGGCACCTAACAACAACAAATCTTTAAGGAAGCAGATGACCTCATCTTTCTCTCTTGGAGCAGCTAATGGATTTTAATGGAGACTCCTTTTATTTAACCCACTATGTAATACAATTATATTAACATGCCATCAGTGCAAAAAGATATTATGAGATAATCACATCATTTCCCCTATTCTTACAAAATTCAATACATTTTAGCTTCACAACAATCTTCATCCAGACTAGATACATTTCAAGGGTTTAGCAGGCAGGTGTGACTTGAGACGTCTACGGTGAACAGCACAGAGGTACATCCTTGAAGGAATCCTCTGACAGATGTATTTAAGCAAAGGTTTCATTGGAACTCACCTTGAGTTAGTTACCAAATGCAGAAGAACATCTGGAGTGAGGTATTTAAAATGCTAATCTAATTATATCCATTCTTGCTTGCCACCCCCACCATTCACTTAGACTTTAAGAGAAAGGCCAAGACTTAAGGATCTTTCCCATTCAAAGAGGGTTCAACACATCAACTTTTATGGAGTATTGAAATAATAAAATACATTCTCTCTCTGGGAAATAAGGATATGACAATCTTCTTGAAAGTACAATCTCTCAAGGTTCCTACACTGTTCAGGCGGCTGCTTTCCGACTGCACCAACCACAGACTGATCCAGCTAAAGGCGTGAGTGGCCACCAAGGGCCATAATGAGCCTTGGCACATGACCTGCCCAGCAGGACACATCTTTGGGGTTAGAAGCATGGGTTTAGAGGCCACCTGCCTAGATTTAAATCCAGGCTTGTTGTTACTTACAGATTGCAACTAATGGCCAACAAAAAGCATATAAAGCAGAACTTCACAGGGCTTTCAAGGCTATGATTTCTCAAAAGCCTTCTAAGTACCTCTGGGCGGAGAGTGTTGAACTATCACTTTCCTTAGAAGTACTGGTTGCACCACATTACTCTGACTTTGGGCATCTTATCAGAAAGGGCCAGTCGCTGGAAATATTTGGAAAAGAGAGGAAGACCCTTAATGAAATGGACTGACAAAATGACTGTTTTAATGGCTCGAGCACCGTGGAGGCAGTAAGGACTGGGCAGGCCCACAGAGGGTTTAGTTCTGCTCTACACACAGTTACTATCAATCAGAGCCAATGATAGCATTTAACAAAAACACTCATGTGGCAGCATTCCTCTATTTCCTCACTTACGAAAACGAAAGTAAAGATGTGTTGGTTTTATCATAAGCTTTTCACCATAGGCTCGTTTAAGGATTATATGTCATAACACATGCAAGGGTTCTTGTGAGGTTGGGGGATTGAGACCAGTCAGATGCACCTTGGAAGGAAAGCTTGGTGATCTGACTTCCAGAACAGCCAGTCCCTAACAACCCGGCGAAGCACTGTTCTATTCTGAGAGCCACGACGTTGCCATGAGTTGGAACGGACTCAATGGCAACTGGCTTGGGGTTTTGGTTTTGTTTTTAATACGTGAAGACTATTTTGGCCCATGATCCGTCGCCAACAATGCTTAGCCACTATGCTCATGGACTTCTCTAATCCTCCAGAAACGCCAGTGTCGTGTTTCTCAACGAACTCAGGGAGGTCTGGAGGCAGCTCTGCACAATGGAAAGAACACAACTGACCTACATTCACATCTCCAACTTGACACCGAGCGCACAGGGGACCCTGGGCAGTGTACTTAACTCGGTTTAGTGTCTCCCTTTCCTCAGAGGCCGAGGAAGAGTAACAACAAAATGGAACTGTTCTTACAACTCTACTACAAGGATTAAGTCAGACAAGAACATAACAGGTTATTTGACCCATTGAAAAGACAATCTCCACTCTTTTCTTAGTAACACTGACATTCCTTCTCCACCCAGCTCCACCAGAGCCTATTGCTTTGAACATCATTAGTTATGGGATGAACTGGGGTAGACCGCTCTGAGTGAAGAAAAGGCAAAGAGAAAGAATTATGACAATGCCATTTATTGTTTCAATGGCTATTTGCTGTTTTACTGGATCTTTACAATGTCTTTAGTCATTATTTAAATTCATCCCACATAAGCCACCTCTCCCAGTTTCTATAAGGACTATTCTTTGAAGAGCATGGTAGTTTCCTTCCATGATGATACATTCTCACAAGGTTAGAGGATGTCCCCTGAATATCCCTAACTTCCTTTAAAAGCTCACAGAGTATTTGTCATCTGCAGATGAGTCATCCATGGTGTACTGGAAAGGGCCAGTCAGAGGATAAAGGTTTGGGTCTGATCTGGCATTCAACCAGCTGTGACTTTAGGGAAGTCACTTAACCTCAGTGGGTCACAGAAAGCCCTTATACTTCATAGAGATATTGTGGAAAACAAATTTACATCATGCAAACTGAAAAGTCTTGGCCTAATTTATAAAGAGCTTTGTAAATCAAAGTATAAGATGGGTACATCTCTAAACCTAATATTCCAGTTTTTCTGTGCCTTGGTAGTTCTAGTTGGGGAATTTACTTTGAGACATAGATGGTGGCTGCTTTATGTTATCTGTGTCATCTTCTTCCTCTTCTCCAGTTCCAAAGTTAAGCAAGAACTGGAGATCCAGACCTCAGACTTTGAGAGCAAAAATAAGAAGAAGGAAAGATGAGAAGCCTGGAGCAAGGGTGACTCATGACTGTGGAATCTATTAAGGGATGGAATGTTCTTTGTGTTTCTTCTCCATGTCAAGTTTCTAGGTTAGCAAGGCACAGATGACAGATGGAAAACACAGGTACATTTCTTTGTGAAGCAAGTATTATGTCTAAAACAAAGACATGCATGCATGGGTACAGAGGTGGTTGTGTGTATGTGTGTGCATTAAGGGAAGGCAAAGATCTAAGAATACTATTCTTCTAAGAAGGTTGTATAAACCCAAAAATCCTTTTCATGCTAAAAAAAGAGAGAGAGAGATGTCTTAGAATGTCTGGATATCTTCCACTTGTCTTTTTAAAAGCTGGGCAAATTAAACCCCCAGAATCCTTCAATATAATTAAAACTTTTTTCTTTTTTAAAAAAGTAACTAAAAAGAGATTCAGTTAAATCATGGAAACTCTTTGGCATTTTGAGACCCTTAAGATGTACTGTTATTTACTGGGGCCTGGGGGTATGAAGGTTGTGTGAGGAACTTAATGATGCCAGATTTTAAAGTTAAAAATAAAGTGCTCAAAATCCTGAAGTAAATGATGAAGTCTGTATTATATACTCATGTGACAGAGCTACCTAATTATTTGCCCAAATTGTATTTTTATTACGCTAATGCTAAGATTATTACAAAACAACAGCAAAAGACCTCAAATACCATGTGCTTGGATTTTCATACACAGCTGAAGTTACTAAAACTCTATTAACTAGCTGCTAATAATTTTCAAATGGTCCATTAGTTATACCAATGACCTTGGGCCACCACCAATTTCAGACCTTGTCTTCATGTCTTAATCAACAGACTCGAACGAAATCCCCCTCCTCCTTGAACAGAGAAATGTACTTTAAAGACTGTTGATCATGTGGCTTCTCTAACATTAGGGAATTTGTATAATGTGGAATTTAACCTAAAAACCCCAATCTTCCTGAAGGAAAATTATTCCTCTGAGACTTCCTTCTCTAAAGCAAGGTGAAAACGAAACTTTTTTGAAACGATTATTATTTTAAATTCTGCCCTTGTTTAACAGAATAGAATTCATAGATGGGTCTCTCAGGACCCTTTGGAAGACTCTCTTCAATATGCTTAATCAACAATGGGAATTCATCCAGAGGAAAAATGCCAGGAAAACCTAGGCCACTTCAGATAAAAAAAACTCACCTTCTCCATAAAGGGGGGAAGGGGAAGAACTCACAAAAGTGATTTCATTTTCAGATGTGATTTAGTAATGGGACCAAAGATGATTCTCGGAGAAGCTAACACCATGAAAACAAGAGTGCCAAGACGAAAAGGAATGTCCTTTTCTTAGGCTTGGAACCGAAAATATTTTTCTCTCTCGTGACCATCTTAACTTCAAAAGCAGAAGCAAGGAATGTCAATCCGTATGGAGCTCGCTGGCTGCTTACTATGTTTCCATTCTTTCCATGGAGAAAGAAAAAGGCAGCCCATTGTGTGTGTCCTCTGCCAACAGAGAGGAGAAGAAAATATCACTTGTTTTTAAACTTTCAGGGCACACAGATAACTTAAGGAGAATGACGAAAACACACAGAGATCAACAGAGATTATCTTAGAGTAAAATGTTAGATTTTCAAAATCTACAAAGTTTGAGAATGCAAGAGACAGGCAGCAGTTCCAGTGAAAATGGCATGGGCTGGACAGTTTGTGTGCTAGAGAAAAGTAGCTTCTTCTTTTTTTTTTGTCTCATTCTTGTTGTTTCTTTAGTACTTTTGTTCCAGGAAAAACCTTCTTCTTTAAGTAAACCAAAGAATCTCCCATTTCCTAGAAATCAATCATCTCCTTTTTCAGCCTGTGTATTCTCTGTTCCATCTTAGACTTTTCCCTATTTCTCATAAAAGTGGCTGAAAAAAAATCTCCTTGATTTCCTGTACTAGTCGTTCTTTGTCCCAAAAAAGGAGAGGGTAGGGGGTGGGGGGGAGGACTGTCTTGTTTTCATTCAACCAAGTTACAGAGGAAGGCCGCAGATTTAAGAATGTTATTTAGTCTTTAAGCATAAAGGTAGGTGAGAAAGTCGCTTGAAGCATCTGTGTTCCCTATTTGCAGGCAAGTTTCCAGACAAGACTATTTTCTGATCACATGAGAATTGAACAACACAGTTAGCTCTGCACTCCCTACGATGCAGTATTGTTTCATGTCACAGCATGATGCAAGTGGCAAGAGCTTTGGTGCAGAGGACAATGCAAGGGGGATGACCTCTAGAATTCCAGGTGAAACAGTGCCTTCTGATCTGAACACGTTTAACTTGAGACACTGAGCCACATTCTGAAGGTAAGCCTATGTGTGTCAGCAGTGATGGGGAAAGGACTCAAACAACTGGCAGGATTACGGACAATAGAGAAAGTACAGCAGAGGGGCAAATATGCACGTACATTAAGTAGTTCTGAAGTGTCATATAGTATGCTGGTTTTTTACATGCTCATAAAAGGACTCAAGGAGAAAATATGCAAGCTTTTCCTAGATGCTCTTGGGAAACTTCCAAACCAAGAGACTAAAAGATCATTGTGTTCCTGAAGGATGCAGCTGGTTTTGAAGGTTGGGATTTTAAGCTTGTTGTTGTTTGCCACTGAGTCAGAACCAACTCCTAGCTGACCCTCCTGCAGGTTTTCAGAGGCAGTTAATTAATCACACAAGAGGAGACTGCCCGTCCTTCTCCTGTGGAGCAGCTGGTGGATTTGATTTGCATGCCTTTCAGATTTCAGCACAGCTTCTTAGCACTAGGGCATTAGAGAAATTATAAGATACATACATGCAAGTCATACAAAAACACAGGCTGAAAAAAATCTGAAGAACAAAATCATAATAATCAAATCTGGATAAGCTTTTTTATATAGGTTTTGTTTGTTTGTTTGTTTTTAAATTAGAGTTAAAGCGGAGCAGCATCCACTTCCAAAATGGTTTGCCTCCGGAAACTCTATGTACAAACAGTGCTCTGGCCTTTCGTTCATAGGGTGGCTATGAGTCGTCTACGACTCGATGGCACCTATCAACAACAACAATAGAGTTAAATGTTATTATTAACTTTTATAAACTTTTAGGCAAAGTATTATCTAATGACACATGGGTTGAGTAATAGAACAAAGCCTAACCTCGAGATCCGTTAGGTACATTGAAAAGAAGGCAGATGCAACGTGAGATCCATGAGGATTCAAGCTGAACTCTAGACTGTGAAGCACAGAAAGAAAAGGCTGGCCCTTTGGTTGGTTTGGATATTCGTATGCACCAACACCCCCTGAAGCTTTGTAAAGGAGTCCATCCAGATCACCTGGGAACTCTGACATGCCTAAAAGGATGTAAAAAAAAAAAGCCTCATTTGGGGTAAGTTCATCTTCTGTAACTAGAGAACACAGAAGTCAGAGGCAATGCAATAAAAGGCATCCTTAAGAGTTGGGTAGTAACGGAGGATACTGAACACGCAAATACTACACTGTCAGGTTCTAGAAGGCACTATCTAAGATCTTCACTTCTGGATCTCCAACATGTAGCAAAAATGCTTGGCAAGTAGTCAAATGTTCAGTAAATGTTTGAATGAATGAATGAATGAACAAATGAATGAGTAACAGGGAAAGGCAATTCAGCCTTGGGTCCAGCATTCAAAAGCAGACATCCACATAGAATATACATATTTTGTCAACTAATCAAGAAGAATCTGAGCTGAGAAAGGTGGTGCAAACACCCACGGAAGCCACAAATCAAAGAGAAGAGCAGAGGGATGCACAGTCCGACAAAGCGTCTTCAACAGCCTTGTCCTTTTACCCAGATTCCCTCTTACATAAACCACATCCCATCAACGGTGGCATCGCTTTCAAAGCCAAAGACGGCGGCAGAGGCAGCAACAACCTGAGCTTGTTAACGATCACAACCCTCGAAGCGACTAGAGCACAGGAGAGCAAAGAGACAGGAAAGTTTTACAAGATAAATGGAGAGGCAGCAATTTCTGAGGCTTCTCTTTGAAAAGGGATGGGGAGGAAGGGTGTGTACACAGAGAGTGGAAGAACTGACTTCCACCTAGGTGCCCCATTAGGCCAATATTTTGCAAAACCAGGTATGTGCAATTTGCTTATTAAAGTTCTTACCCTGGGGCACCTGACAAGACTCATCAGTCCTGGAAGACATGTGCTATGACCCCAAGGCAAGTTAAAGCATATCCGGAATATTTTAAGCTAGAAAGAGAATCTTTTTGTTAAAGTGAAAGGGGATCATTTTCCTTAAGCAACTGACTGGGAGGAAAAGGAATTAAGAGTGGTTTGTTCCTACTTTTGTATAGAAATCATACCATTATCTCCCAAAATACAGGCTCAAGGTTAGATAGGAATTCCAAAAGGAGCAAAAGAAATGTTTTTTATTAATGATTCTGTAAGTGGTGGCACTTCAAAAGGAAAGATTCCAGTAGATGACAGAAACTCCAAGGCAACACATCTTGGCTACCTCCTCGGAGGTCCATGAATCAACACTAAGATCTCAACAGAAGTCTAGGAGACGGACCCTCCTCGTTGGCTCATGGATTGAAAAAGTGATGAATGTAGAGTAGGTGGCCAATCAGTGGTCAGGTGACAAGAGCACTGCCTAAGAGGACCTGTCTGCTACTGAGGATACAAATAACGTCCCCAAAAAGCCAGGAACAAGAACCCCAACTCTGCTTCTAGATCAGTCAAGAGGGGCAGAAATGGATGCAGCTTCATGGGAAACACTAGGAAGTCTTTCTAGATTATCAATAGCACTCACCTCAAATCAGATTTTAGCAGTGCTCTGCTTGTTAACACACAGCCTCCAACCTCCCAAAAGCTGACCCTATTCAGGGAAAGGGACTATCAGTTCACACAAAGAAAGACACTCACATTAAGGCTCTAGTAGTGGATGCTCCATCTCCAGCAAGAGAAAGTCCGCATACACAGAATGTCTGTCCTGGGCTTAGCAGTGTGCTAGGCAACCACAAATTAGACTGCCAGGTACATTTATCCACTACATTTGTCCTCAAGGCTTATCTCCAGAAGCAGAAAGGCTTCTAGAATTATCTTTAAAACCTTGGGGGGGTCATATTACAAGAAAATATATGACCATATTATCTCCTGCTAAACTTACTGTACAGAATATTGTGGGATAACACCAGAAAGTCCTCTTTACGGTTCCATCAATCTATTTGTACAAAAATCTATGGATTCTGATATACTGAAAGGTAACCATGCCTCTGGTGCACACATAATTTATACTCCCATTAAAAAATTAAGGAAGTAAAGAAAGGACAGAAATATGCCCAATAGAAGTTCGGCTTTGTTCCTCAAGGCAAGCATTTATGACTGTACACTACGTAACAACTTAGTCACCTTGGGCAAGTCCCTTAAATATTCTCAGATTCAATTTTTACCTCAATAAAACAAGATTAAATAAATAGTCTCCAAGACACCTTCCAGTTTCAATGTGGCGTGTCTTGCTGAACTTCCCAGAATACAATCTATTTCCTCTCCATTAATTCTATCAGAGGACAAGGAAGTGCCAGGTAAGATCAAGCTGAAGGATGGAATTAGGGAAAAGTGAAATATTTTTGTTACTTCATGTACTCAACTTAGCAATCTTGGTTAATACCAAGAGTCAGTAAACTATAGCCTTTGGGCCAGATTCAAGGCACAATCTGTTTTGCAAATAAAGTTTTATTGGAACACACACAGGTTTATATATGTTGTAACAAGCAGAAAATCTCTAAGGAAATATCTTGGAATAGTGATGGTCACATTAGGGTTCTAAGTTTAATTCTCTCGCACAAACTAGTTGTGCAATTCTGGGCAAGTTGTAATCTTTTTATACCTTTTCTAAACTTCCACTGATAGAGGAAGAAGATTCAGTGGATGATCTACAAGGCCTCTTCAAGCATTCAGGCAACTGAAAGACAGACTAAGGACAATAGTCAAGAAGAAATTAATGAAACAGGGAGGTGAGGGATTCCTCACCAGTACCAAACTTAGGCTGTAGGAGCAATGCAGAAAGAAGGAGCTTCAGGAGGGCTGGGAGAAAACCCTATCAATGGTTGAAACTGTTACTTAACAAGTTGCTTCCCTTGGGGAAACGACTTGGACAAGGTTTTTGAAAGCAATTCTCTGCCTCCTGACTAAACATTCTGCTCTTTGGTGCAAACTTTTGGAAATCTTGATAGTCTCCATCAGCACCAAGTGAGAAAGTATTTGGGCAAAGAGTAAGTCAATGATTTTTAAATCATGTAATTCCAAGGGACAGCAAGTACAGGGAAGTGCCGTTGCCTGTCTTTACTCTCTCCAGCCTACCGCAGTGTTCTCTGCTTGATCTCCATGTTCTTTTCCAACAAGCCTAGACAAGGCACAGAATCCTCAAAGCAGAGCTCCAGGCAATCTCCACCAATCAATCAAAACTGGCACAAGAAATGGGAGCTCTCTGCCAACACTGCTGTAGTGGAATAAACATAGATCGCCAAGGAAGGAAGCTGACATTCCATTTCAGGCATCCCTTACTAACTTTCTACATTGTGAACTTTGGACAAACCACTGTAACCTTTCCAGAGCTCCAAAACGAAGGGCTGGGCTGGAGGATGATTTCACGGGTCTGTTCTAGCTTGAGATTTCAGGTCTCTGAAGGTGAAATGACTTCAGATTTGCTGTATATGACAGTCAAGTGTTCCCATTCAGATCTTAGCCCTTCCTCATCTGAGACTCTGCTGTGGACTTGCAGCTCATGGTGGAGAATGTGCTCACAGACGAGGTCTGGAGCCACAAGACAACATCCTGGCATTTTATTTTTAAAACTGGGATCCAGCACCATTGCCAGCATGCAGTGGCTTGAATCCTGTGAGCTGGATACCCTTTAGTCATTATCAACTTTCAAAATAGGCAGCAGCAAGCACTCAGCTCAACAGAAGACACTTTAAGCTTGAAGATAATTTTGAATGTGGACACGCTGGAATTATGAAAAAGAGAAAAAGTTTAAAGAGTAGGGGTGAGGTAACAATCCAAATCAGCCCTCACTCTTACAGCACCCATTAAGTTCAACGAATCATCAGGCAACTACCTCTTATCATACTTAAGTCAACAAATCAACTTCTTGGGCCTAAGTTATCTCTTGATTAATATTCAATGAACTATTATTAATATTCAATGAACTATAAATTATTGAAAATAGGCACCACACATTTTATTTTTTTTTAAAGGCTGCTTTAAAGCATACTTTACCTTTTCCTGGAAGAAAACAAAAGCTTTCATCTGTCTAGATGACAAAAATATCCAAACAGCAAGTCATTATGGGAACTCATGATTCTCACTGGCATCTCTCCCTTTTCTCCAAGTAGTTAACACAAGAGTAGGGAGCAGAGGCTGAGGATGGACCTGAGAACTTCAAGGAATCCTCAGATGGGCTCCAAAACACCAAGCAGCTCTCAGCCTCAGTCCCAGGCACAGCTTAGCCACTTCAAGTCGTCTTTGTTAAGTCTTGAGGGTAGCATGAGCTCTGCACCATCTGCCTAAGAGGTGACCTAATGCGGATTTCTGCTGGGGCAGCTGGAACAGGACAGGACAGTCTGCCATAGTGATCTGAGTCACTTCTCAGCAACATCTCGGGGTTAACAAGATCACATGTTCAGCTGCTACTTAAAGCCTTGGAGCCACTTCAACCTCTTAACTGGGTAAGCATTAGAGGCCTAGGAGACAGTGTCCAACTCCTCAAAATAACTTTGTAGAGACTAGCCTCCTTCTTGGAGCTTCTAGGCATGCCAAGGACATGACCATGAATTCTTGGGCCAGAACCACTACTTTTTTTTTACTACTAAAAAGTTACTGTCAGTTAAGACACATTTCCTCAACTTTCTTTCTTTCTACTCATCTGTTGCTTTTTTTCATACTCCGAGAACAATAGTGTGCGCTCTCTCTATGAGATTTACAATTAGAAGGAAGAATGGAGAAGGAATATGTAATTCTTTCAGCAGTATCTGTTCTATACTCATTCTTCATGTGCAAAGAGGTTTTTGTGTCTGTGGTGATTGTTTTGGGGGTAAACAACACATAAACAGGAGAAATTCTTTCCTTGCATTATCTCAGGAAGCCAAAGTATCTGCCCTGTCAAATTCTGCAACAAGGTTACAGAATTCTTTGTGTTGACACTAATGCGGGAAAACACACAAGAAAGGTTATATTGAGCAGATCCACGGCTTTGAAGCAGCAGCTCCATTTTTCCAAGTTTCTTAACTGGTTTGGTCAACCATTCCTCCACCTAAACAGTGCACTGAAGATCAAGTAAAAAAAAAAGCCAATTATTAGGCCTTAGACCACAGTTACTCCTTAGCCAAGGTCACATCCATTCACAAATAGATCAGTTAACCCAGGCCTAACAGCAAAACAAGTTTCAAACTAAGTTAGGCAGAAAGACATACAAATCCAAGACCATGGTCATTATGCACATTTTTTCATTAGCAGAAAAAATACAGAAGATCAGTAGCAATTTCTCTGAGTGCAGAAATCAACGTCATGTACTTTCCCTTGTTTCTGCCAAATATATTAATATGAAAAAAAATTGTATCCAACTTAATTGATGAATGACAGGTAACTCTGCTGACACTGTCTCCATGGCTGGGGGGAGCAGGTGCGACTGAGATGGTGCAGTGGTGAAGCATAGTAAGCAGCCTGCCACCACGATGACATTTCCCAAGCCTAAATCACTTGGTATACAGAACCCAGAAGGTGCCCTGAAGGTACTGAATTCCTGGGGAAGAAAAGACAAGAGCCTATTCCATCGCTCCAATTATTAGCAGCTACGAATACCAAGTTCTGACAGCATCTTTTTTCCTGTTCCTACTTCCTGCAGGTAAGGTATTCAAGTGTAGTTGCAGTTTCTTCCCCCCTTGCCTAATGACACTGAATACCTGAAACTAGTGGCTTCAAAATCTGGCTGAGAACACACAGTGGTTAAGTGCTCACCCTCCAGCCAAAAGGTTGGTGGTTTAAAGGTAGTAGTTATCCTGCTGGAGAAAAAATGTGGCAGTCTGCTTCAATAACGATTTATAGCCTCAGAACCCTGAGGGGGCAGCTCTACTCTGTTCTCAGGGCAGCCAAGATTAGGAAACAACTTGACATCAACCAGTTTGGTTTGGACCTTTAACCTCAACCTATCTGGAAACAAACTCCTTTCCACTGATGGAAATTAGAAATCTATGTTTTAAAAATCTCTTTTTGTTTCTACGATATCAGAAACAATCTAAAGTTCATTCAGCCTGGCCTGGGAATCACTGTTCCAGAACCCAGATCACAATAATGATGATTTTTAATAAAGCAAATTTACAAGGAGCTGTCCACTGCTTTCCATTCCCCTATACGCACACTTGTGGTTACTCAAACACTTTCTTTCTGAGCCTTTTAGAGATCAGAACAGCTTCCCCTGCTATCACCCAAATATCCAGCAATTAGCAGACTAGACTCACAGATTCTTCGCATTCTGAAGCTGTTAAAACAAACACTGTGCGTCTGGTGCAAAGTTTGCTCACCAGTCCCCATGACAAGTGTGTGCTCTTCCGACCAAGTAGTAGTGACCCTGTCAGGGCTGCTGGTCCAGGGAGCATATGAAAAAAGTCAGAGGAGCCTCAGTCTTAGGCTCTCTGCTCCCAGACAGACTTATCTCTTGTTTACAACAGGGAGGCCTAGTGATGCAGTGGTTAGAAGTGCTTGGCTGCTAACAGAAGGTCAAAGGTTCAATTTCACCAGCCACTCCACAAGAGGAAAATGAGGCAGCCACTTCCATAAATATTTACAGCCTTAGAAATACCATTTGACCCAGCAATTCCACTACTGGGAATATACCCTAAAGAAACTATAACCTACCAGATATATACACACCCATGTTTATCACGGCATTGTTCACAATAGCAAAAAGATGGAAACAACCCAAGTGTCCATCAACAAACAAATGGATAGAGAAACTCTGGTATATTCACACAATGAATACTATGCTGCATTGAAAAACAAGGAACTCATGAAATATTTGGCAAAATGGGTGACCCTGGAGGACATTATGCTGAGTGAAATATCTCAGTCACTAAAGGACAAATATTGCATAGGGCCACTGTTGTAAAATAGGACTGGCAATGGGGTTGAGGTAAGACAGGAAAGGAGGTGAGGAATGATGTATACTGCATTGAAAGAGATGAGGGAGAGAACTGTTTAAAAGGGATATGTTGTTGTTATGTGCCATCAAGTCACATGCAACTCATAGTGACCCTATGTACAGGAGCCCTAAATGTTGTGCCAACCTCCCCATCTCCGACACATTCACTCTCACCATTCCAATCACAGACTCGATCCATCTCATCAAGTGTCTTCCTCTCCTGCACTGTCCTTCCACTCTCCCACAGATGATGTCCCTCTCCAAGGACCAGTCCCTCCTTGCAACATGTTCAAAGTACGTCACACGAAGCTTCAGAATCTTTGCCTCCAAGGAGCAGTTCGCCTTCACCCTGTCCAGGACAAACTTGTTTGTTCTTCTGGCCACCCATGGTATATTCAACACTTTTTTCCAGCACCACAGCTAAAAGGCATCAATTCTCTATCATCCCTAGTCACTGTCCAACTCTCCGATGAATAGCACCTAATTGCAAAGACTATAGCCCAGATCAGGCACACCTTAGTCTCCAGCCTAATGTTGTTGCTCTTCAATACTCTTGAGAGGTCCCTCACAGCTGACTTTCCAGTACAATTCATCTCTTGATTTCTTGGCTGCTGGTACCAAGAGTGTTGACTGTGGAGCCAAGCAAACTAAAGCTGTTAACTATCTCAATCTCTTCACCATCCATACTGATGCTGCCCATTGGCCCAGTGGTGAGAATCTTTGTTTTCTTGATGTTGAGCTTCAATCCATATTAAAGGCTGCAATCCTTGACCCTTCTGCAGCAAGTGATATGACTGGGTAGTACTGTCATGACAGGAGTCCAGAATGAAGGCTGCATAGTGGAGTGGACTTGGGGAAAGGGACTGCATAATAATGAAAGAGTTTTTCTTTTACTTTTCAAGGATAAGAGTGAATTGGGGGGTGGGGGGAGCAGGGAAAAAGTCTAATAATGACTGGAAACCCTAAGTCTCTATAAACTTTCCTTAAAATTAATAAAAAGAAAAAAAGAAAAGAAATCCCATGGGCCAAGTCTACGCCAGCCTATAGGGTTACAATGAGTTGGAATAAACTTGACTGATAGCAGTGGGTTTGGCTTGAATTTGGGGGTTTTTGTTTCATCTAAAACATAAAATAACACCACAAAAAATGCAAATTACCAACCAGTTAGCCACATCTAATTGAATCTTTCATTGCAGTAATAATTTCACTCAAGGTACTTCAACATCAAACCTGGCCAACCATGCACAAGAAATGAATTCATGATACAGGCCTTAGGTAGGTTGTTCATTGTACATGGTAATTTGGGGAAATGCAACTCTTTAGGACGAGGTAGGATTACATACAAGGATTAAAACTGGAATTGGCAAGCAGGACCATTAAGGAGAAAAAAATAAATTCTTTTTCATTTTCAGTCCCTATATCATCCAACCTTCACCAGGCCAGCATCAATATCATCTCTGCTTTAGAAAGGTTTTGACTTTCCTGCTATTATCCTAGTCTTGCTGTAACACATACTTTATATTAGAATGCGTTCCAGGAAGCATATGGCAATAGAACTAGGTCAACCATTAACCAAATAACAGGAAACTGCGCTCTGCAGTGCACACCCTTCAAAAGCTTGCTTAATGAGCTGGCTCTTCTGAATATGTCCTTCAGTGAGCATGGAACTAACAGGATCCATGGGTTTCTTTAACGCTGCAAGGTCACCTCATGCCTCGAAGGCTTCCACACTTACTACATTTTCAATGGTCAGAATCACTCCAATGACAATGGTCAAGAAATACAGTCTAAGGTGCGTACGCATGTTCTCTGAGCCTGCTTAGCTCTCTGAGCCTGCTTGTCTTCAAAGAACTATTCAACAACAATTATCCTGTTTCTATCCTGTTTCCGTTGCTACATTCTTCCAACTTTAAGTATGTAGGAACTATTACAGGCTTACCTTTTCCTTCCATACAATGTTTCCTACAGTCCTTGAGATTTCCTTACCACCCATTTAATATAATGAAATACATGGCACAATCCTTTTAGACCAAATGAGCCAAACTCTTGAGAGGGAAAAAAGATCTCCCAAAACATAAAATTTCATCAGTTCTTCCAGAACCAGTCGTCTTGGGTCTTATTTTCTTCCCTCAATATTTCAACTCAATTCTAAAATATGTATCAATACATTGCATTGAAAAGTGTTTCAGGTCATACTAGTCAGTTGCCATCCTTGAATCAGTATCCTTCTTCAGTGACAAAGAAAATGTAGGGAAAGAAGCTATTAACAACTAAACTCTTCTTGGATTCCTCAACTTAAATTGCAATCTAGACTTTCTTATTCTCAAAATACATTTAATCGGGACTGAAGAGTCGGAAAGTTTTCCCTTGATTAAGAATTTAAAGTCATTCACCTCTTTAAAACAAGACTTCCAAAACCAAATTTACACTCACTGAAGCTGAATGGTACATGTCTAGTGATGAGTCGAGTAGCAATTATTGCTTAAAAGAAATGAAGAGAACTTTGTGTTTCACAAAGTTAGGTGTATTCAGGAAACTAGTATCTAGAAACAATGTCACTTTTCAAAAAGTGCTGGATTTGGTTTATAGACTACATCTAGTATTAAATACTGGAATTTATTTTTTGTTGTTGTTGATTACCATTGCGTTGAGCACAACTCATAGCGACCCTATGAACAAAAGGACTGAAGCCTTTCTATATAACTATCATCATTTATCAAAGTTCACAGAGTTTCCAGAGGCATCTTGTTTAGGAAGTGGATGCCACTCCTGCTATATTTAAATAGACATTAATTAAATATACTTCGCATCAAGGAAGTGGTCATTAAGGAAGATCCTGGCTGGGCCTGTCTTTCTGTAGCTCCTAGTCTAGTCCTTTTCAATAATCACATTGATCATAAGAAACATCAATAGTGGGTCTTCAAAGGTTATTTGTCTAAATTTTAACTCATTGAAGTCTTTTCCCCTGAAAACAGTCAACTTGGCTTAATTGAGAACCAACATAAGAACTGTCACACTAGGTTAAAGATGCTTGTAAGAGTCATTAATATTATAGTCTTTTGGATTCTGAATAACTAAACAGCTAAACTTTATGCTATCCTTAGAAACTTCAGGTACATTTGTTCATTTTCAAGAGTTGGTGTGCACTGATAGTCAAAACAAAATAAAACAAAAAACCAAACAAACCCTAGAATCTCATTTAGGTAATGTAATAAATAATCTATTACAGAATGTTCAAGATGGTGCAAATAGAAGCTCAGCTATTTCCTTTCTTTACCAGATTTTGGAGTAATGTTTCAAAACAGCACACTGGCTTTTAAAAGTCCCCATATAACAACAAATACTGTCCAGTACCTAATGCCAAAAAGCTAAATGTTTATCCCACCAGTACAAGCTTCAAAGAGCCTCCTAATGAGGATTTCACGGGATGCTTACTTAAGTGTATCATGACTCTTAATCAGACAGCTACTAATAAAAGTGTTCTTTCTGCCTATGGTGTTTTCTAAAATCTCAAGGATAGAAGAAAAAGGAATTTATATTTAAGCACCTACAAAAGATTTACATTCCTGATCCTGTTTATTTTCCGCAAGACCCCTTTAAAGTAGCATTTGTTTTCCATAACAGGAGATCAAGGATCAGAGATTAAATCATTCACTCAAAGTCACACACTGTTTCTCTGGCTTGTGATCTTTTCATGACACTGCACGGCCTTCACCAAGATCTTCACCGGCCTATCAATCTTGATAGCCACAGTTTTCCCATACATGTGGCTTTTGTGCTACAGTCAACTCTTCTCCCATGTGCATGCTGGTCCCAAAGTAATCTCCAGGACTTTGAGGGATGGTCTAGCATTTCTCAAAGTGCCCAAACACTGACGACAAAGCAAGGTCAGGGCAGTACCTAAGATACGAAGCAGGACGAACAGAGCAGGTCTTCCTGCCAATTGCTGCCGTCCTTACTCATCTGCTGGGGCAGGCCAAGGCCTGCTGCAGTGACGCAGGAGAGGGTCACCATGGGTGATCCTCTACCCTTCCAGATAGCTACAAAATAACAGCTCAGTGCTGACACAAACTCACTCCTTGAAAACCTGCCAACACTGTTCCACAGGAATCAAAACTCTTAAAAGATTTCTATCAGTCAACCTCAGAGTTAAACACAGGAGGTACAGTTGTTGTTGTTTGTTGATTGCTGCCGAGTGAAGCACGACCCCTAGCAGCCTTATGAACAAAAGGCCTGAAGCCTTTCTATAACTACCATCATTTATCAAGTTCACAGAGTTTCTGGAGGCATGGTGTTTAGGAAGTGGATGCCACTCCTGCTTCCAAAAAAGGTATGAAGTACAGAGTAAAGGCAAAAGTCTAAAAGTAAAAGGTCTTGGGATCTGTGGAACCAATCATCTGGGACGTCCCAATCCTGAGTGAAATGTGAGTAAAACAGAGAAGTATAAATGAGTATCCTCGTTGTGAAAGACCCAACTTTATGCCATTAATAAAAATGTGCCCACAAAACCACTCTTTCTACTCAAGCAGCTTTACAAAACCAACACCCAAAAAGGAGGATTGCTGAAACCGAGAGCTACTTAGCATAAACAAATACAAAGTCCACACTTCATTTAAAGGATGGGGCTAATTTTAGATGACTGCTGGTATCTGATGGAGTGGAGCCTGGGCTTCTCATCAGCTGAATGTAACCCTTGCCTCTACATTTAACCAGCTCCACCTCAAGCTTTCTCCACGATGGAAAACAAGTGGTGAGTGAGCTGAAAGAAGGAATTCATTCCTGCACTGTGAGGTCTTCAGACACACTCTCCAACTGGCTCCAGTTCTGTGGCACAGAGGCACCGTGCCATGAACTGATGAGACTTCAGCATTTAGAAGCATCTGATGAGGGGCAGACCTTGCCATGCTTCCAGTGATCAACATCGGAGGTAAACAGTCATTCCAGTGAGGGTATGAAAATCTTCCTAAACAGACAGCAGAAACTGAGAGGGCTCTTGTTGATCAAGTGTAACTCAGCTGGTTCCATTCCTAGGGAAGCCCTGGAATTCTTCACTTCTTCTCGAATCTTAGAAACAAGTCCAATATCATCTTCAACAAGTCCAATAGGAGACCCTCCTATTCCAAGAAACAGTGAGTTCCTCTCTGCCTCCCAACTCTCAACTAAGGCAGCCATGAAAGCCACTGCAAGTCCAGCCAAGTGTACTTGGGAATTTATTCCCTTCTCATGCAAAGTGATAGCAACTGGTTTGCTCCTGGTGACTTGCTATCTTTGCTCATCAGCGTTCAGCTTTTTAAAAAATGAAAACATTCGACCCCTCCAACTGTAGAAGCTTGCTTTCCAGGAGAACTAGACAATCCTGATGACTCTCTCCAGTTACACGGCAATTATGTAATTGCTAAGCTTCTGCAGAATCACTGGAACCACTCTGCAGCCCTTCCACTGACTGCAGCTGCAGCACAATGTTCTGAGATGATTGCAGCCTTTAAATGGATGGTCGATCTCTCCTCTGAGCACAAAGGGATGTACAATGGGATTCCATCTCAAGCACAAAGATGCCTCTGCCTAAGGAAGCTCTCTCTCCTCCTCCCAGTCTGTGCAGCAAACTCTTTGCTTTGCCCGCCCTACATGTGTGTGGAATGTGGTTCACTCTGTTTATGCTGACAGGTTCCAAGAGAGGCAGAAAATCAGCTGAAGTTTTGCCATGGACCATGCACAAGGTAATCATTTAACACATAATATGTAAGCTCCAGAAGAGGACAAGATGCAAAGGGGGCGGGACACATCTCTCTAGGCTTCCTGCACTGGCATGAAATGACTGCTTCCTTTCCTTCTGCCAGCTCCAATCCCTCATGTTGACATTACACATCCTGTACTGTAGATCCACCCCCATGCTGCCGCTTGCCCAGCTGAATTATCTCCTGCGTCACAGCGGTGGTAACAGAACTGCTGGCTCGGCAGACCTGAAAGCACCATTTCAATGCTTAATGCATTCAGCAACTGGACACATTACCAGTGTGTCTGGGGCTGGTTTGTGGCCCTCCCGGCAGCCATGCAGGACTCAACCTAACCTTCTGCTAACCAGATGGTCTGTTTGCCTCCTGGGACCAAACCATTAAACTTTACTTTATTAAATTCTATCAAAACGTGGGGACAGTTTACAGCAGTGTGTCTGGGCCATCTCCAGCAGGGTTGCTAAGATGAAAATGACCTAAAAATAACTGGATACTCTACTTCACACCAACAGAGAACAAGAGAATCTGGAGTAAATATTTAAATGATCTACCAGATTACGTACCACAGCCGCACTGACTACAAGGTTAGCAAATTAGACTGTAAATGTATACACGCACAGAGGTAGCAAAGCGTGCACCCAAACCAGCCATTCGCTTCCCACTGCATAAACTACAGTTCACCACCAACCTCCCTCCATTCCTGCCCCCAGCTCCAGGCTGAGGATATCCCTCACCATCAGAATCACTTCAATTACCAAAACAAAGACTCTATCACAACTGTGAAAGACAGATCCCACCCCTCCCCGGCTGGACCACCTAAAGACACTGCAAGCAAACCACATACTCAGAAGGTGCTCAACATAGATGGACGAATGAACTGATGAGTGAATGGGCTGATGCTCTGAGTGTATATTTCTTACTATAAGTGCTCTCCATAATGTATGTCTTTTTTAAAAAAAAAAATTTTATTATTTTTTTTGTGTGTGTACTGTCAAGTTGGATCTGACTGGTACAGGAGAAGATTGTCCCTCCTTCTCCAGCAGAGCATCTGGTGGATTTGAACCACGTACCTCTGGGATTGCAGTGCAGCTTCCTGCCACTAGGCCACCAGAGCTCGCTTACATAATGTATGTCTTAAGACAGAGAAGACACTAACTTCTCTGCTCCTCTATCAGCATCCCACAACGATTGACTAGACATGCAAAAACCAGACTGCAGATGAATAGTAAGATCCAAGCATGTGCACCAAAGGCACTAGCTGGCCATTCAATGATCACTGTAAATGAACTGCAAGGGTGGCCATTTCTCAGGCACCTGGAGGGGTGCTGCATGCTTCACATACGTTTTACCTCTTAAGTGTCACCACATATAGAAATCTACACTAAAGATAAGAAATCATGTGTCTCCTAGGCTGCAACACTTCCATGATACATCTTCAAGGATATAACATGTACGGCTAAGCACAATTGATAACAGTGAATCTAAATTCCAAAATCAATCTCCATAATAGTCTATGTGTTTCCTACTGCCAAAGGGACCCTTTAGAGTCGTGAGAGAAGATCTTCACCCTGAAACCTACAGCATCCCTTTTCAGCAGGAAGTAGCTAAGCGAATATGCCGTCCCCTTTTCCTTATGAATCAGGGTGACGTCTCTCTCAGGGAGGTGTGATAGGGAATGGCAAAGGACACAATGACAAAGGACTGGCTTTGACAAGCACTGTGGCAATGGGACAATTAAAACAGACTTTCAAGGGGGAAAAAAAGAGGAATGAACTGGGGGGCGGAGGGTAGAGAAAATAGTGCAACAATGAATGAATGGAAGCCAAAAATCTCTGTAAATGTTCATTAAAATTAATAAAATTTAATTTAAAAAAAGATAAGAAATCAGAGAGTCCACAGGACTAGGAAATAAGCAGTGCACTGTTTTTAGGTGGTAATGGGTTGGCTTTGACTCATCAAGACCCTACATACAACCAAGCAAGACACTGTCTAGCCTTACACCACAATCCCTGATGCGCTTAAATTCACTGTGATGATCACGGTGCCAGTCTCTCTCACTGAGAGTCTTCCTCTTTTTTGCTGACCAGCCATTCACTCAGTCTGAATGCTGAGCAAATAATTCACACAATGCCAGACTCTGAAGGACCATGTGGCATAAGGCACTGAGGAAGATTCACCACAACCAGCATTATGCAGATAACACAACCTTGCTTGCTGAAAGTGAGGAGGACCTGAAACATCTGCTACAATGACTACAGCCTTTAATATCGCAATATCAAGAAAACAAAAGTCCTTACCACTGAGCCGATGGGCAACATTAAGACAGAGAAAAGACTGAGATTGTCAAGCATTTCATTTTACTTGGATCCATAACACCTTTGGTTGATTACCAGCCATCAGATCAGGAGCAGCACTGCTTTGAGAAAGGGCACTGTCAGAGGCCTCAAGAAAATATAAAATGTAAAAGAACAATGATGTCAGTTCAAAGACTAAGGTATGCCTGATTCGGGCCACGGTCTTTTACATTTCTTGCTATGTTTCTGAGAGCTGGACAATGAACAAGGATGACAGAAGGAGAACTGATGCCTTTGCGCTGTGGTGCTGGAGAAGAGTATTGAATATCTATCTCATGGACTGCCAAATGAACAAACCTGTCTTGGAACAGCGGCTACCAGAGTGCTTCTTGGAAGCAAAGTTGGCTAAGTTTCATCTCTCATACTGTGGACATGTTACTAGGAGATGATATTCCTTGGAATGGATGATCATGCTTGATAAAGTAGAGAGAGGAAGACCCCAACAAGGTGGAATGACATGACTGCAGCAGTGGGCTCAAGTGTATCAGAGATGATGAGGCTAGGCCAGCCATGTGGTTCCTAGATTCAGTCGTTCTGAGTCGTACTCAACTCAAAGGCACCTAACAACAATCTCCTCCAGGGCCAGACCCTTCCTAATGACACTTCCAAATCATGGGAGACACATATCTCACCATTCTTGCTTCTAAGGAGCACTTAATCTGGATGCACTTAATCCAGAACAATTTGTTTATTCTTTTCCATTTTTGGAATTTCGGTTTTGCTCCTTACATTTCAAATTTTAACATACTTCAGAGACTCTTTTATGAAGACATTAACAGCATAAAGGCAGACATGTCCTTTCAGAATGAAACCTTTCAGAACAGGCTAACCTGTTGGAAGTGTCTCCCATAATCATGGTCACATCTTGCATTTATAAGATTCTGAGCACTGTTATAGGCCGGGCTACCTTAGCAGAAAACAAAGATTATGACTAGGATATAGACCTAATGTCAAACACATAGGCTTAGTTCTGGGATTTCCCCTGCCCCTGGTAACCGGTAGTGAAGGCTATTACTTCCAGAGATCACTAAGGAAGGAAGGATACAACCAAGGCAAGCTTCCTGGTTATCCTGCAAACCCATCCCCACCAGCTGCAGTGTTTTCAATTGTATCTTTCTGTAGGACAAAACTAAATGGGTGGTTTAACAGTTAGAAAACTCAAATGGCGTCACTTACATGGCAAACCAAAATGACTTCACTACAGACCTTCCACATGCCAGGTGCTTCAGATTGTAAGCTCTACTATAATCCAAAAGTAAGTACCTTTTTTATTACTTGCTAATAACAGGCAAATGCAAAAACTATTTCAGGTATAGAGAGCTCTAGTGGCTTAGTAGTAAAGAATTATGATGTCAATGCAAAGGGATGCAGTTCGAATCCACCAGCTCCTTCTCAGGAGAAAGATGGGCAACCTCCTCCTATAAGATTTATTGCCTCTGAAAACTCACTGGAGGGTCAGCTACAGTTGGTTCCGAGGATACATAATAACAACAACATCACAGGCACAGAAGCAAGCATGAATAAAGGAGCTTTCCTAAAAGCAACCCTCACCTAACAAAGTCTTAAGGAATATGGGAAAACTTTCCCACTTTCAGAATCTGTCAGGCTTCCTTGGAGTCCTGATTTCAGCCTACTGCCTCATTTCTATTCTTCTTTATTATAACTATTACCATAGCCAGGGAGCTCTGGTGGCCTAGTGGGTAAGGAGTTATGTTGCCAACCAAAAGGCAGGTGGTTTGAACACATCAGCTGCTCCTCCAGAGAAAGACGGGTAATCTCCTCCCATGTGATGCACAGGCTGTGAGAAGTACTGAAGGGTCAACTAGGAGTCTGTTCCAACTGGCTGGCACATAACATCACTACCACCCCCACAATGCCACCTCCACTCCTTCGGTTCTGGGTCCATCCCTTGAGCCCCAAAATTTCCTATGGGAAGGAATTCTATAGCTTTGAATACTAGTAAGCATCCGGTTTCCTTCTCTCCTCTTCAAAATCTTTAGATACAATTTAAAAATGATGGCCATAAAAATATTTTTAATAAAAAAATATATGCAATATTCAAATGATACATTGGGCAAGAAACACTTTCAAAGAAAAATCTTCATGGGTAATTAGCTTTTTTTAAGAGTGAAAACTGATTGTTTACCAAATAACCATTTCTATCTTCTTCATTTTTGCCACTAATGTTAATTAAGCACCATCACTACAACTGCCATCAATGTAGCCTCTAGTGGATGTTATTTTGGCTTAAACAAACTAGGTTAGGTAAGTCCTGTTGGACTCTACCAGCATCATTCCACATTTTGAAATATCATCTACCCTTAATACTTTCTAAAATTAGCCTCCTTTCCCCTGAGATCTTAAAGCATCTGATATTACAGTACGTTAGCAAGACCAAGTATACAGACTATTAAAATAAGCATGTGCAAGGGAAGACCAAATCATTTCAAGGCAAGGCTACAGGACAGTCCTCAAGCTGGCCTGGAGCTAAGACAGAAGTAGTAAAAGAATACCTGCCATTTACAGCATCACCAATATTTTCATTGCATTAAGTACTTTCTTCTTAGGCAAATAATTTTTGCCCAAATGATGCCAAGCAATAGTAACAGCGATAATATTTTTCTTCCAAAAAGCTCAAAGAACTCTAAGTTTATTAGTAATTTTTCTCCTACAGCACTCCAGGGAATATCTATCTCTACAAGGCTGAGAAGGGCTGTTACCAAGTTCACGCACTTTTCCAAGAGAACATGACATCATCCTCAGGTAGTTTACAAATTCCTGCTGAGTGCACACACACAGATAGAGGGAGTGCTGCTGCTTTCACAATTAAGCAGACCAGAAGTTCACCACCTAGAAGTATCTCCCTATGCATGGGCTACTCCTCAGCATAGGAACACTCCTCAGCTCCAACACAAAATCAAAACAGGCAGGATCCAAGATCAAGGACAAAGGAGTTACCATACCGACCATAGTTAAACACAGCAAAGCCCACAGACCAGAGCCAATCATTTTCAGAATGCCTATTATAAACCAGTATTTGTTATCAGTATCATGTTGAGTGTGGATGAGTCAATTGTGATTCATAACAATCCAACAGGGCAGAGCAGAAATGTCCTGTAGGGTTAACAGCTCATTGGCAATCTTTCCGGGAATAGACAGTCTTTCCTCCCGTGAGGTGGCTTATGGACTCAAACTGCCAACCTTTGCAGTAACTGCCAAATACTTAACCACTGTACCACCCTGGTGCAGTCAGTTCTACAGATGCCTATTATTTTCAGATCAGTTTGCCAGTTTTATGGATTCATTATATTAATTTGGAGTGGAGGCAAGTCCTGGGGACAGGGGGTAAATGACGTATACAAAGGCAAACAACTTAAAAAAAAGAGACAGACTTCACCCTGGAGAACATTATGCTGAGTGAAATATCTCAGTCACACAGGGACACCTACTACATAGTGCTACTGTTGTAAAATAGGACTAACACCAGGGTTGGGGAGAGACTGAGAAAGATGGGATAAACAATGTATAATGCATTGAAACAGATGAGGGAGAGAACTATTTAAAAGGGATATGTGATTAGGTATTATTGTCATGAGAGGAGTCCAGAACGAAGGCTGCATAGTGGAGTGGACCTGGGGGGGAAGGATTGTAAAACAATGGAAGAAAAAAAAATAAAACTTTAAAAAAAAAAACCAATGGAAGAATTTTTCTTTTAAAAGAGAAAAGTGTCCTGGGGGTGGGGGGAGGGGGCAGGGAGAAAAGTACAACAATAAATGAATGGAAATCCAAAGTCTGTAAATTTTCATTAAAATTAATAATAATAAAAATTTTTTTTAAAAAAGACTTCAAACTATACAAGTTCTTTTCCCATGAGAACAAGGGTAAGCTTCATCACTTTCTTAATTGTGTAACATCATTTTCTTAACAGAAAGTCTTACATTCACTTGCACCCAGAAATTTTAAGCGTAGAAATCTATATTCATGACATTTCAGACGGGGGGAAAAAAGAAAGTTAGTGTCTTTGCCCAGAAAGGTCCTACAAACAGGCCAAAGTTCCTAGCTATTCTTCAAATGCATGAAAGTTTAGACACAATGTGCAGATTTTAAGCACATTATTTTCCCTATATAACCGCATGTCTGAAAGGGAAGGCTGCCAAGTGACAATCTGGCCCAGTGATTCACAGTGTCACACTGGCATGCCCACTTATGATACAGGTGGTTGTTTGTATTTCCTAGAAATCATTGTCTTCATTTGGGAAATAAATAGTAAACAATGTCTCCAGCTTCACTTTATACTACAATAAACTGGCAGCAAATTTCCTGAATTTCTTTTAGGGGAGAAGGAAGTAATATAAAGTTAACAGTGATAGCTTTATGTCCCTTCAATTTCAATGACCATGTTAATGAGACAGTATCTTAAACATAGCCAAGACTCTTTGTTTTAAAACAAATAAGCCACTTTGAAACAATAAACTGATACTGTCAAACAGACTGACTCACAGTGACCCTACAATACCTTATAGTAAAAGGCAAACAATCAAGTTCTATGTGCTAAGAAAAAAGTGATGTCTCTAATTTTAGAATCTGATAATGCAAAATGCCTATTTGACATTTTATTACTGCTATTCAATAATATTTGTCTCTTAAAGTCTCAGGAATTTCTTTCTCCTTAGATATCAACCTAAGGTATGTAATATCTGTATAGCCAAAGACCAAAGAATTTTGCCACTGACTTTTCTCCTGACACGGGGAGGGGTTAGGGAAAGATGTTGGGAAGGTGGCAGGAGCCAGGAAAGGAACAAGCACGAACATATTGGGAACATCTGAAAGTTACTGTTCAGAAGCTGCTTCAAATCAGATCACGAGCACTTACCTGTGCTAGGGTCAATTTTGATAATTGTAGTTGATGTCTAGAAACGGGGTTATGAATATAATTATCATTAAGGAGCAATTGGGCAATCACAACCCAATTAAACCCACTGACTAGATTATCTTGTTTTTCCCCTAATAATCATGTAACATTTAACACTTGCTAATTTCAGGACCTATGGGCGATGCTCATTTCTAACTAACAGGCTACAGCCACTGGTCAGAAGAAGAGGTGACCGGCTCGAAACCACTGGAGTCAACCAAGCTGACATCTGCTCTCTCTTCACATCTCAGCCCCTCAATATTACTTCCTAGGGGCAAAACCACTGAAGAAGATGGAACAAAGGAGGAAAACTTCTGTTCAAGTGGAAGGAATACAATTCTGCTTTAAGTGTGTGCTGTTTTCTGTGATCTATACAATATGCTTTACCACATTACAATGGAGTCTGTCTGTGAAGATGTAAATGACAGATTTTCCTTTTCAGAATAACGAATGATTCCTCTGCCAGGTCTGTATGCACAAACATTGTACAGTTACTGTTTTGGATATGCTCTCAGGCTCCCTTTCCTAAGTACCTCTCTTGCTGAGTGTGGTCTCAATGTTAATGACCTACTGACAGCTGAGTGTCAGTGCACCTGTGAAAAATGCACTGACCCAAAGAGAGTACTGAATATACCGTGAACTGGTATACAAACAAAGAGGTCTGTCCTGGAGAGGGTGAAACCAGGCTGCTCCTTGGAGCCAAGGATACTGAAGCTCCATCTGATATATTTGGGCATGTTGCCAGGAGGGACCAGTCTTTGGAGAGGGACTTCATGCTTGGGAGGGTAGAGGAACAGTGCAGGAGAGGGAGACTTTGGCTTAGATGGAATGACTCAGTGACTGGGGTATTGGGGCTTGGTGTGTCAGAGACAATGAAATTGGCTCAGGATAGAGCAGAGTTCAGAGCTGTTGTGCACAGGGTCGGTATGAGATGACTCGACAAATAACAACAATCCACCTTCACTTTCTGCAAAGCACAGTCTGGCTAGGTTCCTCTCCTAATAATTAAGAGGAGGAACTGAAGAAATAAGAAAAATTGAAGGAACAAAGAAAGACCATGGACTAGTCTTTGAGACGGATTGCTCTGAGATAGTATCTAAGAAGGCCAGGCCAATACTGATACAGTCACAATTTTACCTAAAAAGGACCTGAAGCGTTTGCTGCACAAGGTTCAGAACTGCAGCCTTCAAAATGGATTGAAGCTCAACATCAAGAAAATAAAGATTCTCATCGCAGGGCCAACTGGCAGCATCATGATGGATGGCGAAGAGATTGCGATGTTAACAGCCTCTAGTTTGCTTGGCTCTACAATCAACACTCTTGGAACCAGCAGCCAGGAAATTAAAAGACGAAATGCACTGAGAAAATGTGCTGTCAGAGACCTCTCCAAAGCACTGAAGAGCAACAATGTCAGTCTGGAGACTAAGGTGCGTCTGAGAGAGGCCATGGTTTTGGCAATTACTTGCAATGCATCAGAAAGTTGGACAATGGCTAGGGATGATAGAAGGAGAATTAATGTCTTTGAGCTGTGGTGCTGGAGAAGAGTATTACATATACCATGGCCTGCTAGGAGAACAAACAAGTTAGTCCTGGAGAAGTTGAGGCCAGGCTGCTCCTTGGAGATAAGGATTGTGAAGCTTTGTCTGACATACTTTGGACATGTTGCAAGGCAGTATCGGTCCTTGGGGAGGGATGTCATGCTTGGGAGAGTGGAGGGACAGCGCAG
The DNA here is from genome assembly GCF_000299155.1 of Elephantulus edwardii. Classification (NCBI taxonomy): domain Eukaryota; kingdom Metazoa; phylum Chordata; class Mammalia; order Macroscelidea; family Macroscelididae; genus Elephantulus; species Elephantulus edwardii. Next base: position 13,342,519 of record NW_006399802.1, on the reverse strand, counting down.
GAGAGGAACACCCTAGATGAGGTGGTCTGATTCAGTGATGGAGTAATTGGGATAGGTGTGTCAGAGACAGTAATATTAGCATGGGATAGAACAGGGTTTAGAGCTGTTGTACATATGGTTGCTGTGAGGCACAGACAAGTCGACGGTACATAACAGCAACAACTACAGGGTTAAATTTTAGGGAGTTCTGGTGGCTTTATGGCAAGGAATTGCACTGCCAATGCTAAGATACACATTTCAAATCCACAAGCTGCTCTGCTGAAAAAACATTAGCAATCAGTCTCTTCCCAGGACTCTGAAAACCCGCTGAAGCTATGGGTCAGTTCCAGGTCGGTTCCCACTTGACGTTACACAAAATAAAAGTTAAACTTTGGAGGTAAAATGAATTCCCATTTCTCTAAGTTAGAAATTCTGCCCATATGCTTTGCTACAGTTTAGTTTTACTTGCTTAAATCATGTCGTTCTTTTTCTGAGCCATTTTTCCTATTAAAAACCATTATCTCAGGAAAGAATAATTTTGTGACGTTTGCCCGATAGTGATGTAGATGATGGGTAAAAATAGGTAACTCCGAGGCATTCTTAAGATAATCTGATGAACATGTGCACGCGGACTACTACAGTAAGTTTTAAGTTTGACTAGGTGTCTGTCTAGGGACAGAGGATCAACTGAACAAATCCAAAAACCGCAGGACTTCATAAAACCATGACCAGGTGCTTTGCACTGAAGCATCTACTCAGTAATCAAGCCCAACTTGCTCTCTTAGCGGTATCTGGGCCTTCTTAGTATAGCATGTTACTCTATTAAGGACAATCTGTGGTCATCCATGAACAGCAGCTTCCTTACTGTACTGGGCTACTTCAAGGAAAGACAAAACCCAAGCATTCATCACGTCTCCACGAACTATACAGAGCACGAGGTGATCACAGAGGTGGATGGGGCACTTACTAGCATCCATACTTTTAAGAATATTTGCACCGTTTTAAAAAATTTTGCCTTTAAAAAACATTTCTCATGCTTACAGTAACCAGAGCCATTATAGGAAACAGACTTTCAGACAAGCCCTGGAGAGCACCTTTTCGACTTTAAAAATAGAATGAATTTGTGTGATTTTTCTATCATAACAGGTAGGCTGCTCCTTAAAAGTCTATGTCCATAGCAAGTAGAATTCTGAAAACATTAGCTGTATAATATTCCTTTATATAGTTATTTAAAGAGCTCAATGGTGCAGTGCACTGTATGTTGGGCTGCTAACCAAAAGGTCACTGATTCAAATCCACCAGTTGATCAATCCATGGGAGAAAGATAGGCAATCAACTGGAAGGCAATGGATAGACAAACAGACACAGACATACACACACACACACATACACACACACTCTGTTTCCCCCATCATCTCTGCAGAAAATACTCTTTGTTCTTCTTTCTGAGCTATACAGTCACACTATAATTATATAAGTTATATTTCATATCGAGCAACGTACTTTAATTTTCCACATTTCTCTGATTTCCTTCCAGAATACTAGAATTCTTTTTTGTGGCATAAGCAACTGGAAGAGAGAAACCATCAAGACTAGAAGCTATTAGCATACCAAGTAATAACCAAGAACCAAGCTGAGAACCAAGCCCCTGGAAGCAATCCACTTGAGTATGTATCCTGTCTCGTGAGTTAGCTCTCTAAACCTGGGTTTCCTCATCCATATGAACCACTTTTGAGTCACATCAAATGTTTTTTAAAAGTTTCCTACTTATTATTAATCAGAAGACATTACAGGAGAACAGGGAGCATTTCATTAAAGTCTATATGGGTCTTCCCACTCTACAGAGATGTTTGCAAAATTATTGATAATGCAACCCACACTTATCCTCCCTGATGTGCAGTGTTCTGAACCAATTTCACAACAGAAAACACTCAAATAACAACACAAGAGGGGGAACAATCTTGCAGCCAGATCTTTGACATTCAAATGATAACGATTTCTTCCATGTGAACTTCTTTTCCTACTAACATGGGTTACTAATATTCCCTACTTATTAACAGCCTTCAGAGAAGACTACTGAAGACAGAATGCATGGAAAAGAAAGGATTCCAGGTGAAGAGTTTTTGCAATTTTTATGTGTCCATTCAGATCATATTTCCTCAATCTAAAACCTGCTATCAAATTTTACCCCAAATGAGGGCAAGCCCATGAAAATGCATATACTGAATGACTGATGTTCAATTCCTGACTAACTAATCACAGCACAAAGAAATGGATATGTAATTAGGGATTAGAATGCCAGACTCCCATCTCCCATGACTTTATTTGTTGTTGTTGTTGTTATGTGCCGTCGAGTCTCTTACAACTCATAGCGACCCTATGCACAACAGCCCTAAACTCTGCTCTGTCCTTTGCCAATCTCATTGTCTCCGACACACCCATTCCTATTACCCCAGTCACCAAATCAATCCACCTCCTAGAGAGCCTTCCCCTCCTACGCCTACCCTCCACCCTCCCAAGCATGATGTCCTTCTCCAAGGACCGGTCTCTCTCCTCACAACATGACCAAAGTATGTCAGAAGTCTCAGAATCCTTGCCTCCAAGGAGCAGCCCGGTTTAACCCTCTCCAGGATGAATCTGTTTGTTTTCTTAGCAGTCCATGGAACCCTCAATACTCCTCTCCAACAACAAAGCCTATGACTTTATTTAGGGTTTACAAATGCTAATATTGGGTTAGTGGGCTAATCTCTGACACTTGGCTGGAACAAATGGCTTCTTGTTGTGGTTATGTGTTGTTAAGTCGCTTGTGATTCATAGCGAATCTGCATGTACAATAGCTCTGAACCCTGCTTTCTCCTGAGCCAATCTTACAGTCTCTGACACACCTACCCTCACTGAATCAATCCATCTCCTCAAGGATCTTTTTCTCCTGAACTCTCCCTCCACCCTTCCAAGAATGATGTGTTTCTCCAAGGACTGGTCCCTCCTCACCCATGCCCAAAGTATGTCAGATAAAGCCTCAGAATCCTGGCCTCCAAGGAGCAGCATGGTTTCACCCTCTCCAGGATGAACCTGTTAGTTCTCCTGGCAGTCCACAATATATTCAATACTCTTCTCCAGTACCACAGCTCAAAGCCATCAATGTTCTTTCCATCATACCTAATCACTGTGCAAATAGCAAATAATTGTGAAGACTATGGCCCTGGTCAGTTGCACCTTACTTTCCAGACTGACATCATCGCTCTTCAGTACTCTGGAGAGGTCCCTGAGCAGATTTTCCCAATTCAATTTGTCTTTTGATTTCCTGGCCATTTCTTTCTCCTCTGAAACAGCACATTTTTGTTCTAATTTCTTTCCCATACGCAGGGCATAAGTGGAGAAGCTCTATGGATAGCTGTTGAGAGGTCTATCACATTTTCAGCTCATTAAAAATGCAGCAGTTTTCTACCATGCTGTATTCTCTACTGTGTTCATTTTCCAGGAAAACCTCCACCCAGGCAGAGCTAACCAGTTCTGTCAAGTTTTCATTTATCCTTTATCCCAAAAAAGCTGTGTCTGTATAACCCCCAAGTCACACAAATTGCCTTCTGAAAGCAGCTCTAGTTTTTACAACAGGGACTGACCAAAGAACGTGGGCCCAAGCACAGGTCTTCATATTTCACATGCAATAGATACCAAATTACAAGGTCTTCTTCCATTTGCTTTATTGTTTTCATGGAAGCAACGCCTTCATTCTTCTTGAAGGCTCTTCCCAGTGAAGAGGCCTCCTCTGTTTCGACTTATCAATCATTACCCCGCTTCTCTTCTCCTTCTCACACCCAGGCACTCTCTTCTTCCCAGCAAATTTCCACCACATAATTATGGCAATGCTTTAGCCTACTTTTCTGTTAGCTTACCAACCCTGTCTATTTTCTACTTATGCTGATGCTACTGTTTGCTTTTCTGACGGGCTAATCCGTGTATCCTTTCAAGGCCTAACTTCCCCTACCATGATAGCAGCTGGAGCTCTAATTCACAGGTCCCTCTCCAAAGCTTTTCATTAGCAAAAAAAATGAGATGGTTTAGAAACCCATTTCTTAATCGGCAGGTGAGTACTGGAACCTTTGTGCAGCAAACATCTTTCAAGTATCCCACATTGTGCCATTGCACAATTATTTTCTGAGCAGTAAATACTGTCTTATAGGAATATATGAAGTGTTAACAGAGAGAAGGTTCACTGGGAGGAAACAGGCTCCCTCCCACCCCCCAGACTCTGGCATTTCCCAGCTCAAGAGAGAAGCACTCGGCTGACATGAGCAAAATTGAAGGATAATAGCTTTACCTTCTTAAAGCTGAACAGGGAAGAGAAGAATTCCAAAATGTGAAGGCCTTAGCTTGTGTTCTGGTTCAACTGGCCAGACGAGGGCTTAGGGAGCGAGTTTGGCCTTCTCCAGCTGGGCTCTGTGGCAGATAAGCCTCTCCACAAATCCTGGGCTTAATTACTTCTGACACAGTTGTCTCGCCTGGGCCTCCAGCTCCTTTTGTGCTCAAACCAAATCTGAATCCAGAGGTAAGTCTTTGCTTACTCACCTTAGACAAATGCTTCATTTCCAACTAAGCGATCCTCAAACATTTTAATCGGGAGCCATTGGTTCCTAGTTGAATTTTCCCATCTTTCTACTCAAACCCTGTTAAGTACCTCCCTTGAAGCGAACGGTCCTCATCCTTATTTATGGAATAAATAAGTTGCTACCTGCCTTCCCCTCACCTTCAAGACACTGCCCTACACTTTGAAAGAAGCGGGGTAAGGAGGGAACAGGAACAGCGCAAGTATTTTCTTAACATCCAGAAGCAACATGCAGTGAATTGAACAAGCAAACACACGAAAGCAAGGAAATCAATACCAAAATACTCATGACCTGGCAGAAGAAGAAACCCTCTCTCCAAGAATAACTCAAGAAAAATGTCTCCAGCTAGGAACTAGGCAAGAATGCTTTGAAGGCATCAAGTAATGTGTGTTCACCAGACGTAAAGGACAATGCGTCTGTAGGTGACAATACTTAGTCCTCTTACAGGCCACAATACTCCACTTACTGTCTTTCTTGGCTCTGCAAAATCAGCCTTGTGTTAGATGCACTGCTCCATACATTCAAACACTAAAAAGTTCACGTATGTTTTAAATGACTAGGACAAGCAGCTTTAGAAAGACCGTAATATTACAGCATTTCCTGGAAGGAAATGTGGATACAAACTTCTTCCAATTGACTTTCCATTGATCAGTTTCTGCATTTCTCCAGATCCAGAGTTCAAGAAGAGAAGAGATTCAGAAGAGCTCCCAAGTAAACGGCATATACTCTAAATTCAGAAAAATCCACATCATTCAAGTGGAAACTGCTCCTCCTGAGTTTTCTATATCCAAAAGACAGTTCAATTGGCGGCTATCTTTTCTTCTCTCAAATGCCCCCTGTCTCAAACTCAAACGTTTCCCCCTTCCTTCAGTATTGGCATGCAAACCATACTGTTTTAACTTCTTTCCTGTTCTCCCAGTTCTTCTGGAACATTTTATTTTTGACAGTCAACTCATTTGGAGGAGTGCCACACTGAGGTTCAACTGTTTACGGCGTTAACTGTTGCTTCTACCAGAAGTCCACATCCAGCCCTACGACCTCCTTCAGACTGCCTCCTGAAGTAAGCATATACGCTTTAGTTTGGAAAATGCTTGGAAAATGTGGAAACTTCCAAACATCATGCTATTAAAAAAAAAATCACTTCTACTAACCATAGAGGAGTGAGGAATGGAAATTCATTTCACCTTTCCTAGAGGACTGTCCCCATTACTCAAAGCTAATTTTTGTCTATCTTGCTAACCTGTCATTTAAAGGATAACTTCATGTAGGTTGGGGAACAGGAGAATAACTCGCTATTTAGTCTCTGAAAGAGACTAGGTTCTAAGAAGATAAGCAGCGGGCACAGCTTTGGATGAGCCCAAGTGCTGGAAAATTACCAGTGATTGTTTTAGACTCGATTTCACTCTCACGGCCATTCATCAGTATTACAAAATGGCATCTCTGAAAGAAGCCAATTTAAAGCTACACCATGTTGCAAAATAGATCCTCGGAGTCCAATTGTGGGCACTTTTGTAAGTTGCATTAGACTCGGACAAACTTTCAAAGAAGGACATTTGGAAATGACTCCCAAACCCCAGATGACTGAGAGAATGGAGCAGGAAAATTCAAAGACAAGCACAAACAACAAGCAGCTGAGACTTGGCTGAAAGTCACATGGACAAAAATCAACTCTGCACAGGCCCTCTTCTCTCAATGAAACCAAGTGCGTTTGGAGCTTCCCACCATGCTAAATCCAACCAAAAATGCCAACAGTCCTGCCCATTAGAGTATGGTTTTTCTGGGAGGCTTGCACTCTGGAGATGAGAGCTGGTGTTTCACAACCAGCCTTCAGTTCAATGTAGTGGGGTAGTGGAAAGGGCACTGGGTTGGGAGTCAGCCAACCTGAGTTCTAGGCCTGGCTTGGATACAACTGAACTTTCTGACCTTGTGCAAGTCATTTCATGTCTCCTTGCCAATTTCCTCTACAATACAATGTGAAAGGGGACTGAAATATATGATATAAAGGACATTTGAGTTGAAAAGGAACTAAAATATTCTCCAATTCCATAAAACTACTAACTTCCTAATAAAGAATTTTCTAAGGGAAGTTCTGACTGAAGAATATTGAATATCTAAAATGCATCACTTAAAGAGTGTGCATGTTTGTCAGTTTTTGAAGTGATTTTACTGTTAATTTCTACTTGGGAATCACTATTTTTGCTGATCACCCTAAAACTTCAGTATAAGCTCCCTGTACCCCAGGGTTCTTTCATGCTATAATAAATACCTCTTTTCTTAGTTTTTTAAAACAACCTTCCCCAAACCAAGACTTGTGCTATTAAAAGAGCTCAGAACTTCCCATTTCCTTGCTAAGGCTAAAATTAAACTGTCCATTCCTTAGGGCCCAGCATAACATCTGCCAGATTTCTTGGCATATCATGGAAGGAGAGGAATTTTCTTCTCGTATTATCTATTCTCCTCTGTCTTCTCATAATCAATTAACAGGTCACCAACATCAAGCTAATGTTCCTCTTAAAGACACCAACTTCCTACGTTTTCAATGAACCTCATAAGGAACTTGCTTTGGCAATATCTAGGTGAACACACACACATACACACACACCCTCAAGTTTTCTCCGGTTCATTGGATTTTACCAAGAGCACTCAGAAAGACTTTCCCTTTTCACACAAATTTTCCAATTCTCCCTCTATCATCTAATTATGCACTCATGTCACATCTTGGGCAACTTCAGTTCATGATATATTTTCTACATTTGTGGTATTGTGAAATAGTATCCCTGTTCTTCAATCATCAACTTGAAACATTCAAGTTTTGTCAGTTCTCTGTCTCATGAGGTTGGCTGCTATACATCTGATCAAGGCACATACCACAAAGAAGACTAGCAAGGCCTTAACCAAGAAATATCAACATCAAGGAAAAATCATGACAGACTAGATCCTATTAAACTCCATCATGCACACAATAAGATTCTTTCTCAAGGCAACTTTATCACCCCTTTTCTTTCAGGAAAACTGACCACAAGTACTCTAAGTCCATTAGTAGAGTTGAATTTTTTCCTCTACTGTCTTCCGGAAGACTCATTAGGAAGACTATATGGTTGTTGTTCTTCCCCCCCTCTAAAAGTTCTCTCCAACTCCAAAGAGGAGGGGAAAGATAAGTCCTCAGAGAATGTGGTCAATGAATTAGATTGACATAAATCCAATAAGAGAAAATAATATAAGACACAAAGACCCAGTAAGAATATTTTTATGACAGTGCACATTACACTGAACACCTGCATTTCTCAAGAATGATTTATTTGTGATATATTAAAGGGATAGCTAAAACTTGCCTAAAGAGCCTGATCAATCTTACCTAAATAACAAATAGAATCTGAGCTTTGATAACAAATGAAATTGATACTATTATTTTCTTGTACTTTCATAAAAAAAATTTATCCTAGTGCAAATAATATACCCAGAAAATTTAAGAAGCCACATCTTTAAAATATTATTGTGATGTTTCTCATGCTGATGAAAGAGTATTCCAGATAGATGTGTGTCTTAAATAATCACAACCTAGTTTCAAACACCAAAGGACACTTTATATATATCTTAATTTTTTCCCCAGAGAAACTAAACTGTAAGTTTTGTCTATAAAGACACCCAAACATTTGTATGCAACTTGAAAAATGTGGTGAGTCAAAGTGCTGGACCAGTTTATTACATTTTCCCCCTAGCACTTAAATAAGTATATAAAACAATTATCCTCATGTAAATGACAACAAAAGATATCATAGAAGTTTGTTTCACAATAAAAAGATAATGTATTTATGTGTTTACATAAACATATATGGTTGATTAGAGGTAAAATTATCTCATAATTACTTTCCCAAATAACTGTTTATTCCACTGCATTTGAAATTCCATGTTTGAGCATGGAGCATCTATATATACACTTGTAATTAAATATAACACTGAATACATTCTTACGAGAAAAAGCAATAAGCATCAAAAGATATTAAGTCCAAAAATTAATAATACATGGTATGATTCCAAGTAAGATTTTCAAAAGTGGCCTTGAAGAGGGCTTGATTTTTAATAAAGAAGCAGAGATCTGAACAGAAGCCTTTTTAAATGAGCATCCACATCACCATATATCTTCATCTGCACAAGCACGGTTTTTACTTCATTGACCATGGACAATTATCAGCTAAAGAACCACATATTTCCCCTCTCCTTTCACACCCTTCAGAAGAACAATAACCCTCAATTAATGACACAACAATATGGTTTGAAAAATATGATGTTGTCATATACAGCATTGTGCATTAACTGAGTAACACTGCTACCAGCTAATCAACAGAATATAATTACATCTGGAAACTAAAGCCACTTCAATGTGTACAAAAAGGCAGTAGACACAGGAACTTTACATTAAAAAAAAATCCAATAATGAGAAAGCAAAGCAAGAAAAAAGGTAAGTGGCTCACCAATGTGTTCCTTATTTCTGTGGAAGCTGACACCCTTCTATATTTCTCCTTAGTTGAAAACAAAGTCCAATCAGCTTCCTTAGAATTTATTAATTGGTTCTGAATTTCCTCCAAGTTTTCATTTCATCCTGCAGCTTTCCTTACTCATCTTCAGAAGTCCACCTAAAATTCTCCTAACATCTTCCCTCATCCTCAAGATGGCTACCTTCCCTAATGGAAAATCAACATCTTCATGGATGGCTTTTATGAATTCCTGAAGCATTACAGGATTTCATTCTTTACTTGGGTCAATTACGAACATTCTCTAGAACTAATCTGTGAAGGGTCTCAATCAACGTGTATGAACTCAGGTAGGTTAGGGTCCTTTTTCAAATCATCCTCCAAAAATGCCTCCCTAAAGACTAAGAAATTACACCCAATTAAAAAGGTGAAGATACACAGGTATAAGGTTTTCTCAACTGACATAGCATTTTTACAAATGTGTTACCATAGTGACATTGTTAAGAAGACATACTGGCATTTCTGAAGATTTATAGTACTTGAGAACACAGGAGGGGAAAAAAGCAGAATGGAAGGGAAAGGGGGAAACAAAGGAATTAAAGAAGGCCTTAACACACAAATGGAACAACCTCAAGAGAAATGTAGAACCTCAAGAAACTGTCAGCCAGTCTTTGAGCTCCTTTGAGATCTTGCAGGATTTGTGTTTTGGTGTCTTTCTGTTATGTTGTTGCAAAAATCACTCCAAACCAGACAATAAAGTCTTGCAATGCATTCAAAACATGATGATAACCAAGCCCCAGAACTCCAAAATCTCCATTTAGGGCCACCACTATCTTCACAAGGGAGAAATAACATTCCCCGATGACTTGGAGAAGGTCTGGAGCAGCTTAAAGTTGTGTGAAGACCTCAGTGGAAATGTTTATGGTTTTGTCTTCCCTTTCCTGAAGGAGGTCAAAACCCTTCAGGTCCACTCAAAAACAGGGGAAGAAAATTCCAAAAGTTTACTTTAAAATGGAAACAAATGCCTCTGGAACTTGTGAAAGCACTCCTTTGGTGGAAGAAAATCTGAGCAACCCTTGAAAGCCCTTCATTTCCTTGCATAATGAGGGGATAGTGAGGAACCACCATAAGATTTCCCTCAGGAAAGAGGGAAGTAGGAGGCAGGCAAGCCTCCACCACCTCCAGCCATCACCAGCAGAGCTTCAAAATGGAGACATCCATAATTTTATAAACACTTCTCATCTCAGCTTTGTCTCCTGGAAACCCGTTCTCCTCCATTTTCTGGTGGCTTACCTGACTCAGTTCCCAGCTCCCAACCTAACTAGTCACTTCCTCAAAAAAAAAAAAAAAATAAAAAATAAAAAAAAATTTTCTGCAAGCCACCGCCACATACAAAACCAAAGCAAACCAAGCAGCAAACACAAGCACAGTCCCCGGGAGCCTTGGGAGAAAGCCCCAACTGGTTGGTCTGCCCCCATCCCAGACGCGTGCTTAAAAATGAAACTTTTTTTTTTTTTTGGGATAGTAGAGGAATATAAAAGGAACTCCAGGCAACCTCTCTCCCTCTCTGCAGGTTAGAAGCCACAACGAAAAGAAAATGAGGGTTCCTTCAGGAATGGTGAAAAGCCTGGAGACTGAACGTGAGAAGGAGCTTTGTGTTTTGGAGTCTGGACTGGAACCAAAGCAGACAGCTTGCAAATGGAGGACAGGGAGATAAAGAAAGGGAAAGAGGGACTGCTCCAAGGGGGGCGGCTGCTGTTTCCCCTCGTTCTTGAAAGGAGGGCAGACCCTCGGGAACTGCACCAGGAGGGAGACACCCCCTAGGCCCCTTGCCTCCTTGCCTCCCTTCTTCAGAAGAGAGCCAAGCGTGTGTAATGGCTTCTCCTCTCCAGAAACCGTTGTCCTCCTCTACCAGACGCTGGTGAACCCCCAGCCTGGAGACAGTTCCTCCGCTGCCTCCTGAGCCTGCGCCCCCACCCGCCCCGCGCCCCCCGCGCCTCGCCGCTCGCAACACGAGCTGCACCGGTGGCACCAGCAGCACCGGCAGCACCAGCAGCCGCCCCCGACACATCTCGACCCCGCATCCCAACTTCACAGAGAGAGAGCCAAATACCTGAGGAAGAGGGGGGTGCCAATCCGCACGGCTTTGCCATCGGGCGGGGCGGGGGGGAGGACAGGCAGACAGAAGGGGAAAGGAAGGAGAGGGACAGAGAAAGAAAGAGGTCAACCGGCTCGGGTCGGGATCGCACCGCGCGCTCCCGGCTCAGGTCTCCTGCCTCCCGCCCTCCGCCCCCCTCTCGGTCCCTACTCTTGTCCCCACACTCGGAGCATCCGTCCTGAGCCTTCAGCTCTCTTCGCACTCATTTTTCATTTTTCCCTTCTCTTCATAGAAACTACACGAAATTAATTAAGCCACAGCCAGCGCTCCACTCCCCCCAGCAGAAGGAGCAGCCAGCAGGAAAAGCACAACCACCTCCACGGCCACCACCAGCACCTTCTCCTCCTCTTCCTCCCTCGCTTCTCCTCCTCCTCCTCCTCCCCCTCCAGCTCTCCCTCCTCCCCCTCCTCCTCCTCTCCTCTCCGGCTTCTTCTCCTCTTCCTACAGCCAGCCCAAGCAGGGGACTTCTCTCCTCCCAGCTCCACCAGCCCTCCTTGACCGAATGAATGAGCGCGTCGCTGCCTCCGGCGCCCGGCGCTCTGGGCCCCGGAGCACTCGGACCACCCCGAGGGGGTGCTTAATTGCAGGAACTTACAGAAGAAGCGTCCCGGCGCCGGGAGGTGTCTCGGCTTCCCCAGCCCCAGCGCCTCCTTATCCTCTTTCTCTTTCTCCTCTTCCTGCTCGGGTTATTGTTGTGGAAGTTGTTTTGGAGTCTCATGTGCTTCTGCCGGGTCTCAGCAATGGAGGATCGCCATCTTCCCTGCCTTCCACGGCTCCTCAGACTCGCTGCAGCTGCAGATGACCTGAGATATCCGTCTCTCCCTCTCTCTCCCTCCCTCCCTCACCCTCGCACTCTCTCCCCTCTCTCTCTCTCCTCTCCTCCCTCTCCCTCGCTCGTTCGCTCTCTCTCTCTTCCCTCTCGCCCTCCCTCTGTGTCTCTCTCTGAATAATGAGCAACCAGAGGGAGAGAGAAAGCAAGACAGAAAGAGAGAAGGAAGACAATCTTCTGCCACACAAAACGCCGGAGCACCAGGGGGTGCGCGAAGCCTTTCTAATAACAACAACAACGTGCGGGAGGGAGACGGGGCGTGGGGGGGGGGAGAAAAAGAAAGGAAGGAAGACGGACAAGGGGGGAAAAGAAAGAAAGAAAGAAAAATGAGGAGCGGGCTTGGGGGGAAGAGGGAAGAAAGATCCA
>NW_006399802.1:13310575-13329995 GCF_000299155.1 Elephantulus edwardii | reverse complement strand
ACCCCAGAAGGAGACAAGGTGGTTGCAAAGTTAAGGCTGGGACATTGTCTTTGTCACTCAGAGCAACACAGAGCCAGGCCAGTGAGATGCAAGAGGAGGAGGTGGCGGTGGCGGAGGCGGTGGTGGTGGTGGTGGTGGAGGAGGAGGAAGAGGAAGGAAGAGAAAGAGGAGGAGAAGGAGAAGAGGGAGAGGAGATGAATAAAAACCTGCGGAGAAGGCGGTGCGCGGAGCCCGTCTGCCCGGCCGAGGCGTGCGCGCTCGCGTCCCGGAGGCGCCGGGCCACCCCGGCCGGCAGAGGACGCCCCCAGTGAGGACCCCGACCCGACGCTCATAGCGCTCCCACCGGCAGCCCTGCCCCAGGCGCCGATCCCCGGCCCCTGCGAGCCCCCGGCCCTGCGGGTCCCTCACACGCATCCATCTAGAGGCCAATCTTTGCAAAGAACATACACGGGGAACTGGAGGTTGCAAGTCTAAACCCACATCAACCACGTGGGGCTTTTTAATCCCTTTCCAGCTTGCGGTGTGAGTATCTCTAGTGAAAAGCTCAAATTGTCCATTACTGGCACGTATTTTGAAGTCTTCTCCCCTGCAATAAAGCCTCATTGTGCGTTGCGTTTCTTTTCTGATATGGAAAGAAAGGAGAAGAGCCCAACATTCCGAACCTCGGAACCAACACTCACTTTCTTCTCTCAACTTGCTAAATGTTTTGACGGCGCACCAGGAAAAAAAAAGGGGGGGACCTACTTAAATAACTTTACACCCTCCAGCACAGCGTTGTTTGCACTTTCTGGTTGATCATCTGTAGCCTCGGAAAGTAACAAATCAATCAGCGCTCCTGAAGATAAGGTGTCATGGTGTGGAAAACCAGAGAGCCCAGATGAGGCTTTTTCACACCTTGAATTTTATTTAGTGTAATTTCTCCCAAATCTGTCAGAACGGTCTCTTTGGCAATAGAATGAGACCCAACACCCGCCCCCCCGCGCGCCCCACCTCGTTAGACGTCTCTGGACGTCATTTGATACGGGACGGCAAAGTGAGGGGGGGGTAACAGTGTCAAAAAAAAAAATCAATATAGGAGCAACTGAAGTTCAAGGGCATAGGCTGGTGGTACCATTTCCATTTCTCAGATGCTCAAGTTGGGCATCAATAGCCTCAGGAGAAAGAAACACGCAGCGCGCGGGGCGGACCTTAATTAAAGTTTCTTTTGTCCGAATCTGAATTGGGGGATGTTTCTAGATTCCTTTGCATTAGGGAGCGCGCATCCGGTGGAGAAGGCGCAGAGACGGTCCCGGGCAAGACAGTGCTCTTTAAAATCCCTCGGCCCCCGCCCACAAGCTACAGTCCCAAGAGCTACACCCATAAATCCATACAATAAATTGGGGGGGGGCAAGCGGAGAGACGCGCGCGTAGTTGGTTCCCACCATACAGCAGGGCTTCAAAAACACCTAAATCCTCTACTCCCAAGGTTTTCCCGTTTGTCTATCCCTGGGCGGAATCTCTCGCTCAGAGGCACGGTTTCACCCCCTTCCATTCAACACTTCCTGCCCTCTTCTCCTCCCACTCACATTGAAAAGCCAGGGAGCCCTAAAAGGGTGTTGATGGCGGGGTGATAAATAAATAAATAAATGACACTCTACGCGTGCGGAGGCGAAGAAAGGAGGGGGAGGGAGAAGTGAAGCCGGAGACGGACCTAGGGGGAAAGTCGGGAGAAAGGAACAAGGGGCCAAAGAAGGGCACAGGCGGACGGGAAACGAGGATCAAAAAGAAAAGACCAGAAGAAAGGAGCAAGAAGGATGGGGAGACGGCCACAGGCTGAATGGATCCCGGCTTGGGGCAAAATTGGGAGGACTCCTTTTTCAGGTGTCTAGAAGGACCTGGGGAAGCCCTTCTGACCCCGAGCTCCTCCCTCCAGGACACCCGGGGTGTTGGATCGCCGGCCGCTGCTCCCCCATACATTCCTCGTGGCAACTGGAGGAAGCGCGCCAGGTCTCCGCTGTCCCCTCACTGCCTGAGCTGATAATTTACCTCTTTGTCTTTAATAAAAAAGCTGACTTTCCCCCCCTGTCAAGCTCTGCACTGGGAAAATAACAATCATATTTCAGGTTGAAAGCTGCGAGGACTGCTAGGTTGGGGAGGCTACGATCAAATCTTCATCGACGTGCGTAAAGGTCCCTTCTGGGTTGGCCCGGGTCTGCAACGCGAGGATGGGGGCCGCCCTTCCCCAAGGGTAGGGGCGTGGGGAACCAGGCGGCGGGGAGGGAAGAAGAAGCGACCAGGTCAGAGGAAACCCGTGGCTCCTGGGGCACCAGAGGGCTTCCCGCAATCCGGGAATGAGCCCCGGGGAGGAGCTTTCTCGAGAGCGGGAGCGCGCCCCAACACGCCTCAGACCTCATAAACCCACTTGGCAAAGGCCGGGGCAGCGGCTGGCGGAACGACTGCGGTGAACTCGAGAAATTAACCTGCGCTGTAATTAAACGGGCTGTCGCCCTTTCAGACTCACCTCGAGCGACCGAGATAGCTCCAGAAGCGGCGGTGGGGGGACCTGGCTCCACCCTCCCGTCCCTGGAGAAGAGGACAAAAAGGGGAGATGGACTTGAAGATGGCCCCGCCCTTCAAATGCTCCAATCCTTGGAAACCAAACCTCCTCTCCAAGCCTCCACGTCTAGAAGGGACAAAGGCAGCAGGAGATCCAGACAAACCGTTGGAGATAGGTAGCTTTCGACTTCCGAAGAGGGCGCTTTGTGGGGAAGGTACAATGGCAGAGTTTCCATCTCAGATGCAGCACCACAGAAGGGTCTTCAGAAGAACACACCAGGACCTGTCCTTTCTAAGGAAAATGACTTTCCAAAGCTGTGAAGCAAACTATTGCAAAACTCCCCCAGATGCCTGCTTTGTGAATGGGGAAAGGCTAATATTTCAATGAACGTTTACATACGTATTTGTAAACGTTTTAGAAGAGTTGCAAATGTTGTTTGTTTGTTTGGGGCAATTTTCTTACAAATAACGGAAAGCAATTGCCTAAAGAAAAGCTGGACCAGCCAAGACCAGCAATAGGTTTAAAGTTTAGTAGAAACCTGAATAAACTTGACACTTAAGTAAATGTAATTATACTTTGCCATTAGTAGGTCATTTAGATAAACAGAAAAGTTCACACCTGCTTCATTCCTTAAGACTATTAATAAAGATAAGACAGACAAATCTAGTTGGGGAATTACCTTCTCCACCAGAAGGGCTAATTTTTTTTTTTTAATTTTAAAATTAAAATGGAAAAGCTTAAATTTATTGCACAGCCAACAATGTCAGAAGAGTCTCATGGGGGCGTGGTAGCATCTTGAAATTTATCTTTTATTGGTGTACCTTGTGGCATTATACCCTGGAGTCATATGAGATGTCAAGACTTCATTAATGTGCCAGGGAACAGACATATGTGGGAAGCTTGGACCTTCCTTCTCTCTTATCATGAGTCATTGACATGCAGACTCGTCATAAATGGGAATTACAGCTCGTCAAAAGATTGAATTTATGTGCAGTAATATAATCATAAGTCTTGCCATTTTAGTTTCAGAAACAGTGGAATCCTATAATCAGAGTGACCCTAGCAGATAGGAGTCACTTGCTTGGCCAACAGGAGAAGGATAAGAATCGTTTTGGTTTTCAAAGTCTCAGGAAAGGAAGGCACCCAGATCCCTCACAGTGTTTTGAGATGGAGCTTCTCTCTAACTTGCAGGATGGAATCTTGACAGAATTCTTGAAAAGAATGAAGAGGTGGTCCTTTAAAAAGATAGAATTTTCCTTGAAACATAAGTGTATTGATGTCATTATGTCAGTATTTCAATATTTACATCTGTGATATAAGAAAAAAGGAAATGTCCTCTGTTTCTTGAAATTATTTTTAAAATCTAGTTGATAGCCCACTTTTAAAATTCCACCTAGAACGCTGAATACTGACTGTTGTAGCAGAGAGCAGAGAAAGACTATCTACCACTCAGAACTCTTCATCATTTCATTCTAAAATATTTGACCATACTTTTACACAGCTCTTAAATTTAATAGTATTCTTTATCCTATGTAAATGTTTTTCCTGTGTAGCTGAAGATAATCTTTTTTCTAATTGTGTGGCCAACTAATTATAATGAATCATTGAGTTCTTTCTCTCTTGTTGGAAATTACTTGGTTTTCAGAAAAGTTATCTAAAAACTTCCAGTTGGATAATTACAGACATTTCAAATACAAAAAAAGTGAAGTCACACTTTCTGAACATTTGTAAACACACTAAGGGATCTCTGGCGCTCTAGTAAGAAACTGCACTGCATTCCCAAAGGCGTGTGGTTCGAATCCCCAGATCCTCCGCAGGAGAAAGATGAGCAGTCTTCTCCTATATAATTAACTGCCTTTAAAAATGCTCACCAGAGGGTCAGCTATGGGTCAATTCAGATGCAACAGTACACAACAATAACAACCCACTGCCTATGAGCTGATTCCAGCGCATAATGACTTCCCATGGATCTTCTGAGATGGTAACTCTTTATAGAAGATTGACCATCTTTCTACCAGAGCAAGTAGTGGATCCAAAGCCTGAGCTTTTTGATTAGCAGCACAACACATAAAGCATTGTGCCACCAAAGCTCCTGTATCTCTTGTAAGAGAAAAAAAAAATTCAGTCTTATAAAACCATATCAAGCAGAGGTAGCCAGTTGACGAGTCCATGCTTTCTGAAAAATGAGCAAAGGGAGGCATAAGTGAATGTCTCTAAGTAGGTAGTGCAAAGAAACAAATTATATTACATATTAATATAAACTAATTCTATTAACTGGTGGCTAGTATGTTACGTGTTTCACTGACAAATGAAAGTTCAGTGATGCAAATCCACCATCAACTCAACTGAAATCAACTTGAGGGCAGTGGGTTTGGGGTTCTGGTTTAAATTAAAATTATTTTGTATGAATCTTTGTATATATAGCTTTGGATATCAAACAAGATATTCCAGTAGTGAGATTCTAAAATTCAATGAAGTGTTTCCCATAAGTAGAATTTAAATCAAAGGACTATCAAAGTGGTTACCATAGTGTAAAACATTCATATTACATAGTCATACAACCACTGTGTCTTGGTTTAGCATCAACAGTGCCATGCACTGAGAGCTGAATACTAGAAATTCAAAGATGAAGAAAAGAGTGTTAAATTACAAAGTATGATCTTCATGAAGCACTAGCTTCAAAATCATATTAATCGTTTATAGTGCTTTTTTTTTACTTACTCAAAGCAACATGAGAATTTATCAACAAAGCAAGCATTCATTTAATCTAGTAATCTAGTTCGTAGCATATTGTGTTGCAAACCAAAAAGCTAAGTGTTTCTAGTGGTTCAAATCTACCAGGTGCTCCAGAGGAGAATGATGGGGAGTCTCCTACTGCCTCCAAAACCCATGGAGGGTCACTGTGAGTCTCAAGCAACTGTATATCAGTGAGTGTGAGATTTTTCTGAAGCACACAGAGGGGAAGTTACCTGTTTAAGGAACACAACTGGTCTGATGCAGTTAACAATAGAATTTGCATCTTCATAGAAGTTTTTCCAGACATGTAATTCTTATACCATCTTCAATATTTTTTTCTATTTTTGCCTATTACGTGCATGTTACATATTTATATTATGTATTTTAAATCAACTTGATAAAAAGCTTATGTTCACCATAAACAATGTTGTTGTCATTGTTGTTGTTGTTAGGTGCTGCCAAGTTGATTCCTACTCATAGTAACCCAATGTAAGATGAAGAATCTCCCCCTATCGCCCACTTCCTCCCATCCCCCAGTTTCCTAGTCTGTAATCTTCCTGGAAGGAGTTTGCCTGCTCCCCCCACCAGCTCCCACCCCTCACCCTCTCCCCTGTAGAGGCACTGGTGTGGTCCAATAGCCACTGGTGGTTAACCATCAAACTCTTACCCATGGCTCATTAGCTCATGCATTTCTGGGTATGTTTTATTTTGTTTTCATTTTGACTACTTAGTTTTTTCAACATTTCTGTAGCAATCTATTTTGCAATTAGAAAGAAAAACTTTCTGGAACATTCTGGAACTTGCTTGTGAATTTTGCAAGCCAAAATTTCTTCTCAACTAGAAAACCTGACCAAATCGTCTTGACTTATTGAAGGAATTTTTAAAATCTGAACTTTTATCAATTATGACAATGTCTAAAAACACACTTGAAATCCATTTGATTTCTTAAAACACACTTTACTCAAGAGTTGAGCAGATGCACTATGAATTTTGGAGCACTGGAAGCAGGAATGCATCCACTTCTTAAACATGCCTCTGGAAACTATGAACTTGGATAAATGATGATAGTTATAGAAGGGCTTCAGGCCTTTTGTTCATAGGGTCACTATGAGTCATGCTTGGCTCTACGGTAATCAACAACAACAACATTAGCAACAAGTTGAGTTTCCACCCACTAAGGAGCCACTATGGCTCACTCTCTGCAGATCTCAGTTAATACCCTTTGCTGCATAATATAGAATCTATGCATCCTGCTCCAGCGGAAGCTGTGATCTGCTATCCCAGGAAGCTACAGAAAACAATGTTTCACAAAAGTTACTTATTGATTCTCTATTTTTCCCAAGTGTCTAGATTGTTTTTTAAAACCTTTGCTGAGTGTATCCTGAAAGTCTGCTCATTACAAGGAGCAAGTTTTAAGTATGCACTTAACTGATATAGTGTTTAAAGTAGAAAAACAAAACTCAATCTAGACATGAGACATTAGTCACTAGCTTTCCACTTCTGCTGTTAAAAGTGAGAACTTTGGGGAAGTATGGTAGTTAAATGGTGGCAGTTTCTACATGTATAAAGGAAATCATTAAATACTTACAGGATTATTAAGAAGATTAAATAAAATGAATACACCGAATAAAGAAGCTTTTCACTGTAAACTAATGCATCAGCCTTTCAAAAGAGGTCTGGTTGTGCTATGGTTAAAGCATTTGCCTACTAGTTAGAAGGACCATAGTTCAAACCTTCCAGTCACTCCAATGGAGAAATATGAAACACTCTGGATCCATTAAGATTTATACAGACTTGGGAGAAAAAAAAATATTTATATAGACTTGGAAACCTTGCAAGGCAGTACAACTGTCCTTTAGGGTCACTGTGAATAAGAATCAACCCAGTGGCAATGGGCTTGGATTGGGTTTTGCTTGCTTGTTGGTTTAGGTTCTTCAAGAAGTCTTGGCAGCATGGTCGTTAAGCACTCAGCTACAAACCCAAAGGTCAGTGATTTGAATCCACCAGGTGTAAACAGGAGAAAGATGTAGCAATCTGCTTCCTTAAAGATTTATAGCTTTGGAAACACTGTGGACAGCTCTGTTCTGTCCTGTAGCATGATGATGAGTTGGAACCCATTTGAAGACAGCAAGTTTGGTTTTGAGCGTGGCAGCATGGACAAAGGAAGAACTTTAGATTTGGAGTCAAGGGAATTTTTTGCCAGAATCAGTGCTGTGATTATTTTAAAAACAAAATAAAGGGGGGGATTCATTATTCTTTTATTAAAAAATCAATAATTAATTAAAAACAAAGCTTAGACATAAAATGGCATTTATATTTTATTACTACTTATTTGCTCTTTAAAAATTATTTTATTACTATTAAGTAATTATTTATTAAAGAAGTGCATCAGGGTTGTATATTTCCCTCTCCATACTTACTCAATTTGTATGCTGAGCAAATTATTTGAGAAGCTGGACTCTGTGAAGAAGAATGTGACATCAGGACTGGAGAAGCACTCATCAATAACTTGCATTGTACAGCTGATACAACATTGCTTGCTGAATGTGAGGAAGACTTAAAGCACATATTGCGGAAGATTAGAGAATATAGCTTTCAATATGGATTGCATCTCAACATCAAGAAAATAAAAATTCTTACCCCTGAACCTATAGGCAACATCATGAAAGATGGAGAGAGGATTGAAACTGTCAACAACATCATCTTACTCGGACCTACACTCAATATCCTTGGTACCAACAGTCAAGAAATCAGGCATCATACCACACTGGGAAAGTGTACAGTTAGGGACCTCTCCAAATTATTGAGGAGTAATAATGTCAGTTTGAGGACTAAAGTGCACCTGCAGGCCATGGTCTTTCTAATCACTTGCTATGCATCTGATAGATGGACAATAAATAAGGATGACAGAAGAATAATTGATACCTTTGAGCTATGGAGTTGGAGAAAAGTACTGAACATCCCATGGATGGGCAAAAGAACAAGCAAATATGTCTTGGCAAAAGTGCAGGCAGACGGTCTTTGGAAGTAAAGATGACAAAGCTTCACATGCTTTGGGCATGTTGCTAAGAGGGGCTATTTTTTGGAGAGACCATGATGCTCAGAAAGTCAAAGGCAAGGAAGACCCTTGACCAGGTGGATTGACACAATTGCTGCAATGGGTTGTAGTATGTCAAGAACTGTGAGGATGGCACTGGATAGGACAGGATTTAGATATGTTCACAGGGTCCCTCTGGGTTGTACTTAACTTGATGACATTTAACAACAACAACAAATTACTTGCTCAAATGAGACCACTTAACATGGAATGGTATAGGTCCGAAGGCTTTTTAAAGAAGAAGGATGAGCGCAGATCTTTAAAATTAAGACCATTTTGTTCATTGATACCTCAGATTTCAAGTAAAAAACCAAACAATGCAACACCGAAACTTTGGTCCATCCATACCGCTCAGAAACAGTTACAGTAAATATAAATAAATGAACTGTAAAAGGGACCATCCTACCTTACTTAATTTTTCTCCAATTTGTGTGAACACCACCAACATTCATTGGACCAGCCTGGATCAGCTCTGCCAGAGCACAATTTGAAAACCACTGATCTATTCCAGATGAGAAGATGGTCTCGAAAAAAAGTGCTTTGACCAAGTTACGTTCCAAGTTATGGAAGATGCTAAGATTCAGATCTGCTCAAATCCTTCACCATGATTATAGCCACTGCATCCAATTTGCCTGGCAGAGCAAACAGGATTTC
The DNA here is from genome assembly GCF_000299155.1 of Elephantulus edwardii. Classification (NCBI taxonomy): domain Eukaryota; kingdom Metazoa; phylum Chordata; class Mammalia; order Macroscelidea; family Macroscelididae; genus Elephantulus; species Elephantulus edwardii. The sequence goes on along the minus strand of NW_006399802.1, from coordinate 13,320,972 downwards.
CTTGGGGTGCTACTGAATGAAACCCCCACTGTTTTCCTTTTCTTCCATTTTCCCTCTCCCTTCCTCCCTCTCGCTTCCTGGCTTCTCTTTCACTCTTGTCTCCCCACCACCCCCTCAACTCAGGCCTTTCCTTCCTCCTTCTCCCTCTTCTTCCTTCCTTTCTTTGCTGAACTTTCTTAAGAATGAGTTTCCTTACTTTCTATGGCCAACATTCATTAGCAGTGTTATCAGCCAATAAATGTTTTTTATGCTTTCTTTCATTTTGACAATGTTTGGGCCATTTAACATTTTCCTTGACTCAAAGCTCAAAGGCTTTACTAGAACAACTGATTGTGTTCTACATGTACCAGCCTCTTCTGTTCCTTGAAAATATTTAAAGTCTTCCTCTCTTTTTTTCTCATCTTTCAACCCAAGATGGGTTTTTTTGCAGGCTTAGGATCAGGAGGTGAAGCAAAGCAGAGGGGCAATGAGTACAGATTGTCACTGGAAAAAATGTAAATCTGCTTTTAAATTTCACAGAGAGTGAAACATGACCCTATTCTACACATCTGCGTTCATATAAAGCAAAAGTTGATTCTGCCGTTCCTTTTGTGTACACTCTGTATCATGGAGCGCTCACCAAAGAATTACCCTATTACGTATTGAAAAAGAAGGTCAGCCCGTGCTTTCATTCAACAGAAGATGGAACACAGAATTCAGAACTAGTGGGAGTTTTATTAGTGTAATGAACATAGGATTATAGTATCATTTTGATAATCAACTTAACTCAGTGGATACTAGAATGATAACAAGTGTGACATAATGGGGGAGGAATGGCCATAGTAGTCCTTGTTACTGTTTTACTTCATGTTCCTCGAGCTGTAATCTAGTAGGATGCTCTTGTTCTGGCCATGGGAGAGGTTGTAAAAATGTAAGACATCCCCAGCTGTCACCTGAATGCAACTCAGGCACATAGCCCCTCCCCAGACCCAGTGTTAGGCATTTGTAGAAGGAGGTGTACGGACTTGGCCTGGAGTCTGGGAAAAGCTCTGACTCATTATATCAGGAAATAGGAATTGCTGGCATCAGTAAAGGATCCTAATAATGCACTTCTGCATATATTTTTCTGATCCTCACAACTTTGTGAAGGCTTTTTCTAATTTTATACTTAAAAAAACCCCATAATATTCAGAATGCTTCAGTGATCAATCAACAGCTACACTTGAATTTAAGTCTTCTGATTACTGTTAGCAGTGCTTTCCACATTATCAAATATTAATCCCTGACATTATTTAATCTGGTGGTGGCCTACTGGGAAGGCGCTGTGCTGCCAACCCAAAGGCACCTGGTTCAAATCTACCAGCTGCTCCACAGGAGATAGATGAACAATCTCCTCCAGTGATAATAAGCTTCCTCTGAAAATATGCTGGAGGGTCAGCTACGAGCAGGCTCAATGGTACACAACAGCAACAATAGATACATAGATATAGAAGATAGAGCTATCTGTTGTTAGATACCCTTGAGTCTAGTAGGACTCATAACACTCGTATAAACAGCAGATCTGAACCCTGTCCTATCCTGTGCCATCCTCACAATCTCTGTCATACATGAGCTCTTTGCTGCAGTCACTGTGTCAATCCATCTGGTTAAGTGTCTATCTAGATGTGTTGTTGTTAGGTGCTGTTGAGTATGACCTATTGTGACTTATGAACTGATCTGAGCCCTGTCTTATCCTGTGACATCCTCACCTTCTCTTACACACTTGAGCCTATTGGTGCACTTACTGTATCAATCCACCTGTTTGTGGGTATTCCTCCCTTTTCCCATCCCTCCACCTTTCCAAGCATGATGTCGTTCTCCAAGGAGTAGCCTTTTCTCACAATATGCCCAAAGTATGTGACATGAAGCTTTACCATTTTTGCCTCTAAGGAGCACTCCAGCTGCACTGTCTCCAAGACATACCTGTTTGTTCTTTTAGCAGCCTATGGGATATTCTGTACTCTTCTCCAATACCACAATTCTTCTTCTATCATCCTTATTCACTGTCCACTTCTCAGTAGCATAGCAAGTGATTGAAAAGACTATGGCCTGAATAAGAAATACTTTAGTTCTCAAACTAACATTATTGCTTTTCAACCATTTAGAGAGGATTCTGACCACAGACTTTCCCAATGCAATATATTTCCTGATCTCCTGACTGCTCGTACCAAGTTGTATTGTTTGTGAATCCAAGTAAGAAGAAGTCATTTACAGTTTTGATCTTTGCTCCATCTATCAGGATGTTAACTGTTGGTCCAATGGTGAAAGTTGTATGGATATAGGGATATATAGGCAAGTTGCTGGTATGTGTCATCAAGTCAGCTACAACTCAGACTCATTGATATCCAATGAACAAAAGATCTAAACCTTGCCCTCTCCTGCACTGCCTTTATGACCCCTGTCATGCTCAACCCCATTGTGGAAATCACTGTATCTATCTTGTTGACGGTTTACCTTTCTTTTGCAAACTCCAGACCTTCACTGGCATTCTCTCTCTCTCTCTCAAAATGGATTCCTCCTGAAAATAATGCTCAATATATTGGAAGCAGGAATGACATCCACTTTCTAAATAATATGCCTCTGGAAAGGCTATGAACTTTGACAAATGTCGATAGGTGTAGAGGGAGGGGCTTCAGGCCTTTTTTTCACAGGGTCCCTATGAGTTGTGCTCGACTTGAAGGCAATCAACAACAACAACATATTATATATAATAACATATTACATACTAATGTGTTTATAGATAAAATATGACTATAAAGGCAATAAGAACTATAGCAAATTCAGCAACTACAGAAAAACTGAGAGAAATTTAAAAAAATCCAAAAGCCACTTAGTCCTCAAACACCACTGTTGTGTGAACAGAGCAAGGGAACACTACATGGTTTAAAAATAAGAAGGGAGTGCATCAGGGTTATATTGTCTCTCCATACTTATTTATTATATATACTGAGCACTTATTCAAGAAGCTGGACTCTGTGAAGAAGAATATGGCATCAGTACTGAAGGAAGACTCATCAATAACCTCCGTGATACAGATAACACAACCTTGTCTACTGAAAGCTAGGAAGACTTGAAGCACCTGCTGCAAAAGATGAAAGACTCCAGCCTACAATGTGGATTGCATCTCCATGTCAAGAAAACAAGCCTCTTCACCACTGGGCCAATAGGCACCATTATGATAGATGGAGAAAAGATTGAGACTGTCAACAACTTTATCTTACTTTGATCCACAATCAATATACTTGATATCAGGAGTCAGGGGATTAGGAGAGGTATTGCATTAGGAAAGGCTGCACCCAGGGACCTCTCCAAATTATTGAGGAGCAATGATGATAGTGTGAGGACTAAGGTGTACCTGATTCAGGCCATTGTCTTTTCACTTGCTAGTCTGCTGAGACCTGGACAGTGAAGAAAGATGACAGAAGAATTGTCATCTTTGAGTCATGGTATTGGAGAAGAGTAATGAATATTCCATGGACTGTCAAAAGAACAAAAAGATATGTCTTGGAGAAGGTGCAGTCAGAGTGCTCCTCGGAGGCAAAGAAGGTGAAGCTTCATGTCACACACCTGGGGCATGTTGCTAGGAGAGGCTACTCCTTGGAGAAGGACATCAAGTTTCAAAAGCTGGAGGGATGGCAAAAGAGAGAAAGACTTCTGTTTTTTTTTCTAATTTTTATTTTATTAATTATAATGAACATTTACAGAGATCTTGGATCTCCATTCATTCATTGTTGCACATTTCTCCCTGCCCACCCCTCCCCCACCCAGTTCGCTCCTCCCTGAAAAGCAAAAGAAAAATTCTTTCATTGGTATATAATCCCCCACACCCCACGCCCCATCGCCCCGAGTACACTCCACTATGCAGCCTTCACTCTGGACTCCTGTGACAACCACAATACCCTATCATATATCACTTTTAAATTGTTCTCTCCCTCTTCTGTTTCAATGCAGTACACACAATTTATGCAGTTTTTCTCAGTCTTACTCCAGCCCCGATATCTGTCCTGTTTTATAACAGTGGTACCATGCAGTATTTGTCCTTTTGTGACTGAGATACTCCACTCAGCATGTCCTCCAGGGTCATGAATAATATTGCCTGATTTCCTTGTTTTTTAATGCAGCATAGTATTCCATTGTGTGAATATACCACAGCTTCCCTATCCATTTGTCCGTCGATGGACACTTGGGCTGTTTCCAACTCCCCGCTATTGTGAACAAAGCTGTGATAAACATGGGTTAGCATATATCTGCTTGGATGTCAGTTATTGTCTCTTTAGAGTATATTCCCAGTAGTGGAACTGCTGGATCAAATGGCATCTCCACTTGCAACTTTTTGAGAAAGTGCCACACCACTTTCCACAGTGGTTGTACCATTTTACACTTTCACCAACAGTGAATAAGGGTTCCAGTTTCTCCACAATCTCGCCAGCATTTGTTGCTTGCTGCTCTATCAAATTTTGCCATTCTTACTGGGGTGAGATGATATCTCATAGTTGTTTTGAGAGAAAGACCTCTATTGAGAGGGATTGTCCCAATAAACACAACAATGGGCTCAAATGTGTCAGAGATGATGAGGATGACAAAGGACAGGACAGGGTTTAGATCTGTTGTTCATAGGGTCACTATGGTAGGTATTCAACTCGATGATACCTAACAACAATATGTTTAAATGTATTTTTTGTGTGTGTGTGTTTATCTGTAATTGCATTATATTTGTAACAGTAGATATTATTTTATGTATTTAAATTTGTTGTTGATAAGTGATATTATCAATAATTATATTTATATTTTCCACTGTTGGAGTAATACTAGAAAACATTCAAAATATCTTTTATTATTATTATTATTCTTTTAATTCAACTCTCCTAATAAGACAATTTATCCATATGTTCTTTTGCTAGTTCCAATATTTTTATTTTCATATTTAACTTAATAATCTATGTAGATTTATCTTAATATGTGTTAAAAAGTAGAAAGAAAATGTAGCTGGTTTTCTAATTGTTAACTAGTTGCCACAATGTCATTTTATAAAACTCTACTCACTTAATTTCTACTTATCTTTTTGCAAACCTCAGTAAACATGCACATCTAAAACTTTTCATTGACTTCAGAGTAAAATGGCACACGCAAGAAGATACCAGAAAACAAAGGTAAAATGAATGATAGTTCTGAAACTTTGAGTTTAAAAAGACAAGACAAGTATGTACTTCAAATACTAACTGGAGGAAGAAAAATGAAGGAAAATATCTAATAAGGAGACAAACAGAACGCAGAATTGTAAACAGCACAGCCATTTTGAACAGCTGCCTGCCTGTTTTGGGGAACCCAGGAAGACAGTGATGTCTACAATAGCAGCTGGCTGGGAGAGGAAAAGGTGCACACTCCACTCTTAGCTCGTGTTCTCTTGGAGATGGGGGAATTATTTCCCCATCCTACTACCACCTAACGGGTGGCTGCTCCTCTCATCCATTCCCAGACCTTCATGAGGGCAGCCTTTTTCTATCTGTGCTTGGAGTGTGTGCATCCAGGGACTCCCTCCAGGAGCTGGTGGACTGTACTGTACCTGGTCTGCAGTCATCCCCCAAACTATGGGAACCACTTCTGAGTGAAGTTTTTCCCTTTCACTTGGCATCTTTGCCTGGCATACACCATGGTCACACTTAGAAGAATGCACCCTCTGTGGGTGACACAATGCTTAGAGATTTCATGTTGGCAGTGACTATCCCTTCTTGCTAGTATTCTTATCGGTAATCTTCATGCCCCCATGCCCCAGACTGGCAAAGATGTCATTCCTAGCCAGAAAGACTATCATAGGTATTTCTGAGTCCAGCAGAAACTCTATACAAGCTGGGTACCCCACGCTCTGACTCTCCTAGACCAGACGAGGTACATCTGATGGCCCAGCTCACTTCTTGCAGTCTCAAACCACTTCTAAGAACAGAAGTACACCACACCAGGTCAGATATCTTGCTGCCACTCACCAAAGTTGTGACAAGAGATCAGTCAGGAGCCCAGTCCACTCCCCTCGGTACTCCATCTTTTTTACCGTTTTGTTTTTCATTTCTTCACCTTTTGAATTTTAATTGTGCTTTTGTTTTGATCTTCCTTTTTCCTTTCTCTTCCTATATATTCTGATTCCAGTTTTTGTTGTTATGTACCATCAAGTCCACTACAGTTGATACAACATTAGAAACAACCTTGCCGACAGCCATGACATGTTCACCATCTCTGATATGCTCAAGCCCAGTGTTGCAGACACCACACAACTCATCTTGTGGAGGGCCTTCCTCTCTTCTTTGACCCTCTACCTCTCCTAGCATGGCATCTTTTACCAATTAAAGAGTGTTCCCCTCCCGATAAAACATACCCAAATTATATGAGGCAGAATTTCACCATCCTTGCCTCTAAGAAGCACTCCCGACCACTTTTCCCAAGACATACCCATTTGCTCTTTTGGAAGTCCATGGGATATTCAGTACTCCTCTCCCACACCACAACAACATTGATTCTTCTTTTGTCATCCTTATTCATTGTCTAGCTTTCAGATGTTAGGAAGCAATTGAAAATGTTGTTGTTGTTGTTGTTATGTGCCATTGTGTCGCTTGCAACTCATAGCGACTCTATGTACAAGAGCCCTAAATGCCATTCTATCCTGTGCCAACCTCGCCATCTCAAACACACTCATTCCCACCACTCCAGTCACAGAATTGATCCATCTCGTCAAGGGGCTTCCTCTCCTGTGCCACCCCTCCACTCTCCCAAACATGATGCCCCTCTCCAAGGACCAGTCCCTTCTTGCAACATGTCCAAAATATGTTAGACGAAGCTTTAGAATACTTGACTCCAAGGAGCATTCTGGCTTCACCCTTTCCAGGACAAACCTGTTTGTTCTCCTAGGAAACCATGGTATATTCACTCTTCTCCAGCACCACAGCTCAAAGGCATCAATTCTTCTTCTATCATCTTTATTCACTGTCCAGTTCTCTGATGCATAGCACGCAATTGCAAAGACTATAGCTTGGATCGGGCGCACCTTAGTTTCCAGCCTGACATCGTTGCTCTTCAGTAATCTTGAGAGGTCCCTCACAGCTGACTTTCCCAGTGCAATTTGTCTCTTGATTTCCTGGCTGCTGCTACCAAGAGTGTTGACTGTGGAGCTAAGCAAACGAAAACTGTTAACTATCTCAATCTCTTCACCATCCATACTGATGCTGCCAATTGGCCCCGTGGTAAGAATCTTTGTTTTCTTGATGTTGTGCTTCAATCCATATAGGAGGCTGCAGTCCTTGACCTTCTACAGCAAGCGCTTCAGGTCCTCCTCAATTTCAGCAAGTAGGGTTGTGTCATCTGCATAACGCAGGTTGTTGATTACTCTTCCACCAATCCTGATGCCACATTCCTCTTCATACAGCCCAGCATCTCAGATGATCTGTTGTGCATACAGATTGAAAAGATATGGAGACAAAATACATCCCTGATGGACCCCTTTCTTGATTTTGAACCATCCAGTATCTCCCTGCTCTGTTCTGTTGACTGTCTCTTGGTCCATGTATAGGTTTCGCATTAACACAATCAAATGTTCTGGGATTCCCATTCTTCTCAGAGTCAGTCATAGCTTGTTGTGATCCACACAGTCAAAAACCTTTGCATAGTCAATGAAGCACAGATAGACATTCTTCTGGTATTCTCTGCTTTCTGCCAAGATCCATCTAACATTAGGTATAATATCCCTAGTACTACAACCTCTTTTAAAGCCAGCCTGCACATCTGGGAGTTCTCTCTTGACATATTGTTCCAAATGTTTTTGGATAATTTTTCCACAGAATCTTGCTTGCATGTGATATTAGTGATATTGTTCAATAATTCCCGCACTCTGTTGGGTCACCTTTCTTTGGAATGGGAACAAATAGCGATCTTTTCCAGTAGGTTGGCCAGCTGGATGTCCTCCAGATTTTCTGGCACAACTTAGTGAGCACATCCAGAGCAGCATCTATTTGTTGAAAATATCATAGCTTAAATCAGGCACACCTTGGTCTTTCAACTGGCATCCTGGCTCTTTAGAATTTTGGAGAGGTCTTCGACAGTACAGGTTTTTTAATACAACACATATTTTGAATTCTTGACTGTTTTTACCCTGTACATTAGTTGTGGATCCAAGTAAAATTAAATTATTTACAGTTTCAATCCTTTCTCCATATATTATGATGTTGTCAATTGGCCCAGTGGTGAGGATTTTGTTTTCTTAATGCTGAAGTGTAATTCAAGGAAGTGTCTTCTACATAATGCAGTTTGTTGTAAGTGTTTTTTCAATTCTGATGCCACATTGTTTTTCATAGACTTCAGTTTCTTAAATGATTTGCTCAGGATATAAATTGAATAGATGTGGAGAAAGGATACATCCCCAAAGCACACATTTCCTTATTTTAAACCATGCAACATTACCTTGTTCTGTTCAGACCACAGCTTCTTGGTATATATATCAATTTCCCATGAGCCCAATTAAGTATTCTGGAGTCTCCATTCTTCTCAGTGTTATCCATAATTTGTTATGATCCACACAGTTAAATGCTTTATTGCATAGTCAATTAAACATAGATAAACATTTTTCTGATGTCCTCTACTCTCAATCAAGATCCTTTTCCTATCCCCAATAATATCCCTCATGCCACAGCCTCTTCTGTATCCAACTTGAATTTCTGGTAATTCCCTGTTAATGTAAATGATTGCATGAAAAGCCTATATGATTTCATGGAAAAAACTGAAGGGAAGACACAGTAAGATATAGCAGGATGGATGGAAATCAGAATTAAGATGTAGTGAAGAGTGCTCATTTTGGCAGCACTTATACCAAAATTGGAAAGATATAAAGAAGATGGATGACACACAATTTTGTGAAGTGTTCCACATTTTTTAAAAAAGGAAAAGATGTAGTGAAGAAAAAAAAACACCTCAGAACAATACATTTTCAGTAATGATGATAGTAAACAAAATGCAAGTGAATGGATAAAAATTAGTTATCTAAGGCTTTTTTCAAGTAACAATAAAAAAATTAAAATAAACTTTTAAATTAATAACTACTGTGTATAAGTTTTAATATTGATTCTTATTAACTTTCAAATTTACCAATTTAAACTGAATAAATAACAATATTGTTTACATTTTTTAAATATTTGAGCAAACTTCCTACCTGGTTATTACCATATATTTATATATAAAACATCAGAATTCCTTCATTCCTTATACAAGTTATTGTGTAGGTCATGCCCCAAACAGCAACTAAAATTTCAAAAAATTGCAGACATATCACACCCCTCAATATAAAAAAAACCAACAACTACTCAGTGCCATTGAGTAGAATCTAAAACAGAGTATAGAGACCCCATGCCTTGGTGGCATAGTGTGTATGTGCCATGTGCAAACATGTTTGAATCTACCAGCTGCCCCACAGAAGAAAGACAGATGGTCTCCTTCTATTAGGACCTGCAGTCTTAGAAACCTAGCTGGAGGGGCATCTAAGACTTGGTGACAATGGTTTTGTTTAAATGGTGACTCTTGTTGTTGTTAGGTGCTGTTGCTCTATGATAGGACAGACTAAAATGATCTCATAGAGTTCCCATGGTTATAATTTTTTACAGAAGCAGACTGCTACATCTTCCTCTGGTACAGACTTTCAGTGAGTAGTTTACATCTTTAACAACAGTACCACCCAGGCTCCTTTGAGAGCTTTCTGTTTCTCATTGCCTGAGTCTAAATTCATAGCTGAGCCTCAGGTAGATTCAAACTGCCAGAGAACAGGCAGGACCTGTGGATTAGCACTGCATTTCCTCCAGATTATGTGACCATAGTCCCCTCCTTACAGATAAAATCAATCACAAAGTCATTCAAGATTTTATAGTGTATCTGTTTATAAGCATAGTATGGACTCAGAATTTTAAATATACTATATTATTGGTCACTTAGATTTTTCTTCATTTCCCTAAAAAAGCAGGAAAGGTGAAAGATTAGATTTTAAAATTTATAGACTTAATGATTTGAACCAAGAGTTGATAACTCAGTTGAGGTATTATTCAAATATGAAACTCAGGCACTTCACAACTCAACCAGCCAAAGGAAAAAACAGATGATTCACCACCAAACACTTTTTTAAAATTGTTCAGTGGGGGAAAGAAAAAAATCCCTGGTGGTGCAGTGCACAAAGTGTTGTGATGGTAACCAAAAGTTCTCCATTTCAATCCACAAGTCACGCAGACAGGGCAATCTCCTCTTGTAAGATTTACAGCCTTGGATGCCTGATGGAAGGTCATGATGAGTCTGAATGAACTTGAAGCCAGGAAGCACATGTGTAAATCTAACAAAACTACAATAGAATTCTTTTTTTT
>NW_006399802.1:13303217-13309825 GCF_000299155.1 Elephantulus edwardii | reverse complement strand
GTCTTAGAAGAAGTAGTCTGAACGTTCCCTAGAAGTTGGGAATGAGGAGATTTTGTTTTACATAATTTGCAAGCTACCAGTACTTGGAAAAAGGCATCTGGTTTGTAGAATAGAGGCTTAAGGAAAAAGAGAACTTTCAAAAGACTGAATGTCAGAGCAGTAGCAACAAGGGACTCAAATTGAAACAACTGTGAGGACAGCGCAGAACAAGGCCGTATTTTGTTCTCTTGTGCCTAAGATTACCATCAGCTAGATCCTACTCAATCACACCTACCAGCTACAATAACAATCCTCATTTCTGATTAAAAAAAGAAAACCATTTTAGTGAGCTACGAGCAGAATGATACTTCTTTATTACGAAAGCTTCTAAGAAAAAAATTATAGCCAAATAATATTTGTTGCTAAAATATTAGGCATATTCTTGTTAGGTAATGAATTAAGAAGGACAATATATACTGTCCACTGGGACAAGTCAACAGTTCATGGAGATTCCAGTCTTTAGGTAATTAAAAATAAATAGTAAGAATGAAATAAGAAAGATTGAATGGAACACCAGAGTAGTGGAACAGTGAAATACCAGATAGAAACACCAAAGTGTTATTTTTTGTAAACACAATCTGGAAAATCTTAAACAATTCTCTTAAAGCATAATAGAACTTATTAGAATTCAACAAGGGAACTCTTATTAGAATATATAAATAAGATCTATTCAATAGAATAAGAAAAGGTAAATATACAAAAATTAACATTTTCCCATATGCCAGTGGTATCTCAATAGGTGATATTGTTGTTATGTACCATCAAGTTGCCTGTGACTCATAGCAAATAGGTGATATATTTAGCAGAGAGCCGTATTAACCAAGATTTAAATGATAAGTGTGTTTCCTTAAATAAAGAATTTTAAGGAAGGTAATTCATAGGCACATTCGGTGACTCAGGTCTATCTTTAAAGACCTACGACAATTTTCATCTTTACGTGTTTTGTATAGGGAGCTCTGGTGGCCTAGTGGCAGGAAGATGCACTGCAATCACAAAGGTATGAGATTTGAGGTCACCAGCTGCTCTGTGAGAGAAGAATGGGCAATCAATCTCCTCCCAAGTGATTAACTGTTTCTGAAAACCTGCCAGAGGGTTCTGACTCTATGGTAAACAACAACAACATGCAAAAGATAGATAGATAGATAGATAGATAGATAGATAGATAGATAGATAGATGTATAACAATATATATAAAATATGTACTGTTCTTGTTGTTGTGTTATTGAGTCACAATTGACTCGTAGCTGAACTTACAGTGTGTTTTCAGAGACAGTAAGTCACAAGAGAGGAATTGTCCATCCTTAACGAGCAAGGATGGTGGAACTTCATCTCATCTACTTAAGGTATATTTTCAAGAGGAACCAGTCCTTGGGAAAAGCCATCGTGTTCCTTTCACCTTCAACAATGTTGTCTGACAGAATAACTACAACCATGGGTTTGAGCCTGGTGGAGAGTCTGAGGACGGTGCAGGACATGCCAATGTTTTGACCCGTTGTTCATAGGTTCATTGTGAGTCAAAGTCAACTCAATAATACCTAGCAACAAGAACATATATTTTGAACTGTTCCAATTTTTGCAATAAACATGTGCTATACTACTTTGATTTAACAGATGATTTTTAATTGGCAGGTTAGTATTTGTGTTATACAGATTCTGATATTACTCAGTACCTGTGTAATTTTAAGTTCCCAGAGACTCAATTTCTATATGTAAAAATTAGATTAAGTAATATTTACTTTAAAGGCTTGTAAACAGTCTCTTGCAGAAACATGCCCAGAGTATGTGAGGTAGAACCTCATCATTCTTGCCTCCAAAGAGCACTCCAGCTACACCTTCTCCAAAATGTAGCAGTTTGTTCTTTTGGCTGTCCATGGGAAGTTCAGTGCTCTTCTCCAATACCACCGCTCAAAGGTATCAATTCTTCTTATGTCATCCTTATTTATTGTCCAGTTCTCAGATGATCAGAAAGACCATGGCCTGAATCAGATGAACCTTAGTCCTCAAACTGACATCATTGCTCCTCAATAATTTGGAGAGGTTCCTAACTGCAGACTTTCCCAGTACAATGTGTCTCATTTCCTGACTGCTGGTACCATTTTAATCTATTAAAATGACTGAGTCTAAAGAAAAAGAAATTATCTTTGTCCCTTATTTTTAAAATTTGGGCCTAAAAGAACCAAGATTTGATCCAACATGATCTGATAAAACTCTTATCCTTGAAATCTGGTGACAAAATTGGCATATTAGATGAATTAAATACTGAATTAGCTACTCATTTATTTGGACAACGACTGCAGTATTATTTGCTAAATGCTGCCTATGTGCTAGGTTCTGCCAGATGTAAACATGTAAAGCTCTTGAGAGTATTTTAATGCAATTTCCAATGTAATAGATGAATCCCTTTCACAACATTCTTGGAAAGTTGTTGAATAGTTTCTTTATCATTTATTGAGTAATTACCAATACCCTTCTCAATTTTAATATTACAGTGAAATAAAAGCCAGTTACAATCATACTATCATACACAAGCTACAGACAAAACCGAAACCCAATGAAGTAAAGTTACTTGTCCAAGGTCCCACGTCTAACTCACAGGACTGAAATTTGAACCACGTTCAGCCTCATTCCAGAGTTTATATTTTCTGAATCACTGCAATATATTGTCTTTCAGTTGAAACAATCACAACAATAAAACATTCACTATATTGAAATACATCTCTTTGATTCTTTATCATGTTTTGCCACTTACGGTTGCTGGACTTAATCTTTTTAGAATATCAGTTCTATACTTCCCCAAGTACACCAAATAATGCTTTCACTTCGATGGGTACAATGATGCTTGTGACATGGTTTCTACCCTCAGATAGTTTTTCTCTTTGGAGGAACACAGGACACATATTCTCTTTCACAAGATAGTCTTTCAAAAGTGTCAAAACAGTTCATACCTTTCTACTTTTCCCCTTAAACAACCACCTCCCCTAAACAAAATTCCCCCCAATCTCCTTGACCTATTGAATTTTATGCATTTTCTACATTAAATAACCTTAATTTCATCTACTGATACCAGTTCTCTAAAGCTTTTTCCAAGTTTCTTTCTCCAGCAATGTATCAGATGGTAACTAAATAATATTGTTTACTTACATGAAGCTAATATAATCCTTTGCCTCCTTTTCCCCATAAATATTTTTCCATCCAAGTTTTGCTTTTCCACTTTACTTTGAACTTGTGAAATTAAATATTTGATTGCAAAATACTTTATTACCACTCATATAAAACATAATCTTTTACTTTAATAAAAATTGGTTTGTCATTTCAGATTGCCAAACCGTTTTTCAGTCTCGATATTGTCTTCTATTTTATGATATGTCTCTCCCATCTGTATGAAACTTTCAATCCTGAAAGTCCAATGTTTTCGTAATCTCTCTGAAGGATCAAAGCTAAGGGGAGAGTTTTGAATTGCATTACTAATAACCTCTTTCAAAGTTGAAATAGGTTCATTAATCAATCCTCCTTTGTTATCATTGTTCAATCAATCCTCTTTTGTTATTATTATTCAAAGAAAGATGAAGTTAACATCCAATCTACTTTATTATGAAAAACAGAAAACATTTCTTGAAATTGGAATTTCTCTGCATATATGGTGGTTGTTTTGTTTTGATCTTTTAAATTTATTGCACTGAACAACTGAAAGTCACACAATTTCAATCTAGCAGCTACTTTTCAGGAGAAAGATGAACAATCTCTTTCGGTGCAGTTTATTGTCACTGACAATCTGTTGGATGGTCAGCTATGTGTTTATTGCAACTCAATGGTACACAGCAGGCACAACAACATCATCCTTTCAACATTCATACTATATATCAATTTTCACTCAATTTTTCTGTAAGTGCCCACAAGCTATCTATTTCACCTACTTAACTATCTAATCACCTAGCTAGCACCTTCTATTTCATTTCTATCTTACTCCTGTAAAGGAATAAAGTCACATTACAAAAATAAGTTCAATGCAAAAGAGAATAAATTATTGAAGGAATCTAAACAAAGTGGAAATTAATAGAAAGATAATAAAAGCAGGCATAAGATTTTTGTCATTGTTAGGTCATTTCTAGTCAATGTTGGACTTATAGCAACCCCATGTGATAGAGTAGAACTACCCTATCTGTAATCTTACCCCATCCAAAGTATGGTCATGGGTAGAGTCCTTTCAACTGCTGTGCAAAAAACTAGAATCAGATATAAAAAGATAAGATCCTGTTAGGCATTTCTCAAGTTGAAAGACCAAAGTCTCAAGTTGCAATACTGAAGGATTCTACAGGCAAAATATTGAATGATGCAGGAAGCATCAAAAGAAGATGGAAAGTATACACAGTCACTGTACCAAAAAGAATTGTTTGACACGAAAACACTTCAGGAAGTGGCATATGATTAAGACTCAGTGATAATGAAGAAGTTGAAACTTCCCTGAAGTCGCTGTCAAAAAATAATACCTCAGGAAGGAATTGCATACCAGTTGACATGTTTCAACTAACAGATGAAGCTCTGCGTGTACTCACCAGTCTGTGCCAGGAAATTTGGAAGAAAGACAGCTACTTGGCCAACTGACTGGAAGAGACCCATATTTGTTTCCATTCTCAATAAAGATGATCCAACAAAATATGGAAATTATTTAACAATATAATTAATATTACATGCTAGCAAAATATTGCCAAGGATCATCCAAATATGACTAGAACAGTACACAGACAGAGAACTGGCAGGAGGTCAAGCTGGATTTAAAAGAAGCTATACCACCAGGGATGTCAATGCTAATATCATGTTAGCAGAAAGTAAAGAATACCAGAAGAATGTCTATTTGTGTTTTATTGACTGTGCAAAGACATTGGATGTGTGGATCATAATAAATTAGGGTTAACATAGAATAGGAATTATAGAACATCTAATTATTCGCATATGAAACCTATATCTAGACCAAGAGATTGTTGTCTGAAGGAAAGCAACAAGGGAACACTGAATGGCTTAAAATCAAGAAAGTGTCAGGATTATATTCTTTCTCTATTCCTTCTGTATGCTGAGCAAATCATTTGAGAAATTGAATGCTATGAAAAAAAAAGGTGGCATCATGATCAGAAGAAGACTCAATAACCTGTGTTATGCAGATTATTGCTTTGCTTGATGAAAGTGAGGACTTGAAACACTTGCTGTAGAAGATGAAGCACCAAAGTCTTTAATATGGATTACATTTCAACCTAAAGACGACAAAAATTCTCACTACTATGCCTGTAGGCAACAACATGATAGATGAAGAAAAAATTGAAATTGTCAATGTTTTTTTCTTACTGGGATCCACAATCAATACCCTTAGCATTAGCAATCAATACATCAAAAGACATGTTGCAATGGGAAAAAACCTTCTGTCAGGGACCTCTCCAAAGTAGTGAGGAACAATGAAGTCAGTTTAGAGACTAATGTTTTCTGCAGATCATTAAAGAGGCTGGACTATATGAAGAAGAATGACATCAGTATTGAAGGAAGACACAACAATCTGTGCTTATGTAGATGATACAATCTTGTTGCAGATAATGAAGAAGACTTGAAATACTTGCTTCAGAAGATCATAGAATGCAGCCTTTAATATGGGTTACATTTTAACATTAAGAAGACAAAAACCTTTACCAATGGACCAACAGACAGCATCATGGCAGAGAGAGAAAAGATTGGAGTTGTCAATGATTTCATTTTACTTGACTCCACAATCAGCATCCATGCAGACAGCAGTCAAGGATTCAAAAAACATGTTGCATTGTAGAAGTTTGCTGTCAAGGATCTATCAAAAATTCTAAAGTGGCTAGTTGTCAGTGGAAAGACCAAGGAGTGAATTAAGGCAAACTATAGTATTTTTAATTGTTTCCTAGGCTTGGACATTGAATAAGGATGACAGAAGAAGTATTGATTTCTTTGAATTGTGGTGTTGGCAGAGCATGTTGAATAGACCATGGAGTAAAAAAAAAAAAAAGAAAGAATCAAACAAAAAAACCCTGTCTTGAATAAAGTTCAACACACATGCTTTTATGAGTCAAGGATGATAAAACTTCATCTCACTTTGGGCATATTTTTTAGGAAGAACATGTCCTTGAAAAGAAATATTCTGGGAAAGATACATGGTCAGCAAACAAGAAGACAGCCCTCAACAAGATGGATTGACACGGTACTACTACAATGTAGTCAGGGGACAGAGCAAGGCAGAGATCATGAGGATGGCAAAGGATAGAGCTTAGGTTCCTTACTGGGTTGTTATGAGGTGTAGACTACCTGATGACACCTAACAACAACTGCCCTAGGCTATAATCTTTGTGTGTATTTCCCTCCCCCAAAACATTTTGTTTTGACAGAAAGTTTATAGAACAAATTGGTTTTCTATTAAAAAATAGTCTGTAATATTTATAGGTGTAGATCAACTAAGAGCTTAAGATACACCTGTCAGATCATGGGTTGGACAATGGAAGATATTTTCTGAAGGGACTTGGTAGATGAGAAGGGTTATCCTGGTGGAGGGTGGAGCTGGGAAGTAG
>NW_006399802.1:13277894-13299627 GCF_000299155.1 Elephantulus edwardii | reverse complement strand
TTTTTTATTATTATTCATTTTCATGAAAATTTAGAGACTTTGGATTTCCATTCATTCATTGTTGCACTTTTCTCCCTGCCCACTCCTCCCCCAACCCCAGTACACACATCTCTTTGAAAAGTAAAAGAAAAACCAACTGAATGAGTTTTGAGCCATCAAACTTTTTATTTTAACCATCAAACTTTTTAGTGGTCAACCATTTATCTGCTAGAATTAAAATTAGATTTATAATTCTTACCTAACCAAACGTACTGCGTTGAGTCTTTTCTATCTCAGTGCTTCATAGGACAAAGCAGAACTGTCCCAGAGAATTTGGCATTGTAGTTGTCATTAGGTGCCATGAGTATGATTCACAGTGACCCTGTGAACAACAGAATTGAACCTTGTCCTATCCTGTGTCATCCCCGTCATCTGTGACACACTTGAGCCTATTGCTACAGTCACTGTGTCAATCCATCTGGATGAGGGTTTGAGTCTTTCACTGGCCTTTCCAAGCATGATGTCTCTCTATATGAAATAGTCATTCCTAGCAACATGCCACAAAATGCAAGATGAAATTTTGTCACGTTTGCCTCCAAGGAGCCCTCTAGCTGTACTTTTGCCAAGAAATCTGTTTATTCCTTTGGTGGTTCATGGACATTCAATACTTTTCTTAAACATCAGTGCTCAAGGGCGTAAGTTCTTTCGTCATCCTTATTCTTTGTTCAACTCCCAGATACATTGAAAAGATCATGGTCTGAATTAGGTACATTTTATTCTTCAAACTGATATAATTGCCACTCAGTAATTTGGAGAGGTCCTTGATTACAAACTTTTCCAATTCAATACACCATCTCATCTCTTGATTGCTGCTACCAAAGTTTTTGTTTGTGGATCCAAGTCAGATTGAATCATGACAATTTCAACCTTTTCTCCATCTATCATGATACTACCTGTCAATATGCTAGTGAGAATTTTTGTTTTCTTGATGTTGAGATGTCACCCACACTGAAAGCTACAGTTTTGATCTTTTGCAGTGGGCTCATCTCTGTTGGGTTTTTTTCCCCCCAGAAAAACTGTGTCATCTGCACAAGGCAGGTTGTTGATGAGTCTTCCTTTAATTCTCATTCCACATTCTTCTTTGCAGAGTTCAACATCTTGAATGATTAGCTCAACATACAGATTGAATGGATATGGAGACAGGATACAACCCTGATACATACCTTTCTCAATTTTAAACAATGTAGTGTTCCCTTGCTCTGTGTGGACAACAGCTTTTTGATCTAAGTATAGGTTTCTCATGAGCACAATTGTGTATTTTGGAATTCCCATTCTTCTCAATATTAGCTATAATTTGTTATGATTCACACAATCACATGTTTTTACATAGTCAACAAAGCACAAATAGATATTTTTTCTGCTATTTTCTATTTTCAGCAAGATCCTCTTGTGCCTCTTCTAAACCCGCCTTGAATTTATGGCAGTTCTCTATGCATGCTTGCTCAGCTCCACAATCAACACTCTTAACACTAGTAGTGAGGAAATCAAAAGACTAATTGCACTGGGAAAATCCACCGTCACAGAGCTCTCCAGAGTGTTGAAGAGCAATGATATCAGTCTAGAAATTAAGGAACACCTAATCCAGGCCATGTTGTTCTTTAAATACTTCAGTGGCTTCCAATTCTTTTTTGAGATAATGACTCTGTGTATTCCCTCCATTTTCTTGAAATGCTTCATGGATTATTAAAAAATTTGCCCATAGCATCTCTCATTATTGCAACTCAAGGCTTAAATTTGCTTTTTCAGTTCTTTCAGCTTGAGAATTACTGAGTATACTCTTCCCATTTTATTCTCCAATTTCAACTCTCTACATATTCCATTATAATACTTCTATTTGTCTTGAGCTGCCCTTTGAAAATTTCATCTCAGTGTCTCTTCTCTTTGTTTTGGAGTTTTGATATTCTATTGCAATTTTCAGAGTCTCTTCTGACATTCCTTTTGGTGTTTGATTTTTTTTTCTCTCTCTCTCTCCTCTGTCTTTGTAATGACTTCTTGCTCTCTTCATGGATGCTATATCCTTGATCTCATCCCAACAGCTCTTAAGGTCTTTAATCATTGATGTTCAATACTTCAAATCTATTTTTCAGATAATTTTTAAATTCAGATGGGATAGACTCAAGATCATATTTTGGTTCTTGTGGACTTGTTTTAATTTTCTTGAGCCTCAATTTGAACTTGTGCATGAGTAATTGATAGTCTCTCCCACAGCCAGCATCTGGTCTGGTTTTGACTGCTGATATTGAGCTTCTCTAATGATGCTTTTTGCAGATATGTTGTTGTTGATTGCCTTCAAGTCGAGGATGACTCATAGCGACCCTATCAACAAAAGGCCTGAAGTCCCTCTACAACTATCAACATTTCTCAAAATTCATAGAGTTTCCAGAGGCATGTTATTTAGGAAATGGATCTTAGACAGTCTATCTATTTGATACCAATGTGTAAAATCACTATTTGTCTTTTTAAATAGTTTCCCAGAAGATTTACCAGGCTGTAGTCTCTGGAAGTAGACTGCCTTGTCCTTCTCCTTTGAGCTTTCAACCTCTGGTTAGCACACAGCCCTGGTGGCCTGCTCGACAAGGAGTTGTACTGCCACCCTAAAAGCTAGCAGTTTGAATCTACTACTTGGGAATCTACTTGGGACGGTTTGGGTGGGGTCAGAGCAGTGCCGTCTGCATGGGTCTGGCCTCAACCAAAACAACTCAGTGAACCTGCTGCTGTTGCCTTTAGGTACCCTTGAGTTGGCACCAGTTTGTGTTTTATGAAGCTTACCAGAAGATTCACTTTCTGGAAGCTGAGTGTGTCATCTTTCTCCTAAAGAGTAGGTTTGAACTGTCCACATTTTATTAGCAGGCAGCCCCAGTGGCTTACCGGTTAAGGAGCTTTGTTACCAGTCCTGAAGTTCAAATCGGTGTGAAGCTCTGTGGGAGAAAGATGAGTAATCTCCTCCCATAAGATTTATAGTCTCTGAAAATCCACTAGAGGATCAGCTATGAGTTGGTTCTGATGGCGATGGGTTGTTACTGTTGACTTGAAGACAGACAGAAGAAATGCGTAGTATGGACTATGATTCGATTCTAATTAAAGGCATGCCTGATCAAGTAGGAAACATCTTTAGTGACTTGATGCTCAAAAGTCAAAGCAAGCCTGATTTTTAAAGTTAATGTTACTTTTAAAAATAAAAATCAGGGCACTTATTACTTAATTGTTAACTCAATAATAATAAGAGGATGACTCTGATTGGGAAATCATCACTTCCTCAATGGATTTACCTTGGGACCCTCCATTTGCTGGCGAAATAACACCAAATTCTGAAGGTTCTGGAAGAGTAGCAGCAGTGTGGTCTGCAGGGGCATGATCCTCATGGTCTAACTTCATCCAAAACAACTCAGAGAACCTGTTGTTGTTGCTGTTAGATGCCCTTGAGTTGGCTCCAACTCACAGAGATTCCATGTACAACAGAATCAAATACTGCTCAATCCTGCACCATTCTCAGAACTGTTGTTCTGTTTGAGCCTATTGTTGCAGGAACTATGAAACAGGACATTAGTTGTGCTTTTAGGCTTCCCCTATCAACGCCATTGCATTCAGACAACTTCCAGTTTTCCTAGATTCATATTTTGTACATTCCATGTTCCAATTATTAATGAATGCTTGCAGCTGTTTCTCCTTATTTTTGACTGGAAATTTAATGACAGAATTTTGTACAATCAATGATTTATTCATTACAAACACCTTTTTAAAAAAACATAAGTGGCAATTCTGCACATAGATCTCACCTGATGGACTCTATAGGAATCAGATTGGCTACATCTGTGGAAAGAATCGATGAAGAAGCTCAATATCAGGAGTCAAAAAAACAAGACTAGGGGCTAACTGTGGGAGAGGTCATCAATTACTCATGCACAAGTCCAAATTCAAGTTGAAGAAAATGAAAACAAGTCCACAAGAATCAAAATGCAACCTGCAGCCTATTCCACATGCATTTCAAAACCACCTCAAGAATAAACTTAAGGAGTTGAACACTATTGGTCAGTGACCATATGAGTTGTGACATGGCATCAACAATACATCCAAGAAGAAAGCAAAATGTCATTAGAAAGAGAGTGGAGAAAAAGAACAGACTAAAATTGATGTCAGAAGAGACTTTGAAAATTGCAAGAAATAATTGAGGCCTCACACAAAGGGAAAATATGCTGAAGTAAAAGAAATGAGTAAAAGATCTCAAAGGGTAACTTGAGAAGACAGCAAAGTATTGTAATGTGCAAAGAGTTGGAATTAAAACAATCATTAGTGAAGAATGCATTTAGCATTCTCAAACATAAAGAACTGAAGAACTTGAAATTCAAGCTTCAAATTGCATTACGAAGAAGTCTGTGGGAAAAAATCTTGAACGATGCAGGAAGCATGAAAGGAAGATGGAAGGAATATACAAAGTCACTAGCACAAATGCATCATTTCAGGAAGTATCTAGTATAGGGTCAAGAACAAATTATAATGAAGGAAGACGTCCAAGCTGCACTGAAGGCATTAATGAAAAACAAAGACCTAGGAATGATGGAATACTAATTGTCATGTTTCAGCAAACAGATGCAAACCTGGATGTGCTCACTTGTCTATGCCAATAAACACAGCTACCTGGCCAACGGACTAGTAGAAACTTATATTTGTTCCTGTTCCCAAAAATGTGATCCAATAGCTTGGGATCAAGCTTAAGAGAAGGATATGCTTACTAAAGAGGAAGACATTCAATGAGATAGATTGACATAGTAGCCACAGCAATGGACTCATACAGAGCCTTGAAGAAGAGAGTGGTGCACATAGAGTGTCTTTCTGCTTTACACAGGTTGCTATAAACTGGTATCAACTAAACAGCAACCTTGTCTTCCTACTTTGATCACATTTCCATTTTCTTCAAACACATTGCATTTCCAATAGCATCTGGACTTAAGAATAGAAAGAAATTTTCCTGTTTGTCATGAACACCTCCTTCATCCTAAATATCTCTATGTACATACTGCTTTCAGTCTGGAGACTAAGGTGTGCCTGAATCAGGTCATGGTCTTTGCAATTACTTGCTATGCATCAGAAAGCTGGACAATGACTAGGGATGATAAAATGAGATTTGATGCCTTTGAACTGTGGTGTTGGAGAAGAGTATTGAATATACCATGGACTACTAGGAGAAAAAACAGTTTTGTCTTAGAGAGGGTCAGACCAGGCTGCTCCTTGGAGGCAAGGATTCTGAAGCTTCCTCTGACATACTTTGGACATGTTGGAAGGAGGGACCAGTTCTTAGAGAGGGACATCATGCTTGGGAGGGTGGAGAAACAGTGCAGGAGAGGAAGACCCTCGATGAGATGGATTGATTCAATGACTGGGGTAATTGGGGTAGATGTGTTAGAGACAATAAGATCAGCACAAGATAGAGCAGGGTTTAGGGCTGTTCTACATACAGTCCCTATGAGTCACAGGTGACTTGATGGCACATAACAACAACAATAACTTTAGGGAGCTCTGGTAGCTCAGTGGTAAAGAATTGCACTGCCAAACCTGTGGCATGCAGTTTGAATCCACTAGCTGCTTTTCTGAAGAAAGACATACAGTTTCCTACTATGCAGTTTACAGCCTCTGAAAACCCACTAGAGTGTCAGCTATGTTATTTCTAACTCAATGGCACACAACAATAACATGCTACATTTAGGGAGATCTGGTAGAATAGTCTTTGGAAAGTTGTGATGTTAACCGAAAGATCAAACCTCTCCAGCTGTTCAAATTTACTAGAAGCAAGAAGGGTTAGGGAAGGGAAAAAGATGGACAATCTCCTCCCCTGTTACATACGTGCCTCAATGGAGAGTCAGATGGGAGTTGGTTTTGAGTCCATGGCAATGAGTTGATTTGCCACTTTAATGGAGCCATGGCATAATGTATTGTGCTGCTAACTGAAAGGTCAGCAGTTTGAATCCACAAGGGACTCCAAGGGAGAATGACGGGTGGTTTCTTCCTGTAAAGATTTAAAACATGGGGCAATTAGACACTATGTGTATGATGAGTAATGATCTGGTACAGGATACACATTACAAAGTGAATTGGGTGAGGAGGACGCAGGCAAATGTGAGTCAATGGATGAACAAAAACCCAACTTCTTTGTAAACTTCAACTAAAATCACAATAAAAAAAACATTGGAAATCTGATGGTTGTAGGATCACTATGAGTCAGAATTTATTTAATGGCAGGGGGTTGTTTAATTTTTATCATTTTCAGTAGAACATTATCGGCTTTAAGAAAATAAAAAGAAAACATTTTAAGTAGCAATTTTACACTCATACATTAACCTGAAGATATGGGATCTCTCTCTCTTCTCTACTCAACCTAATACGTGCTTGTTATCAGATATGTTTTCCCAACTATTTTAAATTGGTTATTTTGTTATTCCTAACAAAAGACATAATTTAGAAAAATGATGAAATGTCTGTTTGGAGTACAGCTCCATAGCTATTTTCTTCTTTTAATGATTTGTTTAAAGCTGAAATCCAAAGTGTGTCTTGTCTTTTCATATTTGCCAAAACAAAGGAGATTTATGTTCCTTTGAAACCTGCCAGGAGGAAGACCTGGATTCAAGCTTTTCATAAATCCTTCTTCAATTTCAAATGCAATGTCAGCTGACGGCAAAATTTTATTTTTCAGAACTTTCTTTTTTTCTTAGAATTCATGGTGCCGACATAATAATTTTGGATATAAATTTCCTATACTTGGATCTTTGGTGGCCTAGGCTGTAGCTGTATTGTGCTGTTAACCAGAAGGCCACATGTCTTTGGAAGTTCGAATCTACCAGATGCTTTAAGGGAGAAAGATGGAAGTTTCCTCTGGCTAAGATTTGCAACCTTAGAAACTCAAAAGAGGGATGAAAGTTTACTCTGGGAACTGACTTAGGATCGGGGACGTGGGGGTGGGGGTGGGGTGGAATCGTTGTTCAGAATTGCTTTATAATTATTTGCCAAGCAGTATTGAGCTTTCTATTGATCTTTATTATTGTTCTCTCATTGCCCTCAGGTTGGAACCCACTCATAGGTAACTAACTCTCTTTTGGTTTGAGGCTGTAAATCACACAGAAGTTTGCCAATCTATCTCCTTTGGACCTGCTGAGGGATTCAAACTGCCACAGATAGTCAGCCTTTGGATCAGCGGCAAAATTCATCACGGGCCACATCACCAGAGTTGTCTACAAAAATTCGGTACATATTGAAGAAGGGGGAAATTTGAAGGACAATGCTTGTCTAAGAAAACCTTGGGACAGATACAAAAGATCAAAAAGGCACTCTGGGATAGTCATGGATGTCTCTGGTTTTGAGGACTCAAATAAAGCACTATTCCTGTTGTAATTTTGCTGTAAAATGGCTTTGTGTGTGTGTGTGTGTACCATCGAATCAGATCTGACTGGTACAGGAGGAGTTAGTCTCTCCTTCTCTAGCAGAGCATCTGGTGGATTGGAACCACAGATCTCTGGGATTGCAGTGCAGCTTCTTGCCACTAGGTCACCAGAGCTCACCTGTAAAGTGGCCTCTTATGGAGACTTCCTGGCAGGTTTCATTGGTGTGTAAGTGTGACTTCACACAGGGTGGAAAGGAAAAGGATAAGTAAAGGAGAAAACAGACAACAACAGAGACAAAAAAATTAGATTAATCCATTGATTTGCAAATCCTTACTAAGTACCTGTTTGTACTTATCAGGCAATGTGCTCACTAAATGGGATACAACTGTAATCAAGGCCAGACACTATCATTAGCCTCCTGAAGCTAACAGTCTGGTGGTGGTGGTGGTCGTGGTTGTGTACACTGAGATGACATGAGTAGAGTAAGATAAAAGGTAAGCTGGGAGTATGCTGCTGTGTGAGGCCGAGTGGGAACAGACTCATAGCTGATCTTCTAAAGGCTTTCAGAAGCCGTAAATAACATAGGAGGAGAATGCGCATCTTTCTCCTTTGGAGCAAGTGGTGGATCCAAAGCGTGTGCCTTTGAATCGACAGTCAAATAACTTCCTTATGGAGACAAGGCAGTCAGAGCCAGATCTTAGGGAAGGTGTTTGATGTTAGGTCAGAAAACTGTAAGGCAGATATTTTCTCCTTATAAAACACACCCTCACTCTAGTGCAATGAGCACGTCTTTTGTTGTTATGTGCCATTGAATCAACTACAACTCACACTGACCCTATGAACAACAAATGTGAACCTTGCTCTGTCCTGTGCCGTCATCTCTACGTCTGCCACTGTCAGTCACTCTATCAACCCATCTTGTTGAGGATCTTTCTTTCCTTCTCTGATCCTCCACTTTTCGTAGTATGATGTCTTTTTCCAAGGACTGGTCCCTTCTGAAGGATCTCTGGTGGCCTAGTGGGTAAGGAGTTGTGCTGCCAACCCAAAGATAGATGGCTCAAATCCACCAGCTACCTAAGGAAGAAAGATGAGCAATCTCTTCCTGTGTGATTTATAGCCTCTAAAAGCCCTGCAGAGGATGTAGGGTCAGCTATGAGTTAGTTCTCTCTTTTTTCCTTCTACTAGTTTATTTACAAAATTTGAATACATTGTTTTCAAGAACAAATTCTTTGGATTTCCCTCACCCTCCACCCATCAAATTGTACGACCCCATGATTAATCCCCCCTCCTCCTGCACATCATACAAGTGACTTGATGGCACATAACAACAACAACAACAACCACCCCCTGCACATCTTCATCCCTCTGCTTCCAAGCTCACTCACCTCTCTTGGATCCCTATACTCATTCTACAATAATGGTTTTATATAATATTTATCCTTGTGGGACTGAGTTAGTTCACTTGGCAAAATGCTCTCCAGTCCTTCGCAAGTTAGGTTAATAATTTACAAAATCATTGCTCCTGTGTGCTGTGTAGTATTTCATTGAGTGAATGTACTATAATTTCTCAATCCATTCATTTATGTTTGGACATTTGGACTATTTCTATGTTCTTGCAAAGATGAATAATGCTGCTATGAACATAGGTGTGCAAATCACCATTTTGTGCCTCAGTTCTCATTTTCTCAGTAATATTCCACGCAGTGGAATAGCTGAGTAATAAAAATTTCTATGTTCGGGTTTTTTTTATGTTTAGTTTTTTGAGTAAGCATCAAGCAACCTTCCAGAATGGTTGTACCATTTTACAATCCCACCAACAATGTATAAGAGTTCCTTTCTCACCACATCCTCTCCAACATTTATTACTTGCTGCCCTGTTAATGTTTGCCACTGTTACTGGAGTGAGATGATACCTCATTGTGGTTTTGATTTGCGTCTCTCTTATTGCCAGTGATTTGGAGCATTTTTTCATCTATTTTTTTGTCATTCTAATATCTCCCTCTGTGAAAATTCTTTCCGTGTCTTTTGCCCATTTTGTAATTGTGTTATCAGTCTTTTTCTTATAGAGGCCCAGGAGTATCCTGTCAACTCTTGTTATAAGATTCTTTGAAATGCTGTTACCAAATATTTGTTCCCAGTCTGTAGGTTTTCTTTTCACCCTGTTGGAAAAAGTTTTGATGCACACATGGATTTAATCTTTAGAAGGTCCCATGCATCAATTTTATCTTCTTCAGATTGTGCATTTCTGGTAGTATTTGGAAGTCTTTAAACCTTGCACTAGTGCTTCTAAGCTTGGTCCTAGTTTTTGCTCTTATGAATTTTATGGTTTTGGGCTTTACTTCCAGGTCTCTGATCCACCTTGAGTTGATTTTTTGTGTATGGTGCAACATGTGGATCCTGTTTTAACTCTCTGCAAGTACAAGTCCAGTTTTGTGAGCACCATTTGTTGAAGAAGTTGTCATTTTCCCATTTGATAGCTTTGATTTCCTTGTCGAATATCAGTTGACCATAGATAGCTGGGTCCATTTCTGAGTTCTCAGTTCTGTTGTTTGTCTATGTGCTTGTCATTGTACCAGTACCATGATGTTTTGGTTACTATTGCTGTGTAGTAGGTTTTGAGGTCAGGGAGTGCTATGCCTCCAACCTCATTTTTGTTTTTCAGAAGTGTTTTGCTTATTCAGGTCTCTTGATTCTCTAAATAAATCTGACAATTTCCCTTTCAATCTCTTTGAAAAATTAATTTGGTGTCTGGATTGGGATTGCACTGAACATGTAGATTACTTTTGGTAGGACTGCCACTTTCACAATATTGAGTCTTCCTATCCATGAACAGGGTACATTTTCCCATATCTTTTGGTCTTTTATTATGTCTTGAAGAAATGTTCTGTAGTTTTCTTTGTATAGGTCTTTTATATCTCTAGTTAGGTTCACTCCCAAGTATTATGAGTTGGTTCTTATTCAAGGGCACATAACAACAAGCTGCCACCTGATAATATTCACAAAGCATGTGATACATCCTTGCCTTTAAGGAACAACCTGGTTTCACTTCCTCAAAGGCTGAACTAATAGGAACTGTTCTCCTTGCCATGGACTAGGAGCTAAGTTCCTGCTAAGCTGCTTTCCAGGCAGAACTTGCTTATCTTTTCCCTTAAGAACATGCAGTCTTCTGTCCTCCTATTGATTTATGGTCTTCTTCTGGTGACAGCAGAGAGCTTCTGCAGGCACAAAACTTGAACCAGTGTCCACACACACTATGCACTCACAATATTCCCAAACAAGTGATCTCTTGATCCAGAAGCCCCTGAAACAGCAATAATCTTGATACATTAGCTACACACACATTTGATTATCACAACTTCTCCTATATCAACCATTCCCTGTAATTCCTCACTTACCCTTATGAACATAAAACATTTTATCAACTAAATCTTATGATTATAAACAAGTTTTCTATCCAGAAAGTCATGTTAGTGTTGCCCTGTCTTTCCCTATCTCCTTTTGTAAAATATTTCAATTTTGAAAAGTTTTTCCTAATAAATTTCTTTCCATGCTTATTGAAAAGCCTGGATTCCTAATTCAGTATTCTTACTTAATAGGAGGAAGAACTCAAATTCACTAAGTAGACTGGAGACAAGTTCTTGAAGACCACATTTAAGAGGTACTCCAGGTACAATATGATAATTGAAAAATTATAACTATGATACATGGTAAGGAAGACAGGAACATCTTGGTTGCTTAAATCATGTCTGGCCTATAAGGGCCAGCTACCCTGATGCTTAAAAAATAGCCAGAACTGCTTCCAGAAAGCACTTTATGGGAAATCACTTCTCTGTAATTCCTACAAAGGTAGGTTAGCAGAACCTTGTAGGAAAGGTTCAAGAGAGCATATAATATTTGGAGAGACCAAGGAAACTTTCTTTGAAGGGAAGAAAATGAACTGAAATCTGGACCCAAAGAAAAAGTTAACAGGAGAATGAAAATGGTAGTGGGTGGGGAAGGTAGCAAGAACATTCATCACCCAGGTAGCATCTTGTGAACGACGCTGTAGAGAAGCTAACTGGAGGATGATGGATTACTGTCAGATCAAGAGATGGAGAAAGACCAGGGAGTACTTAGGAGCCCA
The DNA here is from genome assembly GCF_000299155.1 of Elephantulus edwardii. Lineage (NCBI taxonomy): Eukaryota > Metazoa > Chordata > Mammalia > Macroscelidea > Macroscelididae > Elephantulus > Elephantulus edwardii. The sequence goes on along the minus strand of NW_006399802.1, from coordinate 13,288,095 downwards.
CCATGTAAACCTGAAAAGTGTGGGCTGTAGTCAGGATTGAGAATTGAGTTTCTTTAGGTTGGAATTGACTCAATCACACCTAATAACAACAAGGGAACAAAGTAGTTTAATGCTTCTGGGGCAGAGGAGAGTAACTAGGGTGGGATATAAAATGATACAGCCAAATTTTTGTTTGAAAAGATCTGAAGTGTGAAAGTGAAGAGACAATGGTAGCAAGAGATGGTCATGGCAATACCTGTAGTAATTTTAATAAAGACATAGTAAACACAACAAAACTCAAGTAAATTTGCTTTCAATAAGGAAATCTCATAGTTACAGTCTTCCTGTTCTTGCTGCCCTGGAGACAACCATGCTTATAATGACCCAATAAACAATAGACCTGAACCCTGCTCTATCCTGCACCATCCTCATCATCTCTGATACACCTGAGCCATTGTTACAATTACTGTGTCAGTCTATCTTGTTGAGGGTTTTCATCTCTTCTTCTGATCCTCCACTTTTCTAAGCATGATGTCTTTTTCTCAGAACTGCTTCTCCTAACAACATGACCAACAAAATACGTGAGATGAACATATGCCATACTTTCCTCCAAAGATCACCTTGGTTGCATTTTCTCCAAGACATATTTGTTTGCTCTTTTGGCAGTCCATGGGATATTCAGTACTCTTCTCAACAGCATAGGTTTAAAGGCATAGGTTGTTCTTCTGTTATCCTTTGTCACTGTCAAGTGATTGAAAAGACCATGTTTGGATCAGGCTCATGTAGGTCTTAAAGGAATATCCTTGTTCTTTAACACTTTGGAAATGCCCTTGACAATGTATTTTTCCCAAAGTCTTTTGATTTCTTGACTGCTGGTATCAAGAATATTGATTGTGGATCCAAGTAAGATGAAATCATTGAAAATTTCAGTGTTTTCTCCACCGTGGTATTTCCTATTGTTCTAGAGGTGAGAATTTTTGTTTTCCTGAAGTGGAAATTCAATCCATACTGAATCCAGTCTTTGATCTTATGCAGCAAGTATTTGAAGTCTACTTTCATTCAGTGAACAATGTTGTGTCATCTGCATAATTCAGATTGTTGTTGAATCTTCTTTTGATCCTGATGCTTCATTCTTCTTTAAAAAGTCAAGATTCTCAAATGATTTTCTCAGCTTATAGACTGAGTAGATATGGAGAATGCATACAGCTCTGCCTCACATCTTTCTTGATTTTAAACCATGCATTACTTCTTGGCTCTTTTGTAGCAATAGCTTTTTGGTCTAGGTATAAGTTTCACGTGTACATGATTGAGATTTCTGGGATTCTCATTCTTCTCAATACATTATATTACTTTTTTTTTAAAGTATAAAAAATCCAGGGTGATGAACTGATTCTACAATGAGGAATAAGAAGCTCAGTTTAGTATTGTATTTAAATTGCTGATATTTGTCTTACTCCTTATTCTTTACCTTTTTTTCATAAATGTTTATTGCTGTGTGAACTAATCAATGAAATACAGTTACCCTATGGGGAAAGAAATCATCTCTTTTACTTGAGTAATTGCTGAATATTCATTTGGTTATTTCCATAGGATAAATTACAAGAAAGATGACTTCTGGATTCGAATATCTATATGAGTATTGTTTGGAACTTTGACATACATTGTTAACTCCTTTTTCAGAAAATTTGAGTATTTTACATTCTAAGTAAGTATATATAAAACCAAAACAATATTCACTGTTGTTGAATTGGTTCTAACTACTACCTACCCTCCATCACGTTTTTAAGGATGTAAAAGTTTATGAGAGGAGACTGCCTATCTTTCTTACCCAGAGTGGCTGGTGGTTGCAGACAGCCAGCGTGTAGATTACCAGTACAACATTCTGTATGTTATGCCACCAGAGCTCCTTATCACTAAGAATGGATAAACTCCTATTTCTCCATTTTCTCACCAGAACAGGATTTATATAAAAAATTATGAAATTTCTTAGCCCAGAAATAAAGCTTAGTCCAATTTCTAAATAAAACAGAACTTTAATATTATTATTAAAATATTTGTTCCTCCCCAAAACTAGCACGCATTTCTTGAAATAATTATTGTCCAAATTTCTCTTGAGTTACACATCATTTTCTTATTGATTTTCAAGGACTCATTACATAGGTAGTCTCCCTCAGCATTTTTAGTAGAATTAAAATGCATCCTTTATCCCAGTATTTATTGCTGTATTGCTTCCTTCTAACATAATGGAGAAATATTTTCATTCTCAAAAATTGAGAAAATGGTTGCCAAAGATGACTAAAATTCAGCCACATTTTTTTTCGTTGTTGTGCATAAATGAAGCTTGTATAGACTTTAGTTACTTATTATCTTTATGATTAACTTTATGATTAACCACTTACTAAAGGGAACAGATTTTTAGAGTTCTCAATAATTAGCATTTTATGGTAAATTGATAATTATGTTTATAATAATAACTGGAAGCCAGTGGTGTGCTGGTAAATGTGTAACAGCTGGATGCCCTCATAGAATTTGCTGATCTTTTCTGGCATAACTACCCCCATTATGACTGATTTCAAGTGACCGACATGAAGTTGCATAATGGACACTTGAGGGCTGGTATTTCTTGACTCGTATATCATGGCTTGAAGCACTGCAAAATGTTAAAACATTTTATGATTCATCAGTGTGATTATGTTCTATTGGACACTATTATATTACTTGATAGACTTTAAAATTTCCAAATATTGAGCATGCAAAGAATATTTGATTAATCAGAAGACCCTGCTTATCAACCTAGTTCACCAAGCCAAATATATTTGTCATTTTTCCATTTACATCAACATATCATGGAAATTTCTAGGAGTCTTTGTATTGACTGGAAATGTTATAAGCTTTTGGATTAGTTACTCTTGAAGAGATAAGCAATAGCTTTAATAATTATCTCCAGACACCTGTAAGGTGATAGGTAAAACAACATTACCAAACACAACCACGCCCCCCACTCATCCCCATGTATATAGAGATAAGAACATGAGAAAATAACATACTCAAAGAGCAAGTATTTAGCTTTGATTGAAAGAACTTATTACAAAGATTAGCAAGAATGGGTTAGTTCATATTCTCTTATTCTATGTATCTGTTGAACAGGATAAAATGCTGCCTATTGGGGATATTTTGGTGATATTATGGTAAGTCCAAGAAATTCCATACACTGCATATACTACTTTTGTTTTTTAGTTGACAGGAGATTATAGTAGGCAAAAGCAATAATGGACAACATGGAGTTTTTGAGAACCTAAACGTATACAGTGATTACCCATGTAAGGTTAGGACTCCGTGATTCAAGTAGGAAGGCCTCCAAATGGGGGCAGAATGACTGGAAAATCCATTCAGTTACTTTAAAGGCTCAGTTTAACTCAGGCTTGAGAGTCATGTTTCCCACTTGTGTCTTCTCTTCAAAAATAAAAAAGAGGAAACCACCAATGAGAACATGTGAAGTCATAAATCACCCTGACTATTGTTAGAAAAATGAGCAAGGGCTCTAAACACTTTGAAAGGGTCTTGACCAGCCCTTTTCACTCACCTTGAGAAGAACCGTAAAAGTAAGGAAACAAAAGGAATTCTTTTCTCCCCCCCAGACACCAGTCACCAGCAGTGTTCTTTTTGCGCTCTTGGCATCTGGGCCTAGTTGCTGGGTTACAGGCAAATATAATCAAAACAAACACTAAAAGGTACTCTTTTGGCTCTTCACATATTGGAAAGGTCTTATGCCTTCTATCCTCCAGTCTGGCAATTCTCAACACAAAAGTAACCTTCCCCTTTGCTGTTGTCTTTTCTTTTTCTTCCTGGAGGACAACTCTTCCTGCATGTGGAGCAGAAGAAGATTTCACTATGAAGCCACTGCAGCTTGTCTCCTGAGTTCTCCTGAACAGCACCAGGAATTTAATAGTTTCCAGTCACTATCTGTGAATGGAAGTTACCACCCCATGCTAAGCCTCTGAAAACTGGTGGGGAGTAGTAGCTCTCCCATAGCAGCATTAACCCTTAGCTCTTCACTTTTTTCCAGTTACCAAGGAAGAATTGCCAAGGAAACAAATGGTATTTTCCATTCAGGACTGAAGTGCCAGATTCAGGGATGGACTTCCTGCTTCTCAGCACTTGTGATGTGTTAGACTATATTTGAACTTGGACAGGAAAGCTACAGGCATGTTTAGAAGTTTAGGAAATAAGATCTATGGCAAAAGTCAACCGGTTAGCTAGTTTAACCAGAGTTATTTTATTAAGGTTCATGGGGTGCCAAGCACTTTAATAGAATCAGGGCATTTCAGTGTGCTTTATGGAGGTTAAAAGCACCAAGATGATTTGTTCTGGAGACGAAAATGTGAGAGGAAGCGATATAAATCCTCCAATATTTAAAGAGGTATTATTAAGAGGGTGGTGACCAATTGTACTCCAGCTCTACCGAGGTCAGAATATGAGGAAGTACACGTGGAGCATAGACAGTCTGTGTATTTTTAAGGAAGAATTTCCTTCAATGTGTAAATTGCCATTTACCTTGATGGGTTCTCTAGAAAGATGACAAATGTCCTATCCTCACCAAAACGACTTACCCTACCTTATCTGCTGAGATGTTCTGATTTTTTTGGTGTGTTTTTATCTGAAGGCACAAGCTGAACTGATTTCTGGTGTAAAGAACATCTAGCTGTGCCTGATATTTTAAAAGCAAATATTCATTGTATTTCTGGAAAGGTCAGAGGTAACCATTATTATCTGATGTTTTGGAAAATCTGAGCAGAGGAGGACAAAGTCTCTTTCAGGATGACCCAAGAAATAAGCATCAGAATAAAAAGTATACTGTAATAGTGTATTTTGTGCTTATTAAAACTTTGAAGCCTCCAGGATGAATTTTACAATCATGACCTAAAAAAAAAAATGACTGTTTTCTTCCAAATCTGGCTTCTAGAATTACTGTTCTCATCTTCATAAGTGCTAACCATTGAACTTCTATGTCAGTCATTAGATACAGAGTTTTCTGTATGTCTTTTCTCTCAACCCTTACATCAATTATAGAGGATATCTATTGTTTTGGTTTTATTTTACAAGATGAAACAACTGAAATTCAAAGAAATTCTGCCAAAATTTGTTTATTTAAAGTTAGTTAACTACAAGTTGTTGGGACCACAAATTTTAGAAGTCTGGTATCTTTGAATTGAGAGGTGTTTTTGATGACCCTTCCCCGCTCTCCATTGCTCTGCCTAGGAGAATATGACTAGAATGTGTTATGCCAAAAGGGTAGATTATTGCTGATAAAAATATAATCCATATATATTATCAGTATCAAAACTAAGTATTTATGACTTATATCAATAAAAACTCTTCTAGAATCATTGAAAATTCTTTCTTGCCTAACAAAATCTAAAATTATGTTCAAACAGAAGCCACTATCATTCCCTTACTAGCCTCTCTTCCTTAGAAAGCTTTTTCTGTTTTTAAGATTAGTTTTTGTGGGGCCACATTTCATAAATATAAGTAGCTTCAGACTTGTGCAATATTTTCAAATAGTCTCTGTCTTTGCTACCCAGAAAGTTTCTGGGACTTTCAATCTTTACAGAATCAGGCCACTACATTTTTCTCCCTCAGAGCAACAGATGGATTCAAACTGTCAACTCTTTGGTTAGTAGTTGAGTTAGTTAACCATTTCACTGCCTGGACTCCTCAGCAGTGTGACCTCAGTGGCATAGCAGCACTCAGAAAATACCTCCTGGGAGAAGGAGCCAAAGTAAATAAACTTAGAAGGCGCGTGCTATTTGTGTAAAAAATACATTAATGACACCCATGGTTCACAGACGTTTCAGGTCTATTATAAGAAAGGAAGGAAGTAAAAAAGTTGGTACTGATACAATTGGAGTTGCGGTTTGCATTTACCATGCCAAATAGGGTACACCTTGGCTAACTTTAAATCCAGAAAGTTGTAATAAAGAATGAATTACTTTATTATGTTTATGACAATAGTCCAGAATAAAAGCTGCATAGTGGAGTGTACTCGGGGGTGGGGTTGGGGTGGTGTTGTATACCAATGAAAGAATTTTTATTTTACTTTTCAAAGAGAGGAGCGAACTGGGTGGGAAAGGGTGGGCAGGGAGAAAGAAGAGTGCAACAGCTAATGAATGGAAATCCAAAATCTCTATAAACATTCATCAAAATGAATTAAAAAATGAATTATAAAAAATTACTTTCATTTTCTACCTTCTTCCACAAGGAATAGAGATTTTTTTTAAAGTTTATTTATTAATTTTAATGAAAATTTACGGAGACTTAGGATTTCCAGTCATTCATTGTTGCACTTTTCTCCCTACCCCCCTTCCCCGCCTCTTCATCACTCTTCCAGAAATAGATTATTGAGACTCTGGTTTCTCTGTCCCTTTGCTTTGCTTTTTTTCTTATCTAGATCTCTACACAAACAGAACTCATTATTTTTTTTTCTATGTCATGGATTCCTCTTTTCCATATACTTTATCCTTTGTAATGATGCCTAAGTATAGTCACTTTCAAGCTTACTCTCCTAAATTGGAAATTTCGGAGCTATTCTTTCTCTCTCTCTCTCTCTCGCACATGCACACACATCTGCCTTTTCCAGTCCAAATGAACTATAAATATAGCTGAATCCACAACAACATACTTAATGAATTTACCTTCTACTTGCTGTACATATACACACACGATCACTGTTCCAGGTGTGATCCTGATCCTATTTTACTAGGATTTGTTATTCTCTGAAGAATAAACAAAAAATTAATGATTTCATTCCAATACATTGCCTATGAATTTGTCTAAGAAAAAAAATTTACCGATAATAGCTGCCCAATTTGCCATACTCTTCTGTTTCACATTTAGGTTAGAGACAATGCCAGCTGAAACAACTGTTTATGTCTGGACTAAGTGCTGATCTGCTTCTGGTTCTTTTCTCTTGATAACCATTGTTTTCTGTTGGCCTTCTTGAAGCAGGTAGGGTTAGTTGGCAAAGGATGAGCACCAGGCCCAGTCCTGTCTTATCTTACAGGCTATGCGGGAACTGATTTATAGATAGAAGAAGCAGTCTAACAGAAAAAGGAAAGGTTAGAAGCAAGGTTTTCTCTAGCATTTCTTCATATGAGAACAAGAACTGAATAAGGGTGTGCCCCACATCCATACCTTTTTCTCATACTAGCTTTTAGAAAGCTTTTCTTCCCAGGACTACAGCTTGTTCTTGTTTTTGATCTTTTTTTTTTTCTTTTTTTTTTTTTCTTGTTTTTGATCTTAACTCATTATGGAAGCTTGATCACTCCTCAAGAGTGGAGTTGAAAAAGGAAGAGAGATTTGGAATTTTTTCCGAGTAGTATGATCATATTATGATGTACTAAATGGCTCATTTAAAGGTGCATTGAGCTCTGACCGTTTATGGTTTAGGAGTTATGCTGCCAATTCAAGCAAGCAGTTTTAATCTACCAGCTGCTTCATGGGAGAAATTGCACAATCTCCTCCTGTGTGATTTACAGCCTCTTCAAACCCTCTGGAGGATAAGCTAGGAATTGGTCCCAACTCAATGGTAAATATCAACAACATTACGTTAAGACCAAGTAATATTAAAGATATCACTTTGAGTACCAAGGTACACTTGACACATTTTCATTTGTCTCATGTCATTAAAAAACTGGGCAATGAATAAGAAGAATAAGGAAGAACTGATGTATTTGAATCACAGTATTGGCAAAGAATATATAGTGCACTATGGACTGCAAGAAGAATGAGCAAGTTTGTCTTGGAAAAAGCACAGCAAGAATGTTCTTGAGGGATGAAGATGGCAAGACTTCCTCTCCTATCTTTAGACATATAATCAGGAGGGATCAGTCCTTGGGGAACGACATCATGCTTGGTAAAGAGGAAGATTCTCAAGGAGAAAGATTGACATAGTGACTGGCACAAAGACTTCAAGTGTAGTTATGATTCTGATAAAGGCGTAGGACTGGATAGAATGGCATTTTCTTATAGTGTTGCTATGAATGACAACCAATTCCTGCCACTTACCAACAAAACTACTACCGTCATACCTTGTTTTATTGCTGTTGTTATTAGGTGCCATTGAGTCCAGTATAATCCATAGTGACCTGTTGCTGTCAGTTTGCTGGAAACTTCACAGTGACAACCTGAAGGGGGTAAGCAAGATGGAGATACACCACTCCCAGAGAGGATCAGAGTCAGTCCAGTTCAATTTTATTGGGACTGCACTGCCCTTATAAACAAAGGAAGACAGGATAGGGTGGGCTTACATGAGGACATGAGGATTGATCAGGAGAACCTCAGCCTCGTTTGGACCACTCCCAGCTCAACAGACATGGCAGCCATCTCCCCAGGTGGTGAGCTTTCTCAAGCCGGTTCAGCCAAACACAGGGGGCGCTTTATCTACCCTGTATGAAAAGCCGTTGGGAGGCTTGCACTTATCTGGAGCTTAGGCGATCTGTCCTCGCCAGAGGCTTTCCTTTCCTCCTCAACATTCAGCAACAGTGACCCTATGGAAAACAGATCTGAACCCTGTCCTATCCTGTTCCATACTCACACTTCCTGTCATACTAGAGCCCATTGTAGCAATTTGCCTGGTTGAGGGTCTTCCTCTCCTTTGCCCAATCTATGCCTTTCTGAGCATTATGTCCCTCACTAAAGGAATAGCTCTTCTCCAAGCAACATGCCTGAAGTGTGTGAGGTGAGGCTTTATCATCTTTGCCTCAAAGAGCTCTCTGACTTCACTTTCTCCAAGACATATTTCTTCTTTTGTAGTCTATGGGATGTTCAGTACTCTTCTCCAATAACACAACTCAAAGGCATCAATTCTTCCTCTGTCATCCTTATTTATTGTCTAGCTCTCACATGTATAATAAGTAATCAGAAAGACCATTGCCTGAATCAGGTGTACCTTAGTCCTTAAACTGACATCATTACTCTTCAGTAACTTAGATCCCTAACTGCTACCTTTCCCAATACAATACGTCTTCTGATTTCTGACTGCTGGTACCAAGGCTGTTGACTGTGGATCCAGGTAAGATGAAGTTGTAAACATTTTCAATATTTTCTCTATTTATCATGATGTTGCTTATCTGTCAAGTGGTAAGAATGTTAATTTTCTTCATGTTGAGATGCAATCTATATTGAAGGCTGTCCTCATTTTTGCAAGCAAGGTTTTATTGAACTTTGCAAATATCATGTTGTTTACTGAAGTTTTGTGGCATTCCTATCAGGACTATTATTTCAGCAGCATCTGTTCACTTTTTTTTTACCATTTTTGTTTATTTCTTTTTAAATTGATATTTGAGTGAAAGTTTACAAAGTACACTGGTTTTTTATTTAACCATTTATACACATTTTGTTTTATGACATAAATTACAATGCCCCCAATGTAACTGGACTCTTCCCATTTCCTCTGGGACCCCCCCTTTTAAAAAAATATTAGTTTTCATAGAATAATTCTTTTACATTATATTAAACTCATATACATTATGTTTTATACATTATTTCATTTATATTGTGTTTCATACAATCATTCATATACAATACATTTTCTATGATTTTTTTTTTCAATTGGTTTGCTTACAAAGTTTATATACATTGTGTCTTGTCTCTCAGATTTTGGGCATTTTCACAATGCTCCAAACCTTTCCATATGCTATTGTATACTTAATAGGCTGCAGTATAGTGTGTAAACATAACTTTCATATATACTTCCATATCCACATTCCTATAATTTGTTTTATTGGGATGAATACTTTATTGCAGTAGTCTAGAACCAAATTCACAATATTTATGAGGTTTGCCTTTACAAAGGGAACTCTGGTGGCCCAGCAGATATTGAGTTGGGCTGTCAATCCAAGGGCAGGAGGTTCAAATCAGTTAACTGCTCTGCGTGGGAAGAGAAAGAGAAGCAATTTCCTCCCATGTGATTTATAGCCTCTGAAAGCTCTTTGGAGGATCAGCTATGAGTTGGTTTTGACTGAAAACAATGTGTCTTGAGTTTGTCTTTCTAGAGTGTAAAAAAATAGGCCAGAATGGAAGTTGTTGCTGTTGTTGTCATGTGCCGTCGAGTCGTTTGTGACTCAAAGCGACCCTATGTACAACAGCCTTAAACCCTACTCTATCCTGTGCCAATCGCATTGCCTCTGACACATCCATACCGATTACCCCGGTCACTGAATCA
>NW_006399802.1:13249488-13277284 GCF_000299155.1 Elephantulus edwardii | reverse complement strand
GCTGATAGATCTTCCACCAATCCTAATGCCACGCGTCTCCTCATAGAGCCCAGCCTCTCGGATAATCTGCTCTGCATACAGGTTGAAAAGGTATGGAAATAGGACACATCCCTGGCGCACACCCTTCCCAATTTTGAACCATTCAGTGTTGCCCTGCTCTGTTCTGATGACTGCCTCTTGGTCTAAGTATAGGTTAAAAAATTTATGAGGTAGGGATATGAACATTTTATGAAACCATTAACAGTTATTTTAGTTGTATGTGGAGATAATTGTAAATAAGTGTGTGTTTACTGGGTCACAGTGTAAAACATTTTTATAATGAATCATGGTATAAAGTGTTTGTAAGTCACTGTCTGGTTATATTGTCTAGATGAAAGTCACTGCATCCAGATTTCTCCTTTGATAATCCTCTAAATGCCAAAATGTCATTTGAAGGGTCTCCACAAACCAATGTGATTATAAAACTACACTGTGTAAAGATCACTTCTTATAGGACTAATTCATGACCATGCTCTCTAAGATTTTTTGTAATCCATTTCCAAATATTTTCCAGTTTCATATATTGCTGTAGTCTTCTTTATTTGTCTACTCCACTTTTTCTAAAATTGAATTTCAGCATTTTCACTCACATTGCTCTTTGGGCTAAAATGAAATTTTTACTTCACTCCTTATCTAGATTTGTAGAATAAATTAATATTGAAAAAAATGACAATAGTTTTTCTGATTATAAAATTTGGAAAATAGCAGAGGTTAGTTAATAAAAAGTAAAATCCCATAATTCAGAAATAGATTTTTTTATTACATTATCTAGTCTTTGTTTCCAATGTACATGTATATATATAAACATAAATCATATCTATGCATATAGTATACACATTCATAGTTAAACCTCTTCTATTTTATTTGATACATAATAAAAAATCCTAGTATTATAAAATCATTTTCTAAGATCTGTAATGGATGCATTATATTTTCTTCTATATCAATCATTAAATATTTAAATAAATTTCTAATTTTTATTTATATAAATAATCCTTGACATATGTCTCTCATTTTCTTGTCATTAGAATAAAAGATAGCTTTTGGACACTGCATAAAATTGTATTAACATTTTTAAGGCGCCTGTTTGGTTTTTCTTTCATAAGAAATATGTAAAATGTCATTTGTACAAATACTACATTTTACTGTTTAAAGTATGTTCTAGTCTGGTAGGTGAAAATAATTTTATATTTTTTAATATTCTTTCTCTGAGTACCAGTGAGGTTAATTTTTTCATGTTCATTTATTATTTACACCATATTTTGAAAGAAATTGCTTTTCTAGATTGTCCATTTTTTATTAGATGTTTGTAGTGGGTTTTACCCACCTCCCCACTTATTCTTCAAGGCTTAATTTAAGCTGCACTTTCTTTATGGAGCATTTCTCTAGTTTCTTAATTTGAATCTATGTAATTCCATAGAACCCTGTTTGTACCTCAATTTAGTGATTAATTTTGTCTGCCATGTTGTTGATATATGATGTTGAAGAGTTTTCTCCTTTGTTTTGTATCTCTGTCTAGTAAAACAGACCAGGGCTTCAGTGCATTGAGTCTTCCTCCAAACCTGATGCCACATTCGTTTTCATGAAGTCCAATTTTTGAAAATTATTTACTCAGCATCCTAAATAGGTATGGTGAAAGGATGTAAACTTAATGTATACCTTTCTTGATTTGAAACCATGCCATATCCTTTTATTCTGTGTGAACAATTGCTTCATGTCTATATATGATTTCTGCATGAGCACAATTAAGTACTCTGGAATTCCTACTCTTTTCAATTTTATGCATAATTTATTATGATCCACACAGTCAAATGCCACTGAACAGTAAATAAAGCACAAACAAACATCTTTCTGGGATTCAGGCATCAGGGTTAGAGGAAGATTTCACCAACAATTTCTGCTCTGCCAAAAACCTCTTGCTTGCCAAAAGTGAAGAGGATTTGAAGCACTTACTGAAGAAGATCAAAGACTACAATCTTCAGTGTGAATTCACATCATACTGAAACACAAAGTCTGCATGCATCAAGGAAACAAAAATTGGCTCAGCTAGACCAATAGATGATACCATGATAAATGGAGGAAGGACTAAAGTTTTCAGGGATTTAATTTTTGTGGATCCACAATTAACATCCATGGTAGCTGCAGTCAAGAAATCAAAAGTTGTGCTGTGTTGTGCTGTGCTGTGCTGTCAAGGACCTCTCCCAAAGTACTAAAGAGCCAGTTTGTCTGTTTAAAGATGAACGTGCACGTGATCCAAACCAAGAGATTTTGCAACTGTTTGCTATATGAACTGTTTTCATATGAAAATTGGACAATGAATAAGGAGACTGAAGAAGAATTTATGCCTTTGAATTGTGATGTTGGGGAAGAGTATCGAATATCCCATGTATTGCCAAAAGAAGAAGCACATCTTTTTGGAAGCAATGCGGCTGGGGTGCTTCCCAGAGATCAAGGGGTTGAAACTTTGCCTTATATACTTTGGGCTTGTTGTCAAGAGGGGCCAGTCAACGGAAAAAAGACATCATATTTGGAAAAGCAGCGGGTTGGTCAGACAGAAGATGACCTCAGCATGATGAACTGACACAGTGACTGTAGCAACAGGCTTACACATGGCAGAGAGGGTGAAGGTGGCCCAGAGTCGGGCAATATTGCAACTGTTTGGTTTCTATGAGTTAGAGTTGACTCGAGGCACATACCAACAACAATAACATAAAAAATAACAACATTCAGTACTTGGTTAATATCTCTTTCAATATGAAGTTGAAAGGCTAGAGAGCAATGCTTTCCCTTTAAGGTGAGATTTGATACTACTTTTCCTATTTGTACTGAAGCCTGACCTCACAAATGTTTAAGAAAATTCACTGAGCACAGAATGTTTTCCTCTTCAGATATTAAGGAAGAGAGCTGTGCACTGTCTGAAGTTTGTATAGTGGTGCTTCCTAATTCCATTTAGAATCATTTCATCAACAGTAAAGATTTTGCAATCTGGACGAGATGACGATTTCCTTTTCTTCCTCTTTCCTCTGGCACTTTGGTATTCTGTCTTAAAGCACTTAAAGATCATTTGAGAATATTTAATCTGTGCTGACAAATTGGTCAGAGGTTACAGTCATAAAATGCAGTTGCTGGATTAGACCTCAGAGGTCATCTAGTCTCAAATCATAGATGCTCTGTCAGGTTGTACCCCAACTCTTGAAAACGCAATGACTTTGCAGAGTAAAACTCGGCAAAGCCCAATTTTAAGCAGAAATTTTGCCTTGCCATCCTTCATCTTGAGTGACTATCCCACCCTGGAGAAGAGTATGAGTTTATCCATCAGACTTCGGGGCCAGCAACACATTTTACTGCAAAGTCATAGTCCTACCTGATTCGTTAGTGCTGCTCTCCAGGAGTCCTACAGGTACAAACGAGTGTTTTTTGCCATCTCCCAGTTAGTCTAGTCAATTCATCCCTTTGCTAGGATCTATGAAGGAAATTTGTCATGTGCCCTTTTGTAAGCCTCACTGTGATAGAAATGTGGCAGATAATTGCATCGCTATTTTTTCCATGCACCCATCTTAGAGATTTAAAGAGCCAATGCTCCAGTAAAGAAAGTTACATAGCTGGTAAATAATAACGTGAGGACTTGAACCTGGGTTTACCCTATTCAGAGCTTGCGATACTTTTTACTGCACCTGACTTCAATACAAGGAAGAGTAACTTGAATTACTGAAAAGGTGCGTCCATTCTTGGGAGACTTCCTACCTCGGAAATCCGATTATTGAATTGTGGGAAAGAGAAAAGACTTCTGTTAAGGTACGTTTATTTTGGAAATGAATTATAGGTGCTCTAAATAAAGCCTGAGTTAATGTTTTCATAGGGATGATTCAAGAATGCCAAGCATGTGGAGTTGAACTTCATTACTGGGCTTTCAGGGCTGTCTGGTGGGGGAGTCCATAGGGAGTTGTGCTGCTGACCAAAGGCAGTGCCTGTCTGACACTCAAATCCACCAAAGCCTCCATGGAAGAAAGATAGGCAATTTCCTCCTGTGCAATTTACAGATTCAAAAACCTGGTGGAGGATCGGCTGTGAGTTCGTTCCTACTCAGTGGCAATGAGGGGGAGGCAGACAGACAGACAGACAGACAGACTGAGAGGAAGCAGATCACCGGATGGTACTTCCAAGGTACTTCTGGTTGGATTAGAACCAGCAAACAAACTTACATTTAATAATTCAGTGCAAAACCATTTGCACCATTGAGGAAATTCAGAGCCAGAGTAGATGTTGTGTTATTGTTGCTAAATGCTATCGCGTTGAGTACAACTCATACTGACCCTATGAACAATAGATCCTGTGCCAACCTCTCAAACTCTTACACCTTCAAAACCCATTGCTGCAGTCACCGTGTCAATCCACCTGGTTGAGGATCTTCCTCTCTTTTGCAATCCCCCCACTTTCCCAAGTATGATGCCCCTCTCCAAGAAATAGCCTCTCCTAGAAACATGTCCAGAGTATATAAGACAGAGCTTTATCATCTTTACTTCCAAGAAACACTTTGGCTACACCTTCTCCAAGATAACTATTTGTTCTTTCGGCAGTTTTTGGGATATTCAGTTCTATTCTCCAACACCACAACTCAAAGGCATCACTTTTTTTTCTGTTGTCTTTATTCATCGTCCGTCTCTCAGATGCATAGAAAGTGACTGAAAAAAACCATGGCTTGGTTCAAAGTAGATGATAAAAACACATTATTGCATAAAAGAGATGATATGTTTATTTTAAAGAAGAATGTGCTTAATTTATCTAAGAAATGAGATTTTTTTAAAAAACCCAAAACCTTTCCATCGAATCTATTCTAACTCGTTGAGACTCTATAGCATTGAGCAAAAAAGCCCTTAGTATTTTTAAGTGTTCTCACTACTAAGTATATATCCTAGAAAAATAAGAACGGCAACACCAGTTGGCATGATCACACCTAGGTTTATTGCAGTACTATTTGTAACAGCAAAGAGTTGGAAATAACACAAGCATCCATCAATGGACAACAGGTACATTAGCATTCAAGTAAATTGTGGTATATTCAAACAGTGGAGATTCAAGTAAATTGTGGTACATTCAAACAGTGGAGTAGGGTCACTGTTGTTGTTAGGTGCCATTAAGTCATTGGGGAAACCTGTCAAGAACCTTTCCAAAGTTCTAAAGCAAAGTGATACTAGTTTAAAAATGAAGGGGCACCTGATCCAAGCAGAGTATTGTTTTGGTTAGGTGCTTTCAGGTTGACTATGCCTCATGCTGTTGTTGTGTACTGTGGAGTTGGGAACCAACCCGTAGCTGATCAGGTTTTCAGAGGTAGTAAATTACACAGGAGGAGATTGCCCATCCTTCTCACATGGTGTAGCTGGTGGACTGGAACAGTGTACCTTTGAGTTGGCAACACAATTCCTTATCACTAAGTCATAGTGACTCTATAAAAAATAGATCTGAACCTTGCCTATCCTGTGCCATCTACATCATCTCTACTTCCCTGGAGCCTATTGTTACAGTCACTGTGTCAATCCATTTTCTTGATGGTCTTCCTCTCTTTTGCTGGTGCTCACCTTACCAAGCATGATGGGATTTTTTTCTCCCCCAAGGACTAGTCAGTCCCTCCTTACAAATTCCCAAAATATGTGAGAGGAAGTTTTTCTATCCTTGCCTCTAATTTAGTTGCACTTTCTCCAAGATGTATTTGCTTGTTCTTTAGACAGTATGTGGGATATTCATTAATTCCCCCCAACACCACAATCAAAGGCACCAATTCTTCTTCTATTATCCTAATTCATTGTACAGCTTTCAGATACATAGCAAGTAATAACAAAGACCAAGATGTAAATTATGCTTTACCTAAAATTCATCACAAATATTTAAAATTCTGTACAACATGGCTGAAAACAGAACTATGCTCAGTCACAAAATATTTATTAGTGGTATAAGATAAATTATATATATATATAGCTAAGAAATGTTTTCTATACAGATAGCATCAATCTTGGAGGGTTAACAGAGATGAGCAGGGAGACAAATTTATTAGGTTAAAAAAAAGTATTTTTTGAGGGTTTAAATCTTGATGGAAGGATATTGCCACGTCTGTCTTCTGCAGCATAGATACTGGGCGGGGTCAAAGTGCAAGAATTTTTTGATTAACAGCTCCATACTTAAATCATTCCATCAGCCAGTCTTCTTAAATGAGGTTTAGGATCCACAACATAAGGAGACATGACTGTGGAGCACTTACAACCACAGATCTTCAAGTTAATCACAGCTGGATTTAAATCCTAGTTTTACAATGAATACTTTATCTCACTGAACCTAAATTTGCTCATTAAGTGTAATAATGCCTTTATTTTGGGCATTCAATGAGATAATGGGTACCTTCATTCATCTGTTCATTCTTCTGATAATTTTTTAATATTTATTATGCACATGATACTGGAAACACAGACATGAGCAAGACATACACAAGCTTTCTTCTTTAATAGAACTGACAGTCTAATGGCTAAATACATGACATTTATTGTGGTGTCAGGCACATGTTAAGCACTAATAAGTGGTATATGTTATTATTATTATCATCATCATCACTATTATTATGAGTGTGCATTTCTACAATTGCTTATAATTTTGACATAGCATACATTTGATAATAGGTGTGAGGTTTAGTTAACATTTTCCTGTATTGGCATTTCTAATTAAAGGATAAGGTCGTGAGGTAACAAGCAATTATCGTTAACAAAGGAAGCACTGTATAATCAGAGTCTTGCTTCAAGAATGTAGGATTTCTTCTTTGCTCCTTTCTTGACTGTTATTCTCTCTTTAGCCACATGAAACACTCAGAATAGTGTCTGGCACAATGAATACCTATTAGTTGAAAAGAAAAATGCACAAATGAGTGAGGGTTGTACAGACTCTAAACACAGTATCTGGCTGGTGTCTACTGAGGGAGATGCTATTTGGGTATGAATTTACAATGGTGGTCTCCACGTAAAAAGAGTCCTAGGCCTTTCCTGTAAACTCAAGCACCTTAACCTTAGAAAATTCAAGAGTGGGGAATACTAAGCAAGAGAGTTATTTTTAACATCACTAAATTACTACAGGGGAAGAAAAAGTGAAAAGACTGAGTATGCCATAATTATCCATTACAAATGAAGGATTCAAGTCTGAGTGACTTAAATGCTGAAAGAGTTATTCAGCTATTTTTTTCTCCCAAAGAATCATACATTTCACAATGTGGCCCTTTTAAATATAACTGTTTGAGTTCATACTTTAAAATAATCTACATGTTTTGGGATTTGAAAGAAAGAATTTAATGCCTTTTTCAATGGAAAGAACTTTTACATGCACTTAGAACATCCTTTAAAGTGTTTAGTAATGGAAAGAGCATGTGCCATGGAGGTTTGAAAAGGTTTCTGCATATCAGGTCCACATTCATAAAGGCAAATTTGTTGACATGGGTCAAATTCCATTTCAACAAATACCTGTGTGCAAAAGGTGAGAGTACCTAGGGAATAACTTTATATAACAAAAATTGCTCATCTAATATGATATCTAACATTATAGTCATTCATGTAATATAAAAGGTATAACAAAAATAACAAAAATCCCTCACACTTTTACTGAGTTAAAGATCATGGAATTTGACCTTCACATCATCTCACTATAATTTAACATAATTTTTAGGCCATCTGTAAAAATCTTCTCTTCTTAATAACATGTGCAAATGTTAGTGAGTAGTATTTAATTTCAATACTTTGATGTAATTCACACTTCTTACCATCATAAAGAAATGAGGTGCTAAATGAGTGCATATTTTTGACCCTTCGAGACATAATAAGATTAATATCAATAGGCAGAGAAGTAGTGTTGATAATCAAGACTAAGGGAGGCTAGAGACTTCTGCAATCCCTCTACCCCACTCTCATATTAGGTAAACATCGTAAGTTAAAAGTCTAATATGACTTAACTGAAATATTCAGGGCATTAATATTTGGCCCATAAATTCCAACCTATATCAGCTACTGGTTTGTTTTATATCCCCCCCTTTTGCTCTGCTTTCTAAAAGAAATATGCTCTCATTAGGTACTGAATGTAAATCAGAGAAGCAATGCATCAGGGACCCACATCACCTTTCAAAATCTATCTATACACAAATGCTCATGTATCTCCAGCCGTAATTGTATGCATGTTTGCACGATGATTGCACATAGTGTGTAAAAACCTTGTTATGGTGGGTGAGCACTTATGAAAATAGGAATCAGCACTAGTTTAAGCCAGACATGGTATGGGTAGGTAATATAAAAGCTTCTTTCTGCACGACCTCCTAAGTTGGCTGTAGCATCCTGATTTTGAGCTAAAACCTTCATTGCTATTCTAGTCATAGAATTCAAAGATGGAAAACACCTATTAGGTTACTTAGTTTATCCCCCAAGGGCCAGTGTTGAAGATTACTCTGATAGCACATTTTTATTCCTTCTTCTACTTCTTCAGTATTTGGTCCACCTTCCCTCTAAATTGTGTGCACTGACAGGGTTTCAATATGTTTCTTCAATAAGGACATTCTCTCTGATACATATTTTTTTACAACATTTAGATAAGTTTTCTATTTTGCAAATACTATTGTGTGATTATAATTAGATTTAGGCAAAATACTTCTTCTCAACTAACCCCCCACCCCCAACTATGCATAGTACTCATCATCTGTCTATAACTTTCTAACACAATATATCTTTTAATTTCCTGGCTGCTGGTGCCAAGAGTGTTGATTGTGGAGCCCAGATTGTGTTTACAGTCTCAATCTCTTCACCATCCATCACAATGCTGCAAGTGGCCCAGTGGTGAGAATCTTTGTTTTCTTGATATTGAACTTTAATCCATACTGAAAGCTGCAGCCCCTGACCACCTGCAACAAGCATTTCAGGTCCTCAGTTTCAGCAAGCAGGGTTGTGTCATCTGCATAATGCAGACTGTTGATGAGTTTTCCTCCAATCCTGATGCCACATTTCTCCTCATAGAGTGCAGCCTCCCAGATAATTTGTTCTGCATATTGATTGAAAAGGTATGAAGATAGGACACACCCCTGGTGAAAACCCTTCCCGGGAATTTTGAATCATGTAGTGTTCCCTTGCTCTGTTCTGACGACTGCCTCCTGATCCAAGTATAGGTTTCGCATTAGCACAATTAAATGTTCTGGGATTCCCATTCTTCTCAGAGTCACAGTTTGTTGTGGTCTACAAAGTCAAATGCTTTTGCATAGTCAATGAAACACAGATAGACATTCCTCTGGTACTCCCTGCTTTCAGCCATGATCTAGCCAATATTAGCTACATTATCTCTAGTACAACGGCCTCTTCTAAACCCAGCTTGCACTTCTGGCAGTTCTCTGTTGTGCTGTTCCAGTCATTTTTGGATAATTTTCAGCTGAATCTTGCTTGCATGTGATATTAATGATATTGTTTCATAATTTCCACTCTATTGGATCACCTTTCTTTGGAATGGGAACAAATAGAGATTTCTTCCAGTCAGTTGCTGTCAGAGACCTCTCCAAAGTACTGAAAAGCAGTGATGTCAGTCTGGAGACTAAGGTGCACTTGATATAGGCTATGATCTTTGCAATTACTTGCTATGCATATCAGAGAGCTGGACAATGATTAAGGATGATAGAAGGAGAATCAATGCCTTTGAGCTGTGGTGTTAAAGAAGAGTATTGAATATACCATCGATTGGCAGGAGAACACACAGGTTCATCCTGGAGAGCGTGAAACCAGGCTGCTCCTTGGAGGCAAGGATTCTGAAGCTTCATCTGACATATTTTGGACATGTTGCAAGGAGGGACCAGTCTTTGGACAGGGATATCATGCTTGAGAGGGTAGAGGAACAGCATAGGAGAGGAATATCCCTGATGAGATGGATTGATTCAGTGACTGGGATAATGGGAGTAGGTGTGTCAGAGACACTAAGATTGGCACAGGATAGAGCAGGGTTTAGGGGGAGTCGTACATGGGGTCGCTATGACTCACAGGCGACTCAATGGCATATAATAGCAACAACAACATAGCTTTCTAAGCAACGTGGAGTGATTTCTGAGGCTGCAAATCATACAGGAGGAGATAATCCATCTTTCTCCTAAAGAGCCACTGATAGTTTTGAACTGTCAGAGAGGCATGGCCTTTGGGTTAGCAGTACAGCTCCCTACGGCTACCAGAGCTCCAACCACGCCAGATAGTCACCTTAAAACAAAGGCTGCTTTATCATCTTAATGAGTGGCATCCATTTCCTAAATAACATGCTTCCAGAAACTCTACGAACTTGGATAAATTTCAATAGTTGTAGAGGGGCTTCAGGCCTTTTGTTCATAGGGTTGCTATGAGTCGTGCTTGACTTGAAGACAATCAACAACAAAACCAACAACAATGGATTTAAGCTGGTCCACATCTTATTTTTCTCTCACTCAACTCTACCATTCTGAAATTTCCCAGAGGATAGGCTTTTGTAACCCACATGAAGGCAAGTTCCAGAGGGCTCAGACTTTTGTGACATGGTAGACTACCCTTGTGGAATCAAGCTGAGATGAAGTCTGCTTCTTCTTATTTCAAGTTTAGTTAGTAAACACCTTATGGAACTGCCCAACATAAAAAATAGAGGTTTTTTCCAAGTGTTTGCAGCAATTCAGAACTTGGATAATGTTTTGTTCTAATTCACCAAGTTGTAAATGAAATTTAGGTCATTCAATTAGTTAATACAATCTCTTTTATAGCTTCTAAGATCTCTAAACTATTATATAATAGTGGCTTATCAGAAGGATAGTTGTTGCTTTGTTTGCCAACTACTAAATGCTCTTTCTAGCTTAATCTACTCTACTTACATCCCTGAAAGAGGCAGGACTAGTCCTTTCTAACAAGAAGAACTTTAAAGGTCTTATAGATCCTTTCACTGTACACTGTACTTGGCCTATAGTTCATGAGATCTTCTTCTTAGAATTTGAACCAAGTCCCAAAATCTATTGTTTAACTACGTTCCTGAAGAATTAAATGTAAGAGTAAATTACATAGCTGTGCTGTGGAAGAGGCAAGAATGGCCAAGCTGGGATGTCGAAGAAGAGAATGAAAAAAAATGCACAACAGAGAAAGAAATCATGTGATTCAGAGAGCGAGATGACATGAGTAGGTTTGTAATGACTTTCAGTTTAGCTATTACAGTCTACAATTAAGTTGCGTAAAATTTTTCTGTGTATTATTTTTACTAACTTACCCTTACACCTTTTTGAATGGTTTTAATTAAGCATCACAATGAACCTTCACAGAGCAGCAATTCTTAGCCTAGAGCCCTTCTGATCTCTGCTGTTAACTTTTTGCTGGTCAGATGGTTATCCAGGGGTGACTAAGTTGGAGCTCTGACATTTGGTTATGATGATGGTGTTAGGGGAGAGCTTGAGGATTTAGAAGAAAACAACATTTGAAAGTCCTGGTTTTGTTGCTAATCTGCTTTTGTGAACTCCCAACCCAATGGGTATTGCTACTATCTTTTCAGGCTCTTCCCTGCCATTTCCTAGTCATTCTTCTCATTCCTATTTGCACTGCGCTTACCTCGAATGCCTTTTTGTTTCTATCCGTGTATACAAATTTTGTTCCCCTTTCATTGTACAAGAAGATGAATTTTAGAATTGTAGAATTTTATGGATGGAAAAGGACAACGATTTCTGGCTCAAAGGCTCTAAAGGATGCCCAAAGTCACCTGTTTACAAAGTACTGTGACCGCATCTTGAGCCAAGTTCTGGTTTTAGTATTTTTCTATTAGATGTTGCCTCTAGCCTACAAGAAGGACAGCCTCCTCTTAGTCCAGCAGAATGGCCTTCCTACAACGCTGTATTTAATTGCACGTTTTCTATTTCTTTGACTCTTGTGCTTTCTTTCCCTGTTGTGTTGTATGCTGTCGAGTTGATTCTGATTCAGGGCAACCTTGAAGAGAGTGTAGAGCGGCCCTATAGGTTCTTAAGACACTAAGCTTTTTTAAAGCGCATACAGCTTTATCTCATTGAGTAGCTGGTAGTTTGAAGCCACAATCAATGTTCTGGTTAGGAGCTGAATGCTTGGCCACTGCACTGCTGTGATTCCTTCTGGCTTTTGTGCTGTTCATATACATCTTTATAAACTGCAGGCTTGTTGAAAGCAGAAATAGCACTTCCTTTTAGTTTGTATTTCTTCCTAAAACTTTACACAATGCATGGCACATAAGTGATCAATGTAGTTCTGCTTATTTCTTAGGTGATTATAAGTCTCAAGTGGGAACAAAAGAAGATACTTAGAGGTTTCCGGAACTGATACTTATGAAAGATGAAGGCGATTCTGAACAGAGGAAAGTTCTTTCCAAACAGTTTCATTTTACAGCCTCTGGTGGTATAGTATTTTACTCATGACCATAAGGAATACTACATGGTCTAAGATCAGGAAAGGTATGAATCAGGATTGTATCCTTTCTGCATATTTATTCAATCTGTATGCTGGACATACCGTTCAAGAAATTAGATTACATTGAGAAGAATGTGGCATTAGTATCAGAGGGGGACTCATTAATAACCTGCTTTACACAGTTAACACAACCTTGCTATTTGAAAGTGAAGAAGAAATATTTGCTGCAAAAAAAATATCAAAGACTATCGTCTTCAATATGGATTGCGTCTCAGTATGCAGAAAACAAAACCATTGGACATTGTCATAGATGAAGAAAAGACTGATGTTTTAGTCAATTTAATTTTTCTTGGATCCGTAATCAACACCTTTGCTACCAGAAATTAAGAAATCAAAAGTAATGTTATATTGGGAAAATCTGCTGTTGAAGATCTCGCCAAAATGTTAAAAAGCAAAGATACCTTTCGTCAGCTGAGCTTAGTTGTGTTGTTTCTTGGTGGTCGGCTGGACATGTTCCTAGCTGCTCCAGCTCTTGGCTCCGCGTTCCTGGCCTGCCCTGCTGACAGGATGGCCCATAAGCAGATTTATTAGTTGGACAAGTACTTTGATGAGCAATACGAGTACAGGCATGTCATGTTACACAGAGAACTTTCCAAACAAGTTCTCCAAACCCACCTAATGTCTGAAGAGGAGTGAAGGAGACTTGGTGTTCAGCAGAGTGTAGGCTGGATGCATTACATGATTCATGAGCCAGAACCACATATTCTTCTCTTTAGACGACCTCTTCCTAAAGATCAACAACAATGAAGCGTATCTGAGGATTGCCAGTGGGATCTTTTTCAAAGGTAATGTATATGTGTATATATGGTAGTATTCAGTGAATACTTGAAAACCACACAAATCCTTCATCCATCCATACCTGTGCATGAGCTGTGTTCTTCACAGCAACAGAGCTCAGATAAATGCAACTCCAAGTAGATTACTGTAAGATGTTTGAGATAAAATTTCTTTTAGACGGTTTTCTCTTTATAATATAAATAAATGCCTGTTTGACTTTACCTGTTAATTCTGTTTAATAAAGTTTTCACGTTGCATTTTTTTTAAAGGGCATAGATACATTTAGAAGATACATTTAGAATCTAATGTACATCTGATCCAAGCCACAGGATTTTTAATTGCTCCCTATGCTTCTGAAAGTTGGACAATGAAGAAAGATGATAAGAATCAATGTCTTTGAATTGAGGTATTGTCCAGTATGTCATGAGCTGCCAAAAACATATATATATACCCATCTGGCGTGAGGAAGTGCAACCAGGCTTCTCCTTAGAGGGAAGAGTGGTGAAACTCTGTCTCACTCACTTTGAGCATGTTGTCAAAGAGGAGTTAGTCCTTGGAAAAGGGCATCATGTGGAAAGATGGCGGGTCAGAGACAGAGGAAGAAATTCAGCAAGATGGATCGACACAATGACCGTGACAATGGGCTCGAGCGTGTCAGAGATGGTGAGGATGGAGTAGGATAGGACAAGGTTCAGCTCTGTGGTTGATAAGGTCACTATGAGTCGCAGGTGATTCGCTGTCACTCTAACGAGAACAATTAATGATTTGACCCAAGATAATGAGAGAGAGTGGGAGCCCAAGCCTGGAAGCTTCATTAGGTGAAGCAGTTCAGTGCTTCTGTGTGGTGGCACAAGCTCAGTGAAGAAGCGTCAATTGCTCTGGTGTGGCAATGGTTCCCTTCACATTTGGGCTTTTGATATATCCAGTTGGGGTCCATACGATGGTTTTTGGATTAGCTTGTGGTTTATTTCAACCACTGATTCATCAGAACAATCTCCTGGATTGTCCCTTTCTAAGATTTTATCATTTGTGGAGAAACTGTGTGGGCAGACAGGCTAGCCTTATTTCTTTACTCATCCTAAGAACATCTGCTTGGTTCCTGGCTTCCTTACAGACAACCATCTTGTTGTTGTTATGTGTCGTTGAGTCGATTGAGACTCCTAGTGACTGTATGTACAAACAGCTCTGAACCCTGCTCTATCCTCTGCCAATCTTATTGTCTCTGACACACCTACCCTCATTACCCCACTCACTGAATCAATCCATCCCATTGAGGGTCTTCCTCGCTTGTGTTGTCTCTCCACCCTTCCAAGAATGATGTCCCTCTCCAAGAGCTGATCCCTCCTTGCAACATGTTCAAAGTATGTCAGATATCCTTGCCTTCAAGGAGCAGCCTGGTCTCACTCTTTCCAGGATGAACCTGTTTGTTTTCCTGGCAGTCTATGGTATAGTTAATACTCTTCTCCAGCACCACCGTTCAAAGGCATCAGTTGTCTTTCAATCATCCCTAATCATTGTCCAGCTTTCTGACATAGAGCAAGTAATTGAGAAGCCAATGGCCTGGATCGGGCACACCTTACTTTCCAGACTGATATCGTTGCTCTTTAGTACTATTGACAATTCATCATTTCAGCTCTTATTGTTCATTGATCTCCGGCTAGCTTAACAAAGGACACATGGTCTTGCAAATTGTCAACTGCTGTGGGGCTGATATAAGAGAGTGTTTTCCACATTGTGAGTAACAGTGGGGATAGTGGTGGAGAGATTGTGAAGAGACTGTGGCAAGACTGCGGCACTGTCATGAAGAAACTGGCAAGGTGTAACCAGAGGAATGCCAGAGATAAAGCCATAGTTAAAGGTTTTGCTTACTGTATTTATGAAGGAAAAGCTAACTTGTAACTGTTCTGAGATAAAGAAAGGCCACAGTTAAAGGTTTTGCTTGCTAGACGATTGAAGGAGCAGCTGACTTGTAACTGCTCTGAGATAAAGTTTGTTGGATAATTGAGGAAACCAGAGACTCCTTGCATTTGTACTGTTGAACTGAACCTGGACTTTCACTAACTGAGGACTTGCGCCTTGTTAATCTGGCTTGGGACTGCTGGACTAAATCTGGACTTGCATTGTGAGATATTGCCTCCCCTCACTCCCCAACCAATATCCCTAATAAACTCCACAACTGTGAGTAAAGTCTTTGAGTCAGTTTTCAATGAATATTGAACCTGATGATTGGTAGAAAAAGTTGAAGGAGAATGTGGGGTGGCATGTCTGACCATGTAATTATTAGTATGGTACTTTGGATGTTCTTGATGGAGACAGTTCCCCTTTAAGAGCAGGTGGAAGTTAGACTCGGCCTTTTCCCACATCACCGCTGCTCTTTTCACAGATACGTACATGCAAACCTCCATACATATAAAAACCCCACGTCAAAATATTAACATGTTGGCTGGATTAAAGTGAGCTTTCTCTCACAAATTTTGTAAAATATATCATTTTATACTCAAGAAAGCAACAAATACTCTTAAATATAATATGAGGAAAAATTTGAAATTTAGAGAGGTATCCCCATCTTTCTCTGAAACACACTAACAATATTTCTAATTAGTTTGTTAATGAAAAGATCATAGTTTAAAAAATCATAGTTTTGAAAAATATAAATTGGAATAGTATAATTCCTTGATTTATATAGTAATTTCCCTATGCTTATTGGCATCATTATAAATATGCTTGCTTAATTCCCCATTGTTGAAGGGAAAGGCAATACTTTGATGGGAAGATGATTTTATATGAAGTTTAAGCTGATTATCAATTTATTATGAGCAAGATATCTACTTGAAATCAAATTTTTTCATGCTATAGAATAAAAAATAAGAGTCATTGTCAATACCAATTTAAATAATATGTGCACAATGTCATTTTACAGTGTATACTATTTTGTAAGTCTAGGTATAATAATAATTATTATTCTTTTTCTTTGTTAAATAAAATTTTTATGTTATACTGGTTTACTTACGAAGTTCATATACATTGTTTTTCACACTAAATTTTCCCCCACCCCTGCCTCCACCCATCAAATTACACAACCTTATGATTATTTTCAATGACCATCGCCTGTATCAGGTGCACTTTAGTCTCCCTAACTGACATCGTTGCTCTTTAGTACTCTGGAGAGGCCCCTGACAGCAATTCATCTTTTGATGAAATTACTTTCCCAACGTAATCTGTTTTTTCATTTCCTGGCTCCTAGTACCAAGAGTGTTGATTGTGGAACCAAGCAAACTGAAACTGTTAACAATCTCAATCTCTTCACCGCATATAATGATGCTGCCAATTGGCCCTGTGGTGAGAATTGTTATTTTCATGATGTTGAGCTTCAATCCATATTGAAGGCTGCAGTCCTTGACCTTCTGCAGCAAGTGCTTCAGGTCCTCCTCAGTTTTAACAGGCAAGTTGGGTTCCTCTGCAAAACGTGGGTTATTGATGAATCTTCCTAAAATCTTGATGCCACATTCTTTCTCATAAAGCCCAGCCTCCCAGATGATCCATTTTATGTATAGATTCAAAAGGTATGGAAATAGAATGCATACCTGGTGTAAACCCTTCCTGATTTTGAACCATCAAAAATCATCAAATTTTCTGATGCTATGTATGCATCAGAAAGCTGGCCAGTACCAGGAATGATAAAAGGAGAATTGATGCCTTTGAGCAATGGTGCTGGAGAAGAATATTGACTATATCATGATCTGCTATGAGAACAAATATATTCGTCCTAGAGAGGATGAAACCAGGCTGCTCCTTGGGAGGCAAAGATTTGGAAGCTTTGGCTAATGTACTTTGGGCATGTTGCAAGGAACAGTCAGTCCTTGAAGAGGGACATCATTCTTGGGAGGGTGAAGGGACAGCGTAGGAGAGGAAGACACTGGATGAGATGGATTGATTCAGTGACTAAGTTAATGGGGGAAGGTGTGTTGAACATCATAGGATTATCTCAGGATAGAGCAGGGTTCAGAGCTGTTGTACATAGGGTCACTATGATTTACGGGTGACTCGATAGCACATAACAACAACAACATGATTAGTTTTCTTTTAAAATTTGTTAAACCAATTGCTATTGACACACTCATGGCAACCCCAATTGCGTTAATGTAAAACTCCGTTCCATAGGTTTTCAAAGGTTACATTTAACAGCAGAGTTCCAGACCTTTCTTCCAGGGTGCCTCTATGTGGACTCACATCTTTAAGCTGGTAGTTAGGAGCCTAACAGTGACACTTTGCACGAAGTTTGTTGACATCTTTATAAATTTCTCTTTTTTTGTTGTTGAGCATGGATGGAACATACTCTGTTCTAGTATAATCAATGCCTCAAATGTCACTCATTAAAACCTTTTTTGTAAATACAATAGGACATACCATTATGACTTTTTTCCATGCTATTTCTGCTTCTTGGAATCCTGTCCACTATATCCCTGCCAATTTTTGTCCTTTGATAGGCTCTGCTCTACTAATCTTTTGAAGACCAGTTGAAATGTCCTTACTTCTATGAAGCATACTCTGGTAACCCCTCAGGAAGAATTAGTTCAAGCCACCAAGTTGTTGTTGTTATGTGCCATCGAGTCATTTATGACTCATAGAGACCCTATGTACAAAAGCCCTAAACTAAACCCTGCTCTATCCTGTGCCAACTATGTTGACCTGTTTTTAGAATCCTCTTTATAATCTAGTCTTGTAATTAATTAAAACTAAACTTGTGGTCATTGAGTAAATTCTGGTTGTTATACACAGGGTTTTTGTTGACTTCTTTTCTTCTAATTTTTTTACAGTTATTTGAATGGAGGTTTACAAAACCAATTCTTTTTTCATGCAACAATTCATGCACATTTTGTTCTATAACATTTCTTTCAATACAATATAATCACACTTCCCCAATTTCTGTAATTCTGATTTTTATTAAACTATGTATGATTATTTAGGTCTTCCCTTTCTTTAGTGATATTGTGCAATGCCCTTATTGGATACTACTTACGCTTCACCCATTATAATATGTGTCAATTATTGATTTACTGATTTGTTTTCTCCCTTCTTATTCTTGATAACTATCCAAGAATGACACTATCTGTGAATAACCTTTCCTTAGTTTGCTAGAACTGTAGTCTAAGATAATATGTGTGCTTTGGGGAGTGACTTTTCACTTTGTATAACGTCCTTTAGATGTATCCATACTGCGCAGTGTTTCAAGAATTCATTTTTATTGTTTAATGTTGCATAGTATTCCATCATGTGAATGTATCATAGTTTCTTTATCCAATTATCTATTGTTAGACATTTTGTTTGCTTCCATCTCTTTGTTATTGTAAATAATGTTATGACTGTTGATCTCTATGTGTGTGTGTGTGTGTGTATATATATATATATATTTATTCATGCTTCTTTAGGATAAATATCTGTTAGTGGAAGAGCTGAATCAAATGGATTCCTAACTTTCTAAGGAAGTTCCAGACTGCATTCAGTAGTGCACCATTCTACACTGTGATCAGCAGTGTATGAAAGTTCCTGTCTTTCTACATCCTTGATAGCATTTGTTATCTTAATTGAACTTCTACTGTTGCTAGGGTGAGATAATACCTCACAGTTGTTTTGATTTGCATCTCTTGAATGGCTAATGATCTTGAGCATTTCCTCATTTACTTAGGGTTTTCAAGGCTGTAAATCTTTACAGAAACTAATTTCTGCATGTTTCTCATGTTTCTATGCTGAAGGATTCCAACTACTGACCTTTCTGTTAGCACTCAAGCATTCAATTACTGTGCCTTAAGATGCTTTCTCATTGCAATTATTTGTGAATGGATGTGCCTCTTTAACCAGTTCAGAGGTTTTTGCCTGCTGTCTCAAGATTGACAGATATATAATGAACCCAAATATACCACCAAAATTTGATCCAAGTGTAAGGTTTATTAAGTTTCTTTTTCTTAAAACAAAAAATCACACATGGATGACAGGGACTTCTAACTGAAGGTACAATAAGCTGAGCAGGTTGTATAAAATGATATAAAACAGAGTGATATTTGTTTCAAGGAGAAGTAAAAATTTGAACATCATGACAGTAATAAATAAAGCTTAGAAATTTATGTCAAGTTAGAGAAGTTCACAGTTTTACTTAACAATGGGTACTGGTATTGTTGTGTACCACTGCGTCAGAACTGACTCAGAGCTAATCCTCCAGTGGGTTTTTAGAGGCAGTTAATCAGACAGGAGGAGATTGTCCATCCTTCTGTAGAGCGGCTGGTGATTTGACCTCAGTGCCTTCAGTACTGCAGTTCAGCTTCTTGCCACTAGGCCACCAGTGCTCCCTACGGATATTACTAGAGGTAATTTAATGCCTTCAAATAATGTCTTAAATTTCTAATTTTTGAGAATGTATCACAAATACAAGAATAACTGAGAACCACTGTACTTTATGTTTAGTACTTTCAGGAGATTATTATTTGAGTAAAAATATGAGTAGTACATATGAATCAGGGTAGTTGAACCAAAAAAGTAATGCAATCAAACAAATTATTACCATCGAGTCAGAAACAACTCAGAGCTGAACCTCCAGTTCAGCTTTCAGAGACTGTTAATTGTAATTGAGGAAATGGTCCTTCTTTTTCTTGCAGAATTGTTGGTAATTTTGAACCACTTGTCTTGGGCTGGTAGTGCAACTCCTTATCCACTAGGCCATCAGAGCTCCCTAAAAAAGTAATTGGACAAATAGTTTTTTAGGCTGATTCTGAAGTCTGGCCCTTTCTCAAGTGAAATTGGGTTTTCAGTGAAGAAATTATCAGTGGCCTTCAATTTGGTAATTTATGAAAATGGTTCTGTTTCACTTCATGGTTGAGTTTGGACTTTAAAATCAGATAGACTGCATCTGGGCTTGCGTTGTGACTTTGCTCTTTTCTGTTTGACTTGATTGCTTAATATCTCTAAGTCTTTGTGTCCAATCATGAAATAAGAATGATAACGTATATGTACGGGTTGGCTTTGGCTGTGACACTTTAAGAAGGAAGTCACTGATTATTTCAGAAGTCCAAAGGCATCATGGCATCCAGAGATACTACTAAGAATCCAAGCACTTTCATATTATCATCGTTAGGGTTACTTTCATTTAGAAGAGAAATTGAAGCCCACATGTTTAGTGTATCTTGCTTTGCAGTGAAGAGAATTTTTTTCTGAAGACCAATGTATTAATTTCATATTCCCAAACCAGTGGCTGTCAATGAGGATAGAATTATCATAACTGGCACAGACTCCTTACTGGAGCGGGATGAACATCGCAGAGTCAACTACAGCCCTGTCTATTTTTCTTTTCTTTTTTAAAAAGGAAAGTGTTTAGAAAACTCTTACCTCTTCATTGGAACATTGTTGAAGATAGGATCAATTCAAGTTTAACTCCATGAAGATAGGATCAATTCAAGTTTAACTCCATATATTCAAGTCAGAACCAACTGTTGGGTTTTCAACGGCTGTAAATTGCTTGGGAGGAAACTGCCCCTCCTTCCTTCTCGGAGCTGCTGTGGATTTGAATTGCCCATCTTTGTGCTGGCAGCACAATTCCTTATCCACTAGGCCACCTGAGCTCTCAAAATACAGTTGTTTGAATTAGCCACCTATCAATCCCAGTCTAAAAACGTCTACCTCAGATTTCTTATTTGCAAGATATTATTTTGAACTTTTCTTTTGTTTAAAAAAAGGTTCTTTGCCTCAATCCTTCCTTTCACCTCTGGTCAGATTTTGCCAGCTCTTTCTTTGGCATACTGTTGGAGCTAATTGTTGTTGTTGTTAGGCACCATTGAGTCAAGTATGACCCTATGAACAACAGATCTGAACCTTGTTCTGTCCTGTGCCATGCACACAATTTCTAGTACACTTGAGCCCATTGCAATAGTTACTTGTCAATTCACGTGGGTGAGAGTCTTCCTCTCTTTTGCTGTCCCTCCACCTTCCCAAGCATCCCTTTCTAAGAAAGAGCCTGTCTTAGGAACATGCTCAAAGTATGTGAGACAAAGCTTGATCATCTCTGCTTCTAAAGAGCACTCTGGTTGCACCTTCTGCAAGATGTTCTTGTTCTTTTGGGAGCACTCCTCTCCAACATCACAGTTCAAAGGCATCAATTCTTCTTCTTGTCATCCTTATTCATTGTTCAGTTTTCAGACAAATAGCAAGTCATTGAAAAGACGGTAGTCTGAAACAGGTGTACCTTAGTCCTCAAACTACATCACTGCTCCTCAATAATTTGGAGAGGTTCTTGACTGTATTGTGGTGCCTTTTTCTGCCTACCTGATAGTTCTTTTAAGTATTGTTCAATGAAAATCTCCTTTGGTTTGAGTAGTATGAATTTGTTGTATGCATAGTGTTGAGGAAGGACAGAAAAAATTACCAGAGTTAGGCACTTTCACCTAGAGATTTACTGACAGAAACCTGGAGTAAGTGCTGCTTTTCTTACTCTCCAGCTGGGTAATCTTACTCAGTTAATAGTTTCTAAAGGATTTTGGCTGTTTGTCCTATAAAATAAAGATTATCTAGAGATAAAGTTTTGCTGAAGATAATTCAAAGGCAGTTGTAGCATTTTTATCAACAGGGAACTACCAGAAATTAAAAATGGATTCAGAAGTGGGTGTGAAAGAGGGGATATTATTGCTGATATCAGATAGCTCTTTGCCGAAAGCAGAGAATAGCAGAAAGATGTTAGTTTGATTGAATACGTGAAGGTATTTGATTTTGTGGATAATAATAAACTATGAGTAGTAATGCAGAGAGTGGGGATTCCAGTACACTTATTCTTATGCTGAACCTGTACATAAAGCAGGAGGCAGTCTTTAGAGCAGGTAATACTTCGTGGTTTAAAATCAGAAAATGTGCCTGTTAGTATTATATCTTTTAATCAGTACATACTTTCCATGAATAATAAAAACCCTTGGATGTTATGGAAAAGAAAGTAGCTTCAATATTAGTGGAAGACTTATTAAGAACATGAGGTATTCAGATGACATTACCTTGCTTGCTGAAAGTGAAGAGAACTTAAAGTTCTTACTGATGAAGGTCAATCTCACTTTCAGTATTGATTACACCTCAACATAAAGAAAACAAAAATCCTTACACCTGTGCCAATATGCAACATCATGGTACGTGGAGCTTGCGTTAAAGTTTACTTTTTTTATGTAATCAATGCCGACAGAATCAGCAATCAAGAAATAAAATAGCATATGGGAATGGGCAAAACTGCTGCTAAGAACTTCTTTAAAATTTTTGTAAAGAAAAGGATGTTAATCTGAGGACTAAGATATGCCTGAACTGAGCCTTTTCAATTTGGTATTTTAAATTGCCTCATGCAAGGAAAAGTTGAACAATGAATAAGGAAGACAGAAGAAGAATTGATATGAATTACCGTGTTTGGGGAGAATATTGAAAATGGACTGCTCCACTTCCTAAACAACATGCCTCTGGAAACACTATGAATGTTGAGAAATGACAAAAGTTATAGAGAGACTTCAGGCCTTTTGTTCGTAGGGTTGCTATGAGTCGTGCTCGACTGGATGACAATCTACTACAACAACAACAACAACAACAACAACAACAGAGCAATGAATGAGTCTGTCTTGGGAGAAACACAGTCAAAGTGCACCTTAGAAACAAAGATAGCAAGACTCTATCTCATGTACTTTGGACATATTATCAGATAAGACCAATCTTTCATGTTTGGTGAAGTAATGGGTCGATTGAAAAGAAGCTCCTTGAAAAGATGTGTTGACACAGAGGCTGCAACAGTGGATTCAAATACCACAGAGCCAGGCAGGGTTGGGTTCTGTTGTACATATAGTGATTATGAGTGAGAACCAGCTAAACAACAACAAAGATCAAGAGTATAATGGGCGTGGAAAGGCTTCATAAACAGCTTAGTTCTATGAAAACACTAGCTACTTTCTTCTTCACTAGGTAGTTTGTTTGTATAACATGTAAGTGTGGTGGTCAGGTAGACACAACTGCTGCAGGGGAAGGTGCCAACCAAAAAATTTGAGTAACTTGATCTGGGAGCAACTTTCTATGTATTAAGAGGAAAACCCCCCAACAACAACCAAAAAAAGCTTTTCTCTTCTCATTCTCCTCCTGCAGGAATGCCCCCACCCTTGAAATCTCCACTGACCTCCGTGGAATTTCCCAGTGTCAGAAAAGATTTCTGATTTAACAGGAACAATGTGGTTGGTCGGTTTGGTCTTTATACCTGTGCAGAGAGTTCTCCTCAAAGAGAAGCAGGATACTCTGCCTTTCTTCCCTTTGTGGATTGATGGAGAAAATGTCACACACATCTATACATTTGGTAAATCAAGAAAATGCACTCAGGGCTGAGTGCCATTCTCTAAGCCTCATTTTTGAGGTTGGAGGCTCTACCAGCCAGAGTTGTATTTCAAAGAAGGAGAACTACCATTCCTTGGGGAACAGCATCAAAACCAGGTGACTTTCGGGGATATTCTTTGGCCCAATCTAAAACTGAAACAGACACTGCACATGGCTTTGTTTAGGAGCTTGAAAGTTGAACAAGGGAGGAGTTCTTAGCTCCACATTTTTCCAGATTGTAGAAACCAATTGATGTTTCCTGACAAGGCCTCTTGCCAATCTAAC
This sequence comes from Elephantulus edwardii, assembly GCF_000299155.1. Lineage (NCBI taxonomy): Eukaryota > Metazoa > Chordata > Mammalia > Macroscelidea > Macroscelididae > Elephantulus > Elephantulus edwardii. Next base: position 13,253,339 of record NW_006399802.1, on the reverse strand, counting down.
CTCTCTTAGCAAGGCTATTTTAACTCTGGTTTTAGGCTGATATTTCTCCTAGCAACACATCTTCTCCTAAATAAAAACAGATTTCTCCTGATACTCTTGTTCACTCTTTCCTTCTAGTGGCCAAAGTTTGTAACCCAGTCTCATCACTTTCTGTTGTTGTTGTTGTTAGGTGCCGTGGAGTCTGTTCTGACTCATAGCAACCTTTGTATAAAAGAACAAAACACTGCTAAATTCTGTACCCGCCCCACAATCATGACCCTGCTCAAATCCATTGCTGCACCAACTTTTGCCAAGGCTCTTTTCCTTTTCACTGACCTTCTACTTTACCTAATAAGACGTCTTTGTCTAAGAATTGGTCACTCCTAAAAGTGTGTCCAAAATATGTGAGATAAAGTTTTGCTATTCTCATTTCTAAGGAGCATTATGTCTGTACTTCTTCCAAAACAGATTTGTTCATTCTTTTTCTAGTCCACAGCATGTTCAGTATCCTTTGCCAAAAACCATAATTCAAATACTGCAGTTCTTCTTGGACCTTCCTTTCCCAGTGTCCAGCTTTTTGTGCATATGAGGCAATTGAATGCCCAGGCTTAGTCCTCAATGTTAGGAATTGTTTTTTATTTTTCTTCTTTATACCTCATTATTTCATGGCTTACTATTTATCTTTTAAGATGATAATCCACTTGGCACAGTTCAAAATGAAGCTATTTAAGTTTCAATTAATTAAAAGGAAATAAAATTTAAATTATTTTTACTCTTGATTGTAATAGTCACAAGTGAAGTTTTTAGTGGACAGATGTATCTCACATCCAACTCAATGCTATGGAGTCGATTCCAACTCATAGTGATTCTCCATTGGGTTTCCCAGGATGGAGATCACATAGGAGGAGTCTGCCCATCTTTCTCCCTCAGAGCTGCTGGTACATTCGAACTGTCAGAGTTGCACAGTCTCTGTGTTAGTGGTGCACATCATTAAGGACTATATGCTACCAGAACTCACTTGTGTCTAGTGGTCACCATATTGTTGTTTTTGTCATCATTGTTAGGTGCCATTGAGTCAAGTAGGACTTATAGCAACCCTATGAATAATGATTTTGAGTCCTGTCCTATTCTGTGCCATCCTCCAACTTCCTGACACTCAAGAGCCCATTGCAGCAGTCACCATGTCAATCCACTTGGTTGAAGGTCTTCCTCTCCTTTGTTGACCCTTCACCTTTCCAAGCATCATTTCCCTCTCCAAGGAATAACACCTTCTAACAACATGCCCTAAAAGTGTGAGTCAAAGCCTCATCATCTCTGCCTCCAAAGAGCACCCTCACTGCATCCGCTCTCTCCAAGACATATTTGTTTGTTCTTTTGGCAGTCCATGGGATGTTCAGTGCTCTTCTTCAAAACCACACATCAAAGGTATCCATTCTTCTGTCATCCCTATTCATTGTCCAGCTCTCAGATACATAGCAAGTGATTGGAAAGACCATGGCATGAATCAGATGCACCTTAGTCCTGAAACTGACGTCATTGCTCCTCAATAATTTGGAGAAATTCAAGCAGGATTTAGAAGAGGCTATGGCACTAGGGATATCATTGTTGATGCCAGATTGGGTCCTGGCTCAAAGTAGAGGATATCAGAAGAATGTCTATTTTTGTTTTATTGACCATGCAAAGGCATTTGATTGTGTGGATCATAACAAGTTGTGGTTGACATTGAGAGGAATGATCACCATCTCAGACAATGGGAACTAAGAACACTGCTGTCACCATAGAGAGTTCTGCAGATGGTGCTGATACAGGTATTCAGTTTTTCTATCTATTTTATGTTTTCTCCTACTTTTGGTTGGTTTTTATCTTTCTTTATAAAAATAAGTAAAAAATACAAATTTAAAACAAGAGGGATTTATAAGACATGAAGACCCCTGGACCGCGAGGATTTCTTGCTTCTTGGGCATTGCCTTCTCATACTCTTTCCTCACCCCTACAGATTTAACTGAAGAACAGAAAGCTGATACAATCTTTAAGAATTTTCCTTTTCAAAAGGACAATTTTTGTAAGCTATGAAGACATGTAATTTCTTGTTCTTTTAGGTTGCTATCAACTCAGCTCAACAGTGATTACAGCGTCTGGAGACTTTGTCTTTGAAAGGGGTAGATCTCAGCACAGAGCTGTCTGTACGATGTGGCTCAGACTTAACTTTCAGATTTCATTTCTCTGCCTTCTTGCCTTTGAGTTCCTGCCAGCTTTGATGTTGACTTCTTCCTCAGATTGATTCTTGCACCCACCTTTGATCAGGCTTGGCATCTTTTTCGTTTGAGTCAGTTCCTGATCGCAGTCTGTTCGCTACTCTGTTTCCATACTAATCTTACTAAATTTGATGACTCATCTGCATTGTTCTCATAATTTCTCCACACACCCAGACTCTGCTTTGCCCTTCACAGATTGAAGGCACACTTAGGCGTTATAGACATTAGAAAGCCTGAGTTTTTACTTCGTCTCTTTCCCTGGCATTCAGCTAGGACATGCTGGAAAACAAACCAACCAACCACAAAAAAATGGCCCAAATAACTTGTCCCCTTCCCCCCCAGCCCCCACTTTAGACATGTGTTAGGTAAGAATAGGATCCAAAAGAGTGTAAAAAATAAGATGAGATGATGTAAAAATTACTCAGTGAATGATGCAGATAGAACTGTGATGGTTAAGGGAAGAGTCTGAAGTAATTAATTAACAAGAGTTAATTAATTAATTAATTAATTAAGAGTTAGTTGCTGGTGAAGCTTCAGCAAAATTTGGAATGGACAAGAGAGGGCATCATGAAAATGGACGAGGTCAGACACATGAAGCATAAGCTTACTTTGGATTTGCTTATAGTCCACACCAAGCCAAAGGTGAGTGATTTTAATTCAGGTGTGGTTTTAATTGTTTTTGGTCAAACATTCTTCTTTTTTTTTTTTTCTTTTCTTCTCCCTGCCTCTTTTTAAACAGTCCCTCGGTAAGGACTATCCACTTAGCTTTGTATCCAAAGACGAAATTTGTAGGTGAAAGGAGTTACGAGTTAGCCTTCGTTACAGACTGGTTCATTTCAGGGTCGAAAATATGGAACGCTTCACGAATTTGCGTGTCATCCTTGCGCAGGGGCCATGCTAATCTTCTCTGTATCATTCCAATTTTAGTATATGTGCTGCCAAAGCGAGCACAAACATTCTTCTAAGTAGTATAGCATTGGTCTGTGCATTGCTGTACTGAGGTAACTCATGGTTGCTGTGATCCTAAACACTGTGACACTGATGTGTCACATGTGATAATGTTTACCCATGGTGGACAGGGTTTGGTGGAACTCCCCAATTAAAGAAAGCTTGGAAGTAGGAGTGGCATCCGATTCTGAAATAGCTTGCCTCTAGAAACTCTTATGAACATGGAGAAAGGATGAAAGTTATACAAGTGTTCAGGTCTTTTGTTCATAGGGTCACTGTGAGTTATCTATGACTTGACGACATTTAACAACAACAACGTTGTCCACATTATTTGCCTTTCTTCTGCATTTTCTGCTAATAGGTCCACATCTGGATGTCACCATTCTGTGCTCTGACACTTCCTCAAGTGTGGTTTTGCTTGACTTCACAGTGCAGTGACTGTCTCAGGGAGCTTGTTGTTGTTATGTACCATCAAGTCATTTGTGACTCTTAATGATCTTATGTACAATAGCTCTGAACCCTGTCCTAGCCTGAGCCAGTCTCACTGTCTTTTATACACCTACCCCCATTACCTGAGTTACTGTCAATCCATCTCATCTGGGGTCTTTCTCTCTTGCTCTGTCCCTCCACCTTTCTAAGCATGGTGTTCTCCTCCAAGGATCTGTCCCT
>NW_006399802.1:13228753-13249128 GCF_000299155.1 Elephantulus edwardii | reverse complement strand
TGGAGCTCCTTGGAGGCAAGGATTCTGAAGCTTTGTCTGATATACTTTGGGCACGTTTCAAGGAAGGACCAGTCCTTGGAGAAGGACATCAAGCTTGGGAGGGTGAAGGGACAGCGCAAGAGTGGAAGGCCCTGGATGAAATGGATTAATTCATTGACTGGGGTAATGGGGGTAGGTGTGTCAGAGATAATAAAGTTGGCACGGGATAGAGAAGGGTTTAGGGCTGTTTGTACATAGGGTCACTATGAGTCACAAATGATTCAATGGCACATAACAACAAATAACAACAAACATGGCTTGGATCAGGCTTACCTTAGTCTCTAGACTGACATTATTGCTCTTCAGTACTCTGGAGAGGTCCTTGATAGCAGACTTTCCCAATGCAATCTCTTTTTTTATTTCATCGTTACCGGTACCTAGAGTGTTGATTGTGGAACCAAGCAAACTGAAGCTGTTAATAAGCTCAATTTCTTCTCTATCTATCACGATGTTGCCAGTTGACTCAATCAATGGTGAGAATCTTTGCTTTTGGATGTCGAGCTTCAATCCATATTTAAGACCACAGTCTTTGACCCTCTGCAACAAATGCCTCAGGTCTTCCTCAGTTTCAGCAAGCAAGATTATGTCATCTGTTCAATGCAGGTTATTGATGAGTCTTCTCCAGTCCTGATGCCACATGTCTCCTCATAAAGTCCAGCCTCTTAGATGATCTGTTCCACATATAGATTACAAAGGTATAGAAATAGGATGCATCCCTGGCATACAATTTTTCTGATTTTGAACCATACAGTGTTCATTGCTCTGTTCTGATGACTACTTCCTGGTCAAAGTATAGATTTTGTGTAAGCACAAATAAGTCTTCTGGAATTCCCATTCTTCTCAAAGTTAGCCACAATTTGTCATCCACACAGCCAACTACCTTTATGTCATTATGAAATACAGATAGATGATAGACATTCTTCTGGGACTCTCTGCTTTCAGCTAAGAGCCATCTGACATTGGCTAAAATGTCCCTAGAGCTATGACCTCTTCTAAATCCTGCTTGCATGTCTGACAGTTATTTATCAATGTACTGTTCCAATAATTTTTGGATAATCTTCAGTAGGATCTTGCTTGCATGTGATATTAGTGACATTGTTTGATAATTTCCACACTCTGTTGGGTCCCCTTTTTTTGGAATGAGAATAAATATGGGTCTCTTCAGTCAGTTGGCTAGGTAGTTGCCCTCCAGAATTCTTGGCACCACCTAGTGAGTTCATACAGGGTTGAATCTTTTTGTCGAACTATGTCAATTGGTATTACATCAATTCCTGGGGCCTTGTTTTTTGCCAGTTCCTTCAGAGTAGCCTGGTCTTCATCCTTCCTTACTATTGTCTCTTGATCACGTGCTGTTTTACGAAATTCTTCTGTGTCAGCCAGTTCTTTTTAGTACAGTGACTCTATATTCTTCTCCCATCTTCTTTTGATGCTCCCTGGATCATTCAACATTCTGCCCACTGCATCCTTGAGGCTTGAATTTGTTAATTTTATTCAGTTTAAGAAATGTGGAGCAAGTTCATCCCTTTTGTTTTCTGACTCCAGTCCTTTGCACATTTCATTGTAATATTTTGCTTAGTCTTCCAGAGCTACTCTTTGAAATCTTCTATTCTGCTCCTTAACCTCTTGATTTCTCCCTCTGCTTTGGCTTTTCACCCCTACAGTGTAATATTCAGAGTCTCTTCTGACATTCATCTTGGTTTTTTAATTTCCGCTCTGTCTTTGTAATAACCTTTTGCATTCTTCCTGGAAGATATTCTTGATATCCTCTCACAGCTCATCTGGTCTTCACTCATTAGTGTTCAAGGGCTCAAATCTGTTACTGAGATGGTCTTTAAATTTAGGTGGGATAGACTTAAGGTCAAAGTTTTGTTCTTGTGGAATTAATTTTCTTTAGCTTCATTTTAACTTGCCTGTGAGTAGTTGATAATCCGTTCAGCACCTGGGCTACTTTTCACAGCTAATATTGACCTTCACTGATGATTTTTTCGACAGATATAATCAGTTTGATTCCTGTGTGGACCATTAGGTGAAATCCAGGTGTATAGTTGCTGTTTATATTTCTTAGAAAATCTATTTGCAATGAATAAAGCATTCATTGTATAGAATTCTATCATTCTATCTCCAGCCTCATTTCTGTCACCAAGTCCATGTTTTTCTGATTACTGATCCTTTTCCCCTGTTCCCAACTTTTGCATTCCAGTCATCCATTATTATGAATGCATCTTGATTGCATATTTGTTATATTTACCACTGTGAAAGTTAATAGAAGTCTTCTATTTCCTCCTCTTTGGCTCTGGTAGTTGGTGCATATATTTGAATATGTTGGTATTAACAGATCTTCCTTGTATGTGTATGGATATTATCTGGTTGCTCACAACAACATCGTATTTCAAGATAGATTTAGATATGGTCTTTTAAACTATGGATGCAACCCCATCCCCCCAACACACTTTTCCATTTAAAATGTAGTAGATCATATGATTGTTTGATTCAAAATGTCCCATGTCAGTCCATTTCATTTCACCAATGCCTAGTATTTCAGTATTTATGTGTTCCATTTCTCCTTTACCGGTCTCCAACTTTGCTACATTCATATTTCTCACAGTCCATATTCCAGTTACTAGGCTCTGTTTGAAATTGTTCGTCCCGCTTGGTGTTTCCTAGTATGAAGGCTCAGCCTCTGGTGTCATATCTGCTAGTTTAATCTAAGTGTGCTGTGTTTACATAAGGGTTTTCGAAGGCCTGTTATTTTGGAAGTGCTTCTCTCTGTTGTTGTTGTTGTTGTTGTTATGTGCCGTCGAGTCGCTTGCGACTCATAGCGACCCTACGTACAACAGCCCTAAACTCTGCTCTGCCCTGTGCCAATTGCACCGTCTCTGATACACCCATCCCGATTATCCCAGTAACTGAATCAATCCACTTCATAGAGGGCCTTCCCCTCCTGCGCTGTCCCTCCACCCTCCCAAGCATGATGTCCATATCCAAGGACAGGTCTCTCCTCACAACATGTCCAAAGTATGTTACACGGAGCCTCAGAATCCTTGCCTCCAAGGAGCCACCCGGTTTAACCCTGTCCAGGATGAATCTGTTTGTTTTCCTAGCAGTCCATGGTATTCTCAATACTCTTCTCCAGCACCACAGCTCAAAGGCATCAATTCTCCTTCTAGCCTCCTTGGTCATTGTCCAACTCTCTGATGCATAACAGGTGATTGCCAAGACCATGGCCTGTATCATGCGCACCTTAGTCTCCAGAGAGACACCATTGCTCTTCAGTACTTTGGAGAGGTCCCTAACAGCAGACTTTCCCATGGCAATGCGCCTTTTAATTTCCTGGCTACTGGTGCCAAGAGTGTTGATTGTGGAGCCAAGCAAACTAAAGCTGTGAACAATCTTAGTCTCTTCACCATCCATCCTGATGCTGCCAATTGATTCAGTGGTGAGAATCTTTGTCTTCTTGACATTGAGCCTCAATCCATATTGGAGGCTGCAGTCCTTGACCCTCTGCAGCAGGTGCTTCAGGTCCTCTTCAGTTTCAGCAAGCAGGGTTGTGTCTAGTCTGTATTAATTTGGATGCCCCGCTTTAGAGCTGTGTTTGACAGACATGCATTTTTACCCAAGAGAGCAGATGAGAACTTATGATTTCTCTATTTGGGCCATCGAGTAAGGAATTTTAGATCGTTCACTGGGAGAGCACTCATCCCAAGAGCTGAATTTGAGTCTGTGGCTAACTGTCCTAACTTTATAGGCAGAAAGAGAAAAGGAAAATGGACTGGTGGTTCCACCCTCCAATTGGCACTTCTGAGTTGTCAATTACTTGAAGCGTCTCCATTGAGCTTGCTGGTTTTTTTCTGTGTATTTTTCTGGGTTGTAGGCAGGTATCAAGGGTTTAAAAACCTTATTTTTCAGAGGACAAATCAGAATTTCTGATGAGAAATGATGAGCTCAGGATGTGAGCGCCTCCAGGGGCTGAAGCTGTACTTTCTCTCTTTATCCCCAGTTGTCTAGTGCTGTTCCTGGAATGCATTAGGTTCTCAGTAAATGTTTTCTGGCTGAATATTTAATGAATGTCTCAAAAAAAAAGCAACAACAATCACGCAAGGCATGAGCCGATCTTAGCTAAGCTGACTGTGCGGAACCTCATCCATTTGCAAAGATGTAGAATTCTTCTGCTTGTCCAAAGTGTCTGATTAAGCCTTAGTGATCTTGTGCTGCTCTCACAGGTATTCCACAGTGGGTGGCTTCAGCAAACAGAAATTTATTTCTCACTATGTGGGATGTCAGAAGTCAAATTCAGGGTGTCTGTTCTAGGGTGGGAGCTCTGATGGTCCAAGACAGCAATTCAAATCCACCAACTGCTCTGTTGAACCAAGGAAGGACAATTTCCTCTTGTGTGATTTACAGTCTCTGCAAACCCACTGGAGGGTCAGCGAGGAGTTGGTTCTGACTCCAGCCTCGTGAGTTCTTTTGTTAGCTGTAGGAAGCGAGTTTCTCTTCCGATGAAGGCTGCAGGAAAATTCTTGCCTATTTCCAGCTGTTTCTGGGCCATCTTCATATGGCTCAGCTTCCCTCTTTACCCATCTCTGCTTGCTGACTTGCTTGTTCAATCTCTTTTATATCTCAGAAAAGTTTGATTCAAAGTATATCCTACACTAATCCTACCTGCCTCATTAACAAAACAAAAGCAGTCATTCTCAAATGGATTTTGACAGCAGATATAGGTATAATCATTTACAATGGATTTGGGGGGACATAATTCCACCCATAATGCTAATGTGTTTACAATTCAGGAGAAGGATGGGCAATCGACAATTTCCTCTTTTGCAATTAACTGCCTCTAAAAACTCACTGGAGGGTAAGCTATGGTTTAGATTCTATGATACACAACAACAACAATTTCACCCATAATGCTAGTTTTTATGATTATGTTTCCTCTGAAGTTTTGAATGACACATGCCCCTTTCTTTCTTACTCATAAATATGCATATTTCCCAGCACTTTTATCCTTGAGAAACCCAAACACGTTATATTTAAGTAATCTTTTCATGTCAATACTTTCTGGTGTTGAACTTTTTCAGAATACTGTTTCTTGCTTTTCTTGTTTGTTTTTGTTCCTGTAACACTTGATCCTCTCCTTGGCACATAACCGTCAGTCTGTTCTGCTTTGTGGTGACTACCTGTGTGTCAGAACAGGACTGTATTCCTGCAGTTTTCAGCAGCTAAGTTTCACCAGGTCATTTTTCCAAGGAGGCTATGAGTAGACTGGGACCTTCACCTGCCCCATATGGTAGCCCTTTGCAAAACCTGGGATTCTACCTGGCATATCTTTCTCATTGCCAACTACAGGAACCCACTCATAGATGTCCCTTCATTGGGTTTCCAAGACTATAAATCTCAAGAGAGAAGATTCCACCTTTTGTACACCCACAAATGCTTGATAGTTTACATATTTTCCAGGCGTCCTGAAGCAGCTCAACTACCTCATGGTGGAACAAACTATACTATTGTAATCCTCCAAAGTTCCACAGAGAAAGACTAGACCTTTACCTCACCTCACCCTGTGCTTGGATTCTTTTTTCTTATCTTACTCTATCCACCTTCTCAATGTCTTTTGAACAGTTTTTCCAAGTAGATTACCTGTGCAAAAATTCTCATCTCAGGGCCAGCTTCCGGCAGACTCAAAATAAGACCCATGTTGATTTTGACATGCTGCCACCAAACATGTAAGTTTCTTTGTCAGCTCGGCAGAAATCACACAAATGCGTCAAATACTCAGGGAGCTTCATAAAGTAGTAGAGAAAGGGTCCCTGTAATCACTTTCCAAGCTTATTTTTACGATGTAAAATGCCTTTTATGGAGAAGGATATCCTTTGCTGACCATATTGATAAGGAAGAGTGGCTTGCTTTCTTATAAAAAGAAGTGGGAATTTCCTAAGAAAAGAATCAGAAATGAATCTAAATCAGACCACTCACAGATTATAGCTGAAGGCATGAGACCCAAGCGTATGAGTCACAGAGAAAACACAGCTGGAATGAAGCGGACATTCCATCACATTCAGGAATGTCACTGATTCACCTTTGAATTCTTGGGGAAATGTAGTCAACTGGGTAACAGATACCTCCTTGTCTGCCATTTCTCATTTCACCTCTTTCTCATTTCCAAAGCTCTTCCAATTGGTTTCTCCTGGAGTCTCAAAACAGGCAAACTTCATTCCACTTTCTAGTCACTGTAGATGCAGTGGGCCCTGAGGTGTCAACGGAGAGAGCACCAGCTAGAGAGACAAATGTGGCTTTCTTAAGGCTGTGTGTCTTTTCCAAGAACAGTAGATCACTGACGGAATCACACATATACCATTAATAAACCTAGAAGCCATCATTTCAATAGCTTGATTAGCATCAGGCATTGGCACAGTTTCTCAAGCTGAGCTGAGAGCAAAAATAAAACTGCTCAAGTTTCAGTATCTCCCTGCTTCCCAGGCAGCAAGTGAGTGATATGGGGGAAACATATGCACCATCACCTTCTCTTTTTAAAAACAATAGATTATTGTGCTGTTGGCAAAGGTTTGTACAGCAAATTAGGTTCCCCTCGAGCAATTGTTAGATAAATGTTCTATGACATGGGTTACAATTTTGACACTCTGTCTGTATTCTCTTTATCCCCATTTTGTTTGTTCTGTTCCCATAGATCTAGCTCCTTTCCCCCTGCTTGCCTTCTCACCTCTGTTTTTGGGTAGATGTTGACTGTTTGGCCCCTTATACTTACCCGTGGGTGAAATTGTTTCTTTTATGAGCCAGTCTATTAGATGACTGAAAGGTAACCAGTAGGAACAGCTTCAATTCCAAGTCCAAAGGATGGCTTAGGGTTACAGTGTTGGGGTTCTTCTAGTCTCTGTCAGTCCAGTACATTTGTCCCTTCCTTTTTTTTTCAAGGGTTTGAATTTTGTACTCCCCAGTTCAATTGTGTCCTTGGTTAGAATGGCCCATATTGCATCAATATCTTTTCAGAGTAAACTGTCCTTTCTTAAACTCTTGGACAGGTGACAACCTGACACTCAGAAGACGTTGCTCCACATAGACTATTTAACCGAGGTAAGAAGATTGTCAGTTTGCTGTGGTCCCCTTTTTGTTAATAGTCTATAAACACGGATGTCCCCATTAGGTGAAGCTCCTTTTCTTTATTTGAAATCATCTCTAAATTGCTCTCCCAAAATATTTGAGAGCAGCCGCAGACCTCACTGCACACAAGCTCCATCAGCACTCCCTCTCTCCCTTGAGCTTTCGAACGCTTAGCTGCCTGTCCTCTGGCTCCGAGTGTGTAATCAGGCCCCAGCTCCCGCTGAGCACCATCAGGAAAACGGCAGCTCTCGCAGAGAGACAGCAGAGCCGTTCACAGTCATGAAGCTATTGAAACATTGACAGATATGACAGACATTTCCAAAGCTGTGCGAAGCATTAATTTTAATGTATGCTGTGTGTCCTTACTTAGTAAATATTTATTTGACTGTGAAAGATAGGAGAGGTAATCACTGCTTTCCATCAAATATGGTTCCTGTCTAAGTCCCTGCCCCCTTTCCTTGAGGACAGCTCAGGACATAGTCCTGGAGTTTTGAAACAGAACATGGGAAGAGCAAAGCTGCACTAGGCAAAAATGTCTATTCTAGAGTCAAACTCCAGTTGTCTTCTGTGTCTTGCCTGAAGTATTTTCTTTGGCCACATGGACAAAGCATAAGCATATTATCAGGCTCCAACAAGAATCTTGCTTAGCTAGAAAATAGTTTCCAGGAGGTCTAGACGTCCATGGTCTTATCTAAGGAGATATCAATCAATTATTGTTATTATGTACCATGAAGTCAGAACTGACTTGGTTTTCAGAGGCAGTTAATCATACAGGAGGAGATTTTCCAGCCTTCTCCTGTGGAGAAGCTGGTGGATTTGAACCACATGCCTTTGGGATTGCAGCACAGTTTCTTACCACTAGGCCACCAGAGCTCCCTTATAACAGTCTAGTTGACCTTATTTCCCATTCCACGTTTCCTATCTGGTTTCCTATTATGATCTTTCCAATTAAACTATGTAGCCTTCAGATGACCAGTCTACTCAGAGGGTCTACCGGGGGCCATTGTCCTTTCAGGGAGACCTTTTTGTTTTTCGACCTGAGTGGACAGAAAAGTTGGAGGATAGCAGATTGGGTCACAAATAACATAAAACATTTACAGAGTTCTTTGCACATATACCAATTTAGTTAATCCCAACAATTGCCTATGGTGCAGGCATTATTAACTCCATTTCATGGAGGAGAAAACTGAGGTATCCAGAGCATAGAATGCTTTTCCCAGTCACATAGCAGCAGAGCAGGGATTTAGACTTCGCTCTTCCAAACCCATTGTCTGGGGCTTCATCTGCTACATTGCAACGGAGAGAATTGCCTACATAAAAGCACTTTGTAAACCTTAAAGCTTTATTCAAATGTTAGTTACTGCCATTGTGGATGGTAAAAAATGTGCTTGTTAGCTTTATCTGGCCGGTCAGCCATCCAGGGCCTTTCTAATGAGGCAATGAACCCAACAGGGGTGAGGGGATGAGCTGCCAAGCCTTTCACATCAACTTTGTGTGCACTAATTAAACATCATGCCTGGATAAATGGCCCAGGATGACAAAGTCCACAGCTTCTCACAGATGGTTCCAGGAAGTCACATGGTTGGCTGGAGAGGATTTAGTCATGAATAAGATGCAACCTCAAACCTCCTCCACTGGCTCACTGTGACCAGGTACATTAATCTTTGTATCAGTAGCAAGCTGTGGGGCGAATGCTAGGTGGATCTCCAGAAACCTATTTCCTCTTTGGGAGTCCCTGCTAAATGTGTCCTTATTTCATAATGATGTATAAGGCAAGTGACATATATGTTGCATTTTGAAATTGAGTCTGAAATATTATTTTGTTATAGGTTTGGGGTTTTATCTCCCTTCTCTCCCCTTTGAACCTATAGTGTTTATCTTGGCAAGTTCTCTTAAATATGCTCTGACCTTTTGCAAACTAGTTTCTTTGCTAAGTTTGTTCTCTTCAATTCTTTGCATTCAGAAAAGCTTCTTCAGAATTCTCCCTCCACCCCTGTGAAAGTGTATCCTGAAGAAGGAAAATGTATAGTCATATCTCCTAGAGAATAGAAACAGGTTTGAACATTTTGCAAGAGATTGCAAAAGATTGCAAGAGATACTATATTATAGTATCAGAGGACTCTGGCTTGAGATTTTAGAGAAATCTAGTTCCCTATACAAAATATTACCAACCCTAGGGGAGAGTTTACCATTTTTGCCTCAACTTCTGCAAATGTAGACAAAATTTTTTCCCTCTCACTATAACAGTTGGTCAGTGTGGACAGGTGAGTATGGCTTTTGCACGTGGTGGCAAAGATATGTATATTCTCTTTGAGTATTCTTGAAAAGTCCCGCAAGAATAACTGCTTTTAAAAATCCCGGGTTTTCTAGTCATTCAATTATAAATGTATTTGTTGGTGGAAAATGTGAAGATGGCTCATTTATACTCTCCAACTACTTTGACCCTGGATCCATGACCTCAACCGTTTCGTTACAACAAAGACTACACATGTGGTATAAGCAGACTGCGATATTATTTAGACCCCAAGGTTTTATCTGGATCCAGTGCAGATATTTGGATAAATTTAAAATCCTTGATATCATGTTATTGTTCATACTCAATAAAATCTTGTTGAGTATTACTAACACACAAATGGACTGGTACATCCATTGCGATCCACCAGAAACCCAAACTGGATTCAGAAAAGACTGTGGAATGAGAACTATCATTGTTGATGTTAGATGGATTTGAGATGAAAGCAGAGAATACCAGAAAGATGTTTACTTGTTTTCTATTGACTATGCAAAGACGTTAGTCTGTGTGGATCATAGGAAATCATAATATTGAGAAGAATGAGTATTCCAAAGCCCTCACGTGGACTCTATACCTGAATGAAGGAGTTGTTTGAACAGACCACCAAGGAGATACTGTTGTTATTGTTGTCGTTACATACCTTCCAGCTGCAACCAATTCCTTGTACAATGTATTGTGTACATTAGAGCTAACTCCTTTGTACAACATTAAACTTTTCTTGATTTTACACCTTCTTCACACATTCTGCCATACTTAAGCCCATTGTTACAGTCATGGAATTAATTCATCTCCTTAATGATTGTTTTCTTTGCTTTTCAAAGCATGATGTAATTTTCCAAGGACTTGCCTCTCCTCACAACATACCTAAAGCATGTGATTTGAAGCTTCCTCATCCTTGCCTCTTAGGAGAACTCTGGCTTCATTTCTTCCAAAACAGATTTATTTGTTCTTTGGATAGTCCATTCAACAGTGTTCACCTACCCCACAATTCAAAAGTTTCAATTCTTTGTCTTGCTTCCTTATTCACTCTTACTTTCTTATGCTTACAGAGGTTCTGAAAATAACATGGATTGTGCCAAGTGCACTTTAGTCTTTAAAGTGACATCTTCATTCTTGAGCACTTTAAGGAGATCCTAGACAGCACATTTTTTTCCTGAATTTATAAATTTTTAAAATTTTTATTTGTATAGAAGATTACATAGTATATTGGCTTTTTAAATCAAGCATTTGTTTACATTTGGTTTTGTAACATACTTTACTCACACTGTGTGACCATGTTCTTATTTATATTGCATTTCCCTTCACTCATCTTGATGTTTAGTATCTATTTATTAATTTTTAAATTATCTTTTCTCTTCCTCCCTCTTCCTGTTAACTATAAAAGAATGATAAAGAATGACTTTTATCTGTGTGTAAAATTTCTTGAGTTTTTTGTAATAACGGTCTTATACAATATTTGTCCATTTGTTACTGATTTATTTCACTCAGCATACTATCCTCTAGATTCGTCCATTCTCTCTCATGTTTCACTAATTCTTCACTGTTTTTCAATGTTGCAAAATTTGCCACTGTGTGAACATGCCATAGTTTCTTTAACCATGCAGCCATTCATGGCCCTTGGATTGTTTTCATCTCTTTGCTCTTGAAATAGGTGTAGTTATATGCCACCAAGTCAAAACAGATACACAACTGATCTTCCAGTTAATTTTTAGGGGCTATAAATCGCAGGAGAGGAAATTGCCCTAATGTTGCAACAAACTCAGGTGTTTGTATATCTGTTCATGTCTCAGCTCTTACTTCTTTAGGATATATACCTAGTGGTGGGATTGTTGGATCAAGTAGTAGTTACCTTTTTAACCTTTTACAGAAACAATAAACTGATTTCCATATGGTTCCAACATTTTCCCTCCCCATAAACAGTGTCTGAGAGTTCTAATCTCTCCATACTGTCTCTAGTATTTGTTGTTTTCAGCGTTAGTGATATTATTATTGTTGCTGAGGGAGATGATATTTAATCAGTGTTTCCATCTACATCTTTCTAATAATAAGCATCAGATTTGGCCATTCAATATAGTATGTCTTTTGATTTGTTGGCTGTTGCTATTAGGAAGTTCTGGTAGTCTAATGGGTAAGGAATTGCTCTGCTAACCTAAATGCAGACAGTTAGAATCCAGTTGCTTTGAGCAATTAAGGTGTACAATCTCCTCTCCTGTCCTTTACAGTCTTTAAAAACCTACTGAAGGGTCAGCTATGAGTAGCTTCTGAATTGAAGGCGTATAACAACAACAACCACAGCAGCTATTATGAGTTGGACTGTGGATCCTGCTAAAATGAAATGCATGACAGAGTCAATCTTTTCTCCAATTCTAATGATGTTGCTTCTTGATTCATTTATGAGAATTTTTGTTTTCATGATCTTGAGATATAATTCATACTGAGAATTGTGGTCTTTGATCTTCTTGCATAAGTGTCTCAAGTTGGTTTCACTTTCAGAAAGCTAGTTGCATAATCCAGGTTGTTGATGAATCTTCTTTTAAATTGAGCCACATTCTTTTTAGATGTAGTCTAGCTTCTTTAATTATTTTCCCAATATACAAATTGAATAGATATGGTAAAAGAATACAACGCTAACATTCCATTTTAAAATGGATTTTAAAGCATGGAGTGTCTCTTTGTTTTATTGGAATAGCTGCATCTTGGTCTATGTACAGGATTTGCATGAGCATTTTGGCATTCCCATTCTTCTCATTATTATCTATAATTTCCTAAGATCCACAATGTCAAATGTCTTTGTATAATCAGGAAAACACAGAAATAACCTTCTGACATTGTCAGTATTGATATTCCTTGTTCCAGAAGGCCTCTTCTGAATTCAACTTGAATTTCTGACAGCTCCTATCAATGTACTACTTCAGCTGGTTTTGAATAATTTCAAAATTAATCAGGCATGTTGAGTCTCTAATTCTTTAGTCTCATTAATTTTTAAATATCTACCCAAGATTAATGATGAATTATTGTGAAAGATGACAATGTCGGGTCCTTCATTCTCTTCAAATAACTAGATGACTTACATTTTAGCTCAAATTAGAATCACTGCAAGTTCTTTGGAAACATCTTCTGAAACAAACATTTCTAGTCTTGGAAGAGAACTGCAAAACTGTTATGGATCTTACACAATAAGGTCTTAAGCTCAACTGAGGAGAAGTATCTTCTCTCAGAGTCTTGAGTTGAAGGTATAATTGTAAAATCTCACTGGTAGAGGGAACTTCGAACCTCTTTATTCAAGGTATTAAATGGTTCCTACAATATTTCAGAAGGGTGAGTACCAGGGAAAGTAATGCAATAGACTTAAGAAGACAGCAGCATGTATAATTTCCCTTCCTGGAACTGTTCCCAGAGCTTACACTGTTCACTATTCTCTGTTGACTTCCAAATTTATATCTCTCACTTAGTTTTGCAATGAAATCCACACCCAGTTTTCAGCTGCCCACTCAACAGTTTTCACTAGCGTGCACCAAAGCATTCTGCTTATCTCCCCAAACCTTTGTTATATCTCTACTTTTCTTGTCTTCCTTAGTTTTAAGTACAGCCTTCTAGACACTTCTTTTGATCTTGTTCTCCTCATTCTGTCATGTGCTATGTTATCCTACATTGTTAATATTCTTTAAATAAGATTGTTTCATTTCAGTTGCCACTACTACCATTACCTGAGATTATTTTTACCAGAATTACTGGAAATATTTCCCATTGATATGCCCGACACTGGATTCTGCTCTCAGAACTTTCTCTTTGAAGCAAGCAAACCAACACAAGTCATAATATTTCTCCTCTGCTTAAAAATCTCCATTGCTTTTTCTTTGTCTGTGGAATAAAGTTCAAACTTCTTCATATGGTTTGCAAGGTCTTTCACAATCTGGACCCAATTTATCTTTTTCATCTTATCTCTCTTGCCATGCCCTTCAATCATACACCATACATGAGAGCCAAACTGAACTGTCTTGTTCCCTTAATGTACGATGTGCTTTCTGAAATCAATTTGTTTGCATAATTTTTTCCTTTCTGCCTACAATTCCTCTTCTCTACTTCATGTCCCTGAGAGCTCCTAGGCAATCAACAACATCGCTCAATGACTAATAACAGTTGGATTTATTGTCTATTTTTTCTGTCAGAGACTATGCTCAATGATGTGTATGTATCACTTTAATTAATTAAAAAAAATCCCAAGATATGAATAATATTCACATTTTAAGAGCTAAGTAGTAGAGATTTAGAGTTTGTAGTTTTCAAGTGCTGATAAGAAGGCTCTGAGTTATAGTGATAATACATTTGAGTCCATCATTTTGTTTCTTGACTCAGTTATTTTTAGGCCAAATTAAATTTACTAATGCTTTAGGTTCAAACTTACCAGGTGTTCCTTGGGAAAAGGATGGACAACCTCCTCCCTTGCAATTAGCTGCCTCTGAAAACCTCCAGGAATGTCAGTTCTGCCTCAAAATCAACAGTAAAACAAATAATAGAATCCCATTGAGGTTGACAATGCTATAAGATGTTTAAAGAAAGGAGGAAGAGCAAAAATGGCGATAGTGGGGAAAATGGTTAGGGCCTAAGTTAATACCAAGATAAAGAGGGATTGGAGATTTCTCAAGAGGAAGTCAGAATCCAGAGAGTAAGAGTCATACTCAGAGTCAAATTTGCTAAGAACATATAAGCATATAAAGTATGTGGACTTTAGTGACAGCCCAGTCAATTCAGTGATTTCCTGGCAGCATAGTTGTATAACTTAAATATAGATGAGCCACCTTGAGATCTGTCCCCAAACAGATGACACATAAAACAGCTCGGTAAGAACAACCAGCCGCCACCCTCCAAGCTACTGCAGATTTAACTCCAAGAGATTGAAATGATATAGTTCTTCATCATTATTTCTTGAAAGAATAGTAAAAACACATTGTACTATACTTTAGCAAAATATATTGCAAAGTTTCTTCATGTATTAATCTATCCAAAGACATGATAAAATTTTCTTCTCGTTCACTTTCTAATTCTTCTTATTCTCTTTACATCTCTGACTCTGTTCTCATAAGGAAGCCTCCCTCACTCCATTTTCCTTTTCAGAGTCAAACAATGCTTCTATCTCCGTATTATAGAAACAATCCTCTATTCTCCAGGCTATATCAGGATTCTTATGAATAAAATTCTCTATCTCCTTTTAGAAATCTGTATGATTCACCCCTCTGTGAAGACTTAATGATACACATTAGTAGCTCTAGTTTAATACCAATATATTTATTTAAAGTTATCTTTAAACAGGAGCATGTTATAAAGAAAAGAATTTATGAAGGGAAGATATTAGCATGAAGTAGCATTTCACAAGTGATTGCTTCATCAAAAGTCACCTGTTGGCAAACTGGTACAAAACTAAGCTTTAAAAAATTCCCACTACTAATAAGAGAGCTCAGAACTAGATTGTCCGCAGGTGCTGCCTATGACTGAGGCTTAAGAGTTTGTTGTCACATATACAGTTTACCATAGTATCCATTACATCTCAGAAAAAGTACAGCCAGCGTGCTCCTTGTAGGCAAGGATAGTGAACCTTCATTAGAAAGGCACATCATGCTTGGAAAGGTGGCGAGGGTAAGCAAATAAGAGGAAGACCTTTATTCAGGTGGATTGACACAGTGACTGGAGCAATGGGCTTGAAACATCAGAGATAAGATGGCACAGGGTAGAATAGGGTTCAGGATAGGACAGTTTTTCATGAGGTTGCCATGAATTACATTCAACATAAAGGCACCTAACAACAACAATAACAACAACTGTACCTGAGTATTAGGAGCTAACGAAGCAGAGTGTGGATAAAAGAGAAGGACTGGTTAGAAAAACTTTTTAGATTACCTGTTGAATGTCTTCAGGTTTTGTTTTTGTTTTGTTTTTACCAAAGACTATTAATAGCATTAGGAAGCTCTAGTGGCCTAGTGAGTAAAGCATTGTGCTGTTAACCCAAAAGTGAGTGGGTCAAATCCACCAGCTGTTCTGCAGGGAAAAGATGAGTGATTTCTTCTTGTATGATTTACAGCCTCTGAAAATCTTCTGGAGGGTCAGCTATGAGTTAATTCCTACTCAATAGCAATGAATTATTTTGGTTTTGATTTATCAGAATCACAGAGAATTGGAACAGAGGTCAAAATCAGAATGAATGATACAAGCTCACATAGGTTTTCAGTTAATACTCTGGGAAAACATCTGTTAACTTGATGAATTTGAGATATTAGAATGATATTATAATTAGTTATTAACATATATTTAGAAAAGTAATTTGAAAATATCTACCTAGAGTGTTAATAACCATTCTTTTTATTTCTGTGTGTAATACTCAAAGAAATAAAGAAAAAAAATATTTAAACGTAAGGTAAAATGATGCACTATGTTCGACACATTTTTCTTTGTAATAGGGATCGACAAGAAAAACATGAAAAATCAACTCTGAAGAAAAATACTCTACAAATCATAATTACATAGTTATGTCTATGTTATAGTGATTCAAGAAAAAAGAACATCTAAAAAATTACATGTGCAGTATAATGACAACTTTGTAAAATATAATGACTATGATATTTAGAAAGAGTGAAAGCAAACTTAGGTGTACTTAACTTGGGATGTAGAAAAGTATTTCCCTCCATTTTCTTTTCTAATTTTAATTTTTTAAAATTTTCTTATAAACATGGTATATATTATTATTAAGACTAAGGTAAACCTAACCGAAGTCTTGATATTTTATATTGCTTTATATGCGTTTTAAAGCTAAATCATAAATAAAAATTGGTAATTTTGAATTTTGATCTGGGCATAGACTATTAAAGGTACCATGCCAAAACCCCAAACACATCAGTCTTAGAAGAAATGCAGCCAAAATACTCTTCAGCAGTGAGGACGGTGAGACTTTGTTTTACATACTTTGGCCACGTTTTCAGAAGGCACTAGTTCCTAGAAAAAGACAGGTCAGAGAAAAAGAGGAGGGCCCTTTATGAGATGAATTGGCAAGGTGGATGCCATATTCAATACTAGGCTCAAACATAGCAACACTTGTCAGAACGGCGAAGGCACACGCAATGCTTCATACTACTGGATACAACGTCACTGTGAGTTGGAAGCAGCTTGACAACACCTAAAAAAAGTAATAATAGTAAAAACCAGCAAGCATATTTAAATACAATCCCAAATAGTAGAGTTGCTTTGAACACTGAGTATTCCTGCTATGTAAGAATTTTTTTTTTCCTCATTTCCCTTGTAATGACATTTCACAATGCAATTTCTAGCATAGTCAACTGTGAGATTGGTGTAATCTCAAGGCATGCATGCTGGTCTTAACAACCATGCCAACAGACACTTGAGAGAAGTTAAATTGCATGAGTCTGATTAAAGATCTACCACAATGGAATGCAATATGAGTTTTAGTATCCAGGTCAGTGATGGGGTTTTGCTGCTAATTCTTGAGCAAGTGTTCTGTGATGTCACTGGTAGAGAAATGCACTTACTTCCTCCCTGGGTG
The DNA here is from genome assembly GCF_000299155.1 of Elephantulus edwardii. Taxonomy (NCBI): domain Eukaryota; kingdom Metazoa; phylum Chordata; class Mammalia; order Macroscelidea; family Macroscelididae; genus Elephantulus; species Elephantulus edwardii. The sequence continues at coordinate 13,232,134 of NW_006399802.1, read as the reverse complement.
TCAAATATATTTGGAACGTCAGTTTTCTTCTCTTTAAAATGAGGATGGAAATAGAGCAAATGAGGAATTCATATACAGAAAAACACCATGGGGATATCAGGAAAATAATATAGTAGATAGGGACATGAACGCAACTTGGTGATGAGCAGAACTAATTTCGGTTCCTGACTTAACTAGCTACTCTGATATAGGTCTTTATAAGATAACCCAACAGTCTTGACCCTTAGTTGTTTAACTTAGCAAATGAGGATAATAGTATTCACCTTGCAAATTTGTTGAAAGGAATGAAAATATTTGTTTAAAAAGGGCACCATATGAAACCTTTTGAATTGTGTTATTGTTATATGCTGTCAAGTCAGAACCAGCTCATAACTGACTCTTTAGTAGGTTTTCAGAGGCTGTAAATAAACACCGTGGTGGAGATTGCCCACCTTTCTACCAAGGAGCAGTTGGTGGATTAGAAATGCCTGCCTTTGGGTTGGCAGCACAATTCTTTACCACTAGGACTTCAGTAACCGATATAATTCAGTATTTATCAAAGGAAACTTGAAAATATTCTCTGAATATGCTCCAGCTCTTGGTATTTACTATATTTGAATAATCAAGAACTCTTGATGACAGGTTATGGGCACTGTTAATAGTATTTCTGGATCCCATTCTAATGGATTCCAAATGAGCACATTCTGCCAACAAAATCTTTCCTTTTGGAGAACTTGCTATTCACATTGCTAAATTTATGAGTGGTATTTTCATGAGTCTCTGCAGCTTTGTAGGGTTTGTTATATCTGAAATTAGTGCTAGAGATTCTGAAATAGGCATTTTTCTTGATATGGTAAACCAGTTGATTATAGATTTTTGTTTATATTTTGGAAAAGTATTTCTCATTGAAGTTATGCCTTTGGTTTCTGAGAGTCTAACTATGATATGGAGTTCTTCTTGGACCATTGGAAATATCCATAATGTTTTAATTAAGTGGGACCTTTATAGCAGTTAATTCATTGTGGTCTTTTCAAACATGATAATCTTGAAATATGCATGTTAATTCCCGAGTCTACATTATGCAGACAGAAGGTAGACCTCTGTGCTTCATACAACTGTGCTCTCAGCAGGGTTTTTATTTTCTTTCTAAAATGTTAATCTCTAAACAATGACTAACAGCTTGAGTAGAAGTTTTGCTTTAACAATTTGTTAATTTAATTTCCCATCATTCCCTTAGGTAAAGCAGCATCTATGTGTTGCAGGCGATTTGACAACACACAACAACATGAAAATGTTTACTGTAGTTTATGATAAAAGGTTATATCATTCTTTCTGGAAATCTTGTGTCCTGTTGGTTGAGAAATAACTTGAAGCTTTCTATCACATACTTTCTGTGAAGCAAAATGATTGACATAGACTCTTTGATGTAGTCCAGAGTTACCACTTATGCTCAAAATACACTCCATTTTTGGTTGACATCAGAATGAATTTGTTTGCCCAGAGAATTGTTTGAAATGAAAATGGATTTGCAATGCTTCTTTTTCCATTTTCTTTATTTAAACAAGAATTCAGCCTATTAATAGAAATTGCAGAATTTGAAATCGTAGTAAAAAATTCTAACCATGAGTGCAAGCTGAAATGTAGTACATTTGAGAACGACATAACTATACCCCAGTTCTTAGCACACACATAAAGAAATCCCAAAGCAGTAAGAATAGTAGAAACTCTTAAGCATTTTTTCTCCGTCTAAGGCTTCACCCTCTTATCTAGCATACCATAGAAGAGGCAATGAATTCTGGATGACTTGCTGGCTTCAGAATAGAGATTTTCATCCAACTAGAAGCAAATGTTCTTCTATTCTGAAACTTGGACTGAAAACTACTGGTATGAAAGTGTATGAGAAAAAGAATTGCATCAACCTCCTTAATGAGTAGGGACTTGTGAGGGACTTGTGAACAATTTTCAGGTAACAGAAGAGATGACAATTGTGGTGCTCTTTTCAGAGCACTATAAAATAATTATTCATTTCTTTCCATTTTGAATTCTACCATCAGGAATAGTGACAACAATATAGCAGCAATAACAGGAGTAACAATATTTATTGAGAACTCCAGTGGGTCAAAAATGCCCAGGACGGCACAGGACATCTGTTGCCTTATAGGGGCACTTTGAGCCACAGTCAGCTGGGCGGCACTTAACCACAACACTGTCTGCAGACACTGTGTTCTGTGTGTGTATGTGTGTATACTCATGAGTACATGTATATACGCTCATTTATTTCTCACATCAACCCAGTGAAATGGTTCTACATGTATCACAATTTTACAGGTGATTAAACTAAGGAAATGAGAGATTAAATAAGTTGCTTAAGGGCACACAGCTCATAAATGGCAAAGCTGAGCTGTGAACATAGAAAAATGGCTCATAAGTCTGAGTTCTCTCCTCTGCGCATACTTGTCCGTGAAGAAACAAAGATATAAGCAAAGACTGCAAGCTGCTTCTTGTTTTCCTTATTAATATGTATTTGCAACATGTTCATTTGTTTTGTTGTCGATGAGTGGAAGCTTCTGCAAATGAATTAAAAATCTAAGGTGAAAAACTAAAAATTGAGGACATGTTCCATTATTATTTTCCCTTGACAATTAGAAAGAGATTATTTTCGATTCAAAACACACCACTCTAACTCATGGTAAATTATTGTTCTGTAAAGTCATCATCTGAGAACTATGGGGCTATGAAAAGGGTCCTGGACCAAAGATAGTAGGGTTTCATATTGTACTCTTTTTTATTAATTTAGTTTGTTTATTTTTCATTTCAATGAACATCTACAGAGATTTTGGGATTCCATTCATTCATTGTTGCACCCTCCTCCCCACACAAACCCCTCCCCCCCCTTTGCTCCTCTCCTTGAAAAGCAAAACTCCCTCATTGGTACACAATCCTCTCCCGCACCTCCCCAAACCCCACCCCCTACCCCCAAATATAATCCACTTCGCAACCCTCATTGCATACTCCTACGATAAAAATAATGCCCTAAAATATAATACTTTTAGACTATTCTCTCCCCCATAGACTTCAATGCCGTATTGTACTTTTTGAGATTATATGACTGTAGGCATACTAGGATAGAGAAAAGTTAAAGAATGAAATGAAGTACTCTTATCACACACCTCCATGGTTTCCATCCCATTCTTTTGATTTATACAATTTCCATTGCCTGAACTGAACCTTCTCACATTTTAACATCTGCCTTTTACCTGATGGTATGCATAGGAATCAGATCGATTACATCTGTGGAAAAAACTGCTGGAGAAGCTCAATATCAGCTGTGAAAACTAGGCCAGGAGCTGATTGTGGAACAGACCACCAACTACTCATATGCAAGTTCAAGCTGAAGCTGAG
>NW_006399802.1:13217656-13226673 GCF_000299155.1 Elephantulus edwardii | reverse complement strand
AACAACAACAACAACAACAACAACATACCCTGTTCATTTGTTCAGTCTTGTGTCAAGTTCTGGCTTCACCATGAAACCTTGCTTGAACACAACAGGGCCCCATTGGGTTCCTCTTTCCTTTACACATGCAACAATGCAAAGGAGGACTTGGGGAGTTTGCAAAATGTTTCATGTAGAACAATCATGGCTCTTGAGCTCAAAGATAAGCTTTCTGAAATAAGGGTATGGGTATTTTACATAGCTTATTTTTGCTTAGGTCTCAGGACATGGCTGACTGTACTGCTAGAGGGAATTGAAAAGGCATTAATTTAAAACCAGTTCTACATTTACACCTAAAAACACCATCCATGACACCAAAGAAGAGAGTAGAGAAATATATTTTTAATTTTTTAAATAACAGAAAATAGTACCTTTATGATAACCACAATCAACTGTTAAAGAGATTTCTGTAAAATGGAATGCTATTTTTCCTGCTTTGAATTTTGCTGCATTTATCTATATAAGCATAGACATAGGACCTGGGGAGAAAGAACTTGGTTTAAATGATGGGTGGGGGAGGGAGAAGAGAGGGAGGAGTGGAAAAAGAAAAGGGGGAGGGAGACGTAGGGAAGAGAGTGAAATTGGGAGTTTGGGGAGAAATCCAGGAGAAAGGTAGCTGAGAGGAAAGAGAAGTCATACCTAACAGTATGAATATCCTGTGGGATAAGGTTGATAAAAGGACTCCCCTGATCGTTAGAAAATATTCAAGGTGCTTTGAAGACTAAAACTCCCCTCAAAGTTACTGTTGTCCAGTCAGAATTGACTCATAGCTGACCCTCTGACAGGTTTTCAGACTGTAGATAGCATGAGAGGAGAGTGTCCATATTTTTTTTATGCACAGCAGCTAGATTCTACTAGAAACATTTGAGGTTGTCGGTTATCTGATCTAAGATATGCTGTTAAAGCTTTTCCTGATGTTGTATGTGTGCATTGAGTTTCTTGTGGGTTGGTTTGTCTTGTTTTTAGGAAAATTGGAGGAAAAGGTCGATAGTGCCTTTGACTTGATATTTTGGAGGACAGAATAAAAAAAATGAATCAAGATCTCAGGAGGCCTCTGGGAATTTACAACAGCCATAGGGAAACCTTGACATGGAGTCCAAATTGTGTATTAATCTTCAGATCTAGGAAACCTCCGATGATATCTGGGCTATTTGGTTCTTTGAGTCTAACTTGCTTGCCCTGGGGTTATGAGAAGCAAGTAGTTGAAGAGAAGCCAAATTCGGGATAAGAGGACATAGTTTGCATTTTGACACTACAACGTACTGTTGTGAGTCTCAGCATAATAATTTATAAAGTGTACCTACTTAGTACCTACTTTTGGTTGAGGGTCGGGTATAGACTGCTGGGCTGTTTTTATTTTGTTCACAACTGTGTGTGAGCTGAATGGATTTGTTGGATTTGTCGAGCAATGAGCTGTGTAGCCTGGTAGCCTCTTGTTTAGAGCCAATTGGGGCCTGGTGGAGGGCCTGGGTATTTAAAAATCAGTTGGGACTTCACACCATGGCCCTTGGGCCTGGTGTTATTTTGTGTTTAGAATGAACGTTCTTCTAAGGGTACAGCACTAATCTGTCAATTTGCTGTACTGAGGTAACTTGAGGTTGCTGAACACTCTGCCACTGGTGTGTCAAATGCCATAATGGTTACCCATGGTGGGCAGTATTTGGTGGAGCTCTCAGATTAAGAAAGGTTTGGAAGCAGGAGTGGCATCTACTTCTTAAACAATGACATGCCTCTGGAAACTCTGCAAACTGAAAGAAACAACACTAATTATAGAGCAAGTTTCAGGTCTTTTGTTCATAGGGTCACTATGAGTCATGCTCGACAGCACTTAACAACAACAACCACCTACCTAGCCAGCTGGTATGAAAATGAAGACAAAATGTGTAATACATACTAAAATATGGCGGAACTTAGTACATGAACAGTTAGTCATACTTTAAAAACTCAGTTGAGGGAATCCTAGGAAGATGACAGTATGAAGAGGTATGGTGCTCTGACCTTCTTCAGATGTTATTGTTGTGTACCGTCAAGTTGGAACCAATCCAAAGCTGACCTTCCAGATAGTTTTCAGGGGCAGTTAATCACACAAGAGGAGACTGATCCTCTTACTCTCACAGAGCAGCTGATGGATTTGAACCATGTAACTTTGCATTCCCAGAGCAACTCCTACCATTATATATTGTACAAGCATGAGTCTGTACTTCATCCTGTAAAAATTCTGCAGAGGCAGGCAAAGAACACCAATAAGATATACTGAATCTAGATTTTAAAAAATGAGATTTCATATGGCAGAATTCTCTCTTCTTTCACTGTTCCTAATCTATTCCTATAGTTGCTGTTAAAGATAATTAAAAACATTGAAAATGGGTAATGTAATGGTTGCATAATTAATGGCACTGAATTTTATAGGAAAAAATTTAAGTGGAAAATATTTTGTTTTATGTATTTTTACCACAGTGAAAAATATAGTTAATTCAAGTTTGTAAAGTTCATCAACCAGCACATGTTAGGTTAAACTGTGGGTACAATCTTGAATTTTAGGTGTTTATAAAAGCAAAAGTTTGTCATTCACTCTTTATGTATGTTACGAAGTAGCTGGGTATCTACTCTGTCTTGTCCACATTTCAGAAGCAGGAAAACGCAACCACTGCAGCTGATGATCATAGAAGGGGGGGAAACCCAAACAAACCAACCAAAACACACAAAACAACTCTGTAGAGACTAGAATAAGCTTTTAATGAAAACTATGGTACTACCATGTGCCTTGTAGGCAGAATATTGAAAGTATGAGACAAGTGGTTTAAATAGTTAAAGGACAAATACTGCATAATACACACCACTGCTATAAAACAGGACTGGCTGGGGGTTGGGGGAGAAACAAAGAAAAGAGATAAATGATAAATACTGAATTGGAATAGATGAAAGAAAGAACTACTTACAAGTAATATATGATCAGGCATGATACGTATGACAACAGCCCAGAATTGCAAAGAGGATGGGTGTGTGTGAGAGGGAGGTAACTGCAACAATGAACAAATATTTAAAACAACAAAGTGAACTGGAGCAGGGTGAAGCGGGGAAGGGGCTAAAATGTGCAACGATGAATGAATGAAAATCTAACTTTTCTGTAACCTTTCGTTAAAATCACAATTAAAATACAGATTTTCTTACTCATACCCATCCTGTAGGACAGAGTAGACGCGTCCCATAACTCTTCTAGGTTGAAATTTCTATGTGAGGACCAGACCTTTTTGTCTGTGGAGCGGCTGGTGGGTTTAAAGTGCCACCTTATTTTGTTAGTGGTTCAGTGCTTAACCACTGCACTGCCACCTCTGTATGCGTAAGTAAAACTGTTCAAGTAATATATTTATACCTTATTGTTCTGATGACTTCTTCTTCAAGGATGGAGTTGTTGGACTACAATTATCTGACTGAATCTTAGGGAATTTTGAAGCACTGTACCCTCTTCTGATCAATCCTCCTTTGGTTCGTGACAGATTTGCTTTAAGTCTTCCATATTGTGTTTGGAATGTAATTTAAGTTTTTATAAAGGTAAATGTTATCTGTTGTTTTCTATTTGCAACATTAAGCTATATAGATTTTTTTTTTCTGATGAAAAGGTCAGGTTTGTGAAACGGTCTTAGGAACATGGCCCTGCGCCTTTCCCACTGCGTACGGTTTTCCCGTTAATTCCTCAAGTCTTCTGTGAGGCAGCCTTACTGGTCCCCTCGTCCCCTTTTTCCCCTATAGCCTGCTTTTCTGCAGGTTAGTTCCTCTGATGACACCAACCTCACTTTCTCTACATAGAAAAATAAATATCTACTCCTTAATTACTTAGCTCCAATTTCATGTCTTCTGTGAAGCTGTCTCCGATCTCTTAGAGACACCAAATTGCTCCCTTGTCTGTAATTCCAAAGCACTTTGATTAGGTTTCTTTTATAAGTACTTAGCACATTTCATTGCAATTGTCTTTCTCTCTCTCAGTCATTTCTATATCTTTAGTACCAAGCATAATACCTGGTATATGGAGGAAGTTTCACAAATAAATGGAAGGGATGCAGCCAAGGCAGGAAACCAAATCTTCTAATCTCGAATACAATCAGGCTTCATTTGAATCACGCTGTATTGGTTTAGTAGCAGATATTTCCTCTTGCAGGTAAAGGCAAAGCCATCTTCGAGTGTTCTCTGTCAGAATGTTCTCAGAACATAAAGATCCTCTTAATAATATGAGGTCTTTGTTCGAACGTGTGTGCTCTGAGTACAAGTGCCTTTTCTGGCTTATGCAGTACTCAATTACTGGTGTCTAGAATAGTTGTTTTTGTTGTGTGCAGTTGAGTCAGAGCAGACTCATAGCTGACCCTCCAGGGGTTTTCAGATGAAGTAAATTGCTCCTTCGGAGTAGCTGGTGGATTCAAATTGTTTGTCTTTGAAATTGCAGCACAGCTTCTTACCACTAGGCCACCAGAGAATCTGATCTTTAATAAGGTGGCAGTACGCATTTGTTGGATTAATAAATGAACTACCGATCAAAGGGATCTTAGCTATTATTATTTCTCTCCAGTGAGTCAGGTCAGGCAGAGAGAACAGGACACTGGGAAAATGCATATAGAACTTTCAGTAGAGGAGGAATGGTCAGAACACAGAATTACACAGGTTAGGGAGTTCTGTTTCTGGTGACACCTGGTATTTCTGTGTGTTGAAAGGAATGAAGAGTCTTTGAATCACAGACTACCTGCTTTGTCACCATTCATGTGACTATCATCCAAACTCTTGGGGACACTAGCGTCTGAATTATAATGTTTCTTCTCTATCACAGTCATATGAGTAAACTGTCATCTGTTTTAATAAACTCATTTTCAGAGCTTTCAAGTTTGGCAATAGATGATCCAGCCTGGGGTCGGGGAGGGGGAAGTACTGGCAGGACTTGATTGTCACCTTGACCTTGCTGAGGTTCCTCTTTCCTTGCAGATTTCTTGGCCATCCCCAGCCAGGCTGCTTTCATTAATACACTGGCCAAATTGTACACCTGTATGAATTTGCTGTGGTGGTGTAAATGAAATGGCTAAGATGTGGTCCTTCTACTAAACATCCTAAGTTCAAATCCTGACTTTTTGAGTATTAGAAAGCAGCCTCACCTTTCTATGTATCAGTTTTCTCAGGTATAAAGTGGGGGAAATGTATAATGAAACTATTCTGAGAGTGGAGATGCAGTGGTTAAGATGCTTGGCCACTAATCAAAGGGTTGGTGGTTCAAATCCACCTAACAGCTCCACAGGAGACAGGATACACCTTAGGGAACCCAACGAGACCGTTGTACTTTACCACATGGATTTGACATGAGTCAAGTTTTACTTAATAGCACCTACCAAGAACATCAATAAAACTATTCTGATAAATAGGTGAATGCTTAATAAAAGTGAATGGGGGAGAGGGGCAGGAAGGAAAACACACAAAAATGAATGAATGGAAATCCAAGTTCTTTGTAAACTTTCATTAAAATATATGAAAAAAGTGAACTAACAGTATGGGAATTTCCCTATAATAAAATAAATATAAATTTAAAAGAAGGTACAGATTCTTGCCTGGACTAAGACTCAAGCAGGTGAAAAAAAAAAGATGAAACACAAATGAAACTTGATTAGAGGTTCAGAGAGAACCAAAAGAAGATGCTTAATGTAGTTAAGTTGATTCTGACACACAGCAACCTTATAGGATAAAGTAAAATTGCTTCACAGGGTTTCCAAACAGTAGAGTCATTAAAGGGATGTGAACAACATCCTCCCAGCACTACCAGAAGGGTGATACCCACTCAGCATTAGGCCCTGGAGTGATATTGTAGAGCCAGGGGTGATCAAGGCAGTAGGGTCACTAAGATTAGTGTCACCACCTGGTAGAGTAACTGATCAACTCCTCCCACCATCCACCAATTAGAGTGCGGACAGGCCAGGGATGGAGATGGTCCTCGCCTTGACCAATGGGGAAGGGAAGGCTACAGGGAGTCAGGGGAGCATAGAAGGGAGCTTTGAAGCTATAGGCAAAGCTGCAAGGCTTAGCTCCAAATCCTCCCAAGGGAATGAGGGAATTGCCAGCCCCACCCGAGGAGAGATGTGACACAAGTCACTCTCCTTGGTAACATCAACCTTATTGAAGTAATTATTTCCAATATTATAAATTTTTATGGCAGCAGACTGCCACATCTTTATTTAACAAGGATGGTTTCAAACTACTAATCTTTTCATTAGCTGCTTAACCCTCAATACTGCACCACTGGGACTCCTTCCAGAAAAACTCAGTCACATACAAATAAAGAGCCTGGTTTACAGAGTTTACTTGTCTGAAACTTAGAGCCTCTAAAGAGATGTTTCCATGTGCTGAAGTTCTATTATCTATATCATGGGGTGAGTCTACAGACAGGCTTCAACTCCAACCAATCTGAAGCCAACAGAGAGAGCCCTACACAGAGAGAGGAGTGTCCAACTTTATAAATTCCAATCTTTTGTTTCTGGTTCCTTTTTGCAGAAATGATTTAACTGTGGATGTATTCATTCCCTTAATGGTAGACTCTTCTTAAAAGTGGCTTTTAAGATCTTACTCTCTGGCTCTGACTAGACAAGCATATCAAAATACAGCCATAATTAATAAGAGAAATGTTTACATAGAAAAAAGTTTATCCACTGTAAGGGGTGAGGCAGGGGTTCTCAATGTTAACTCCTGCTCTTTAAAGTTTCGTAAGGCAAGGATCGCTTTATTGAGTTATGAAACTTTTCCTCACATATCCGGCCATGTTTTCAGGAGGGCACAGTCTTTGGAAAAGAACATCATGGTCGGAAAGGTGGAGGATCAGTGAGGGAGGGGAATCCCCAATGATATGCATTGCCGCAGTGAGTGTTCCAATGGGCTCAAGTATAGGACAGATGACGAGTCTAGCACAGGACAGGGCATGAGCCAGGTCTTCTCTTCACAGGGTTCATATGAGTTGTAGTTGATTCAATGACACCTAACAAGAACAAAAATAAACAATTCAAGCATTTATAGATATAATTAAATCATTTTTAGGATTTCCATAAATACATGCAGCCATCACTCAGATGTTCCCTCTTTAATGCTTATCAAAGTCTGAGTTCTCTCTGTCCTTAAGTTACACCATGCACAGTATGACATCGATATCACAGTCCAGGGGCTTTCACTGAAGACAGGCAAGGTCATCTTCAGTGTCTTGTGTCTTCGCTGTGAGGGGATCTCTACCTGCTTCCCCTTCTCTGTGAGTTGGCTCCAAACACATCTCTGTGAAGGCAAGTAATAGTTTGTCCACGTTGGCATGTATGCAACGCACTTAGAGTTAGTAGGTCCCATATTTCCTCAGTCCCTGTGAAACATACCTGCTTGAAATTAAGATTTTTTCCCAAAAAGTTAGTTAGTCTTCATTCTTTTTGTGAATTCTCCTATAATTTTAGCCTCCCGTCATAAGCCCTGCAGTAAAAGATGTCTATTTTTGCATCTGGGACCATTTTAGCTCTTGTTTTAGCAATCTAGCCCAAAGAAGAAACACTTCTAAAGGAGGCAGAGGAAGATTGCAGGGACACAACTCAACCTAAATACATGCAGCATTTATATTAACTGCACTGAACAGGTTGGAATATTCCTTAGATCACAGAAAATAGTTTTGATTTTTAAAAATGTAAGCGCTTTCAGGCATCTCCATTTTAGATGCTTGGCTAATAAAGTTATTCCAAAGTGGTTTCCAAGAACAGTGCTGAGTTCTTGCTTTATATTTGCCTAACAAATCAGCATTTTGAGGGACTGTTCTCCCAGAGGAAATAGAAAATAACAAAGATGTTTTCAAATATTCACATGTTACAACAGGGAGACAATGCAAGAAAGATGAGTGTTAAAATGTCCATTTCTTATGTCATCTAGCTTTTTTGTCATGTTTTCACTGTTATGTTAGGGCTCATATTCAAGTTTTCTTGCACTTCCTCTAATCCTTGTAAATGCTCACAAGAAGGAAACTTCCCCATGCACATACTTAAGGGATGGGCCATGAGAAATAGAGGCTAAGTAAGCTTTCTAGAACTCTTACTTCTTCTAATTCCATGTTTGGTAGCTTGTTCTAAGAAGCATCAGTAGACTTAGTACAAACAAAAGAGAGAACCACAACTGAGATGCAGCCGACATTTCCTGAATTCCAAATAGGAGATAAGTGAGTTCACACATCTTCTCTTGGAAATCTTTACAACCAAGCTATGAGGTAAGTCTGATGTTATAATTACTACCTTATTTTAACAAATGAGAAAACAGAGATATTTTGTAATTTGTACTTCCATCAAGTAACAGTAGCACTAATATTCAATTCTAGACCTTCTGACTTTGACAGGTTTGGTTTTACCCTGTTCTTCTATAGAAAAATGGTAATTTATCAAGGAATAGTCCCTAAAGAGTTGCACTGCTTACCCGACACCAGCCCTCGTCTAGTGGGTCAAATCCACCAACTGGGCTGAGGGAGAAAAGTGAGCAATCTCCTCCAGTGCAATTTATAGCCTCTGCTCAGTTATGGGTTGGTTCTGATTTGATGATCGTGACTTTTGAAAGAAGGCAAATCAATGAGAGATTAGAGCTGCAGGGCGTAAATAGATCACATCTGAGCAGACAAGCTGTAAATGCATAAATAAAATCAGTAAAGAGAATAAATGAATGAAAAAAGTCTTGAGACTCAAAACTGAGTCTAGTAATTTTCTAACGTAGGTCTTTGATTATGGGAAGCCAAACTTTATACCAAATATTATATGAAAACCTTTGTTCAGGAATTGAAGGAATTACAGATTTATAAGTTTGGATTTTTCTTGTGACAGATCCTAGAAAATGAGCTGTTTGTTCCCTGCAAGACAGGAGACAGCAAGGGGCCCCCTACAGAGGGAGTGTTACTTCCTGAGCTAGAGTTCACCCTGAGGCATCAAGGTTAATAGTTAAGGGTAAACCAA
>NW_006399802.1:13135758-13199631 GCF_000299155.1 Elephantulus edwardii | reverse complement strand
TCGGGATGGGTGTGTCAGAGGCAGTGAGGTTGGCGCAGGATAGAGCAGGGTTTAGGGCTGTTGTGCATAGGGTCGCTATGAGTCGCAAACGACTCCATGGCACATAACAACAACAACAACAATCTTGTCTCCTTAGTACAACAAAGCCAACCCATTGCCAAATGAGATTATAATTAGAGTCATAAAGGCCAGCATTGGCAACACTACTTTGGGTCGGAGAGAGGGGCACAGTTCAGTCCATAACAAAATGTGTTGCTGCTTTTCAGTTTCATGAAGAACCTTGAGACATTGCTTAGGGGTTGACTTGTGTCCTCCACCCAAAGATGTATTGAGCTACTCTCCCCTTAAGTACTGAATGTGATGACTTTATTTGGAAATCGGGGTTTTACAGATGTTATAACAGGAAATCATACTGATATAGGGTGATACTCAATCCAAACTACCTTCCATAGCATGACTTGAGGTTCTTATTTTAAAAAGCACAGAGAGATACACAGACAGTGGCCATGCAAGGATGAGTCAGAGGTTGGACAGATGCTGCCACAAGCCAAGGAATGCCGGTGACCACCAGGAACTAGACGAGACAAGAGAATGGATCTAACTGGAACCTTGATTCTCAAAATGCTAGTATTCAGACTGTGAGAGAATATGTTTTTATTATTCTAAACTTCCCAGTTTGAGATATGTTGCTAGAGAATTCACATTATATGTGGGAAGCACTCTGCCGGTTTTTCTTCTTCAATGAACGCTGTATGATACACTTCCTCACTGTCTTGATTCCGCCTCCAATTCTTCTTTTTCTGCTCTGTTGGCTCTAACCCCTGCTTTTCTCTGTCTCCCTGACCATGTGCTCACATGACACACACTTGCATGCATCTCCTTTGTTTTCACACCTCTGCTCTAATACCGATCATCACTGGGCCTTCCTTGGTCACTCTGCAGACAGTCACAGCCCTACTCCTCTTAACATTCCTTTAATCTGCTGACATAGATTTACTTCCTTATATTGTCCTCCCTTCTCCATGAGAGCAGGAACACAGCATAGTTTATGTATAACTGTTTCCCTAGCATGATGAAGAATGTTTAGAAAGCTGTCGATACTTAATTTGCAAGTTAAAAAAAGAATAAATATTGTTAATGATTACGATGATGAAAGTGTTTTCCGGGGGCTGGGGGTTGGTTTAAATGATTTCTACTACTCATTTTGAATTAGATAATCTCTGGTTTATTTAATCAGTATTGCTCCTCTGAAGGTTTTGGTCTGACCCTTTTCTCCACTGCTTCATAACCCATCTTTTTAGGTGATACTAGCAGCTCATTTGATCACTCAGTGACTTGATAGGTAACATGGCATTCTTGTTGGAAACAAAGTGCCAGGGTGCACTGAGAAAGAGAACTCAGTGCCTGAAACAGCAGTTTTACATTTAGAAAGTGTTTAATGTGTACGAGACCCTGGTGAATAAAGCAGATACAAACAAGAGCTTCTGATGGGTAGCCGGTTGGGCAAGGGTGGTCTCATCACCAGGAGTGTCTATTGTCATGAGCTCACAGTCTCTGCTAGTATAGAGGAAAGATCCTGCCTTGTCTGTTTCCTAGTCTCTTTGGTAAGACCAGGCCAATTCATGAGCTGTCGAGTTACAGAGATGAGTCCTCCATGCTGTTGAAGTAAGCAGGCAACCCTTGAATGCTTGAGATAGTTAAGATAGTTGAATGTGATGGTTTGTCATAAGACAAGTTGGAGATAGGCTGTTGAGTGGCTTCTAGAGGTTACTCAAGTTGCCTTCATATCTTGTAGAAGTATAAAGTTTATCCTGATTTGTATGTTTGTGGTGGCCACCTGGCCTTTTTAAAGCCCACATTACACCAGTGGGTCAGACTTTCTATCTGTTAATCCTCAGGAATGGGGTTTGTCTTATGGAAACTGGTAATGACTTTCCCCTTGCCTTCACCAGGAACACACGTGTTGTTCAGAAAGATAAAGTCATAACGGTGTTCCCAGTGGGTGAAATCCTAACCTTGCCAAAGCCCCGAAATGGTTCCAAGAGAAGAGTAGCAGTCCCAGCAGCTGAGACATTTTTATTTTCCTTAACTCTCTAGAACTTTATAGCTTGCTTATTTACACTTGAGCAAAGCCAGATCAGATTCTAAATTTTATAATTTATAAACTGAGAAAATTTTTTAACAAAACTTCTCACCCTTACTCATTGAAGGGTAACACGTATTCTTCAATAGCTTTATTCCTGAGAGTTAAAAACACAGGTTTTGATGCATTGCTTCTTAGGAGACTCAGATTTTATCTGATCACATTTCAGAGGTTGTTTGGTGCTGAGAGGCTGAAGGCAATAGCCAGTAGTTTCTATAAACATATTAGACCTTACACATGGTTCTAACTCTAAGCATGCTTTCCGTGAGCCATCAGATCGAGTTCTCCCAGAACAATCTTCGTTTGTCTCAGAAATTGTCTGTGCTCACCTTGACTTGAATACATACTGATTCTTTTTTTCCCCCTTAAGTTTCCCTTCCAATTTCTTCTGCTTTTCAACTCTCCTTCCTTTTAACTTTCTCTTCCTGTCCAGGATTCTAAGTTGGATATGAATCCAGTGAGGGAGGCATTTTCATTCCTTATCTTGACCGATGATGTGCTAGAAAAACACATGATGTTATGAAGTGCTTCCCTGTTACCAGATTTAGAAATAATCCCAACCATGGTAACTTTTTGTCCCTGGAGGCTGCAGCCCCATCCAACTGCAGGTCCTGAAGGTACTTTAGGGTCTCACACCCACCCTTTAACCCAGAATAAGGTTGGCTTTGAGGTAGGTCCCATACCTATCTTGCTGTTTTCAGTTCTGTTTCCATGTGGTCTGGCCTGAGCCCAAGAACCTGCAGACCTGTTGTGTAGCTTAGAACCCTGTCTGCTCGTAGTTTCTTGACTGCAGTTCTCTCAAATATGTCCTGGTCCAACTCTGTTGGCTTGAACACTTGTTGTCTGAAAGCAACATAATCCAGGGGAAAACAATGCAAATCATGCATGGCAGAGACACGTGTAATTGAAAATTTTCTAGTAGCCACATTCACAAGGTTAAAAAAAAAAAAAAGACAAAAAAGAAATTCATTTTAATCCTGCTTTTATTTAACCCAAAACATATCCCAAGTATTATCATTTTAATGTGATGTATATAATGTAGTTAAGATTGTTGTTGTTACGTGCCGTAGAGTCACCTGTGACTCATAGTAACCACATGTTTAACAGCCCTAAACCCTGCTCTATCCTGTGCCAATCTGATTGTCTCTGACACACCTACCCCCATTACCCCAGTCACTGAGTCAATCCATCTTATTGAGGGTCTTCCTCTCCTGCACAGTTCCTCCACCCTCCCAAGCTTGATGTCCCTCTCCAAGGACCAGTCCCTCCTTGCAACATGGCCAAAGTATGTCAGATGAAGCTTCAGAATCCTTGCCTTCAAGAAGCAGCCCAGTTTAACTCTCTCCAGGACAAACCCATTTTTTCTCTTGGCAGTCCGTGGTATATTCAATACTCTTTTCCAACACCACAGCTCAAAGGCATCAACTCTTCTTCTATCGTCCCTAGTCATTGTCCAGCTCTCTGATGCATACGAAGTGATTGCAGTCCACTTCTATCCACTTCTAAGAAGAAGAATTGGCCATCCTCTTCTGAAATAGCAGGCCTTTGAAAACTCTATGTGTGCTAGAATATACTTAGACTAGCAGATAGGGCAACTAAGGTGGATCCCTCAAGAATGGAAACACAAAGGAGGAGAAACAGTTGTAAGTAGACATTAGTGATTGGAACATGGAATGTGAGAACCATGAATGTAGGAAAAGTAGATATTGTTAAGAAAGAAATGGAACACATACATATTAGGTATTGGTGAGATGATATGGACTGGCATGGAGCATTTTGAGTCAGATTATCATATGATCATGCTGGAGATGAAAAGGTGAGGAGAAGTGGGTTGCTTTCATAGTTAAAAAAGTCATTTCTAGATCTGTCTTGAAATACAATATTTTGAGTGACAGGATAATATCCGTACACATACAAAGAAGTGCAGTGGATACAACTATCATTCAAATATATGCATCAACAACCAGAGCCAAAGAAGAGGAAGAAGATTTCTACCAATGTTGGCAGTCAGAGATTGATCAAACATGCAATCAAATGCATTAATAATAATGGGTGACTGGAATGCAAAAGTTGGGAACAAAGAAGAAGGATCAGTAGTTGGAGAACACGGACTTGGTGACAGAAATGAAGCTGGAGATAGAATGATAGAATTTTGGACACACAATGATTTATTCATTGCAAATACATTCTATAAGAAACAAACACATCTTATATGCATGGATTATGGTATGCATAGAAATCAGATAGATTACATTTGTGGAAAGAATCAATGGAGAAGCTCAATGTCAGCTGTGAAAACTAGGCCAATTGCTGATTGTTGAACAGACAGCCAACTACTCATATGCAAGTTCAAGCAGAAGTTTAGGAAAATAAAATCAAATCCACAGGAAGCAAAATGTGACCTTGAGTCCATCCCACCTGAATTTCATAACCATCTCAGGAAGAGGTTTTGAGGCCTTGAACACTAACGAGTGAAGACCAGATGAGTTGTGGGAGGATATCAAGAATATCATCCAGGAAGAATGCAAAAGGTCCTTACAAAGACAGAGGAGGAAGAAAAGACCAAAACGCATGTCAGAAGAGATTCTGAATATTGCACTAGAGCACTGAGAAGCCAAAACAAAGGGAAGAAATAAAGATATTAAGGAGCTGAAAACAAGATTTCAAGTGGTAGCATGGGAAGACAAAGTATTACAATGAAATGTGCAAAGAGCTGGACTCAGAAAATCAAAGGGGCCAAACTCGCTCAGCATTTTTTAAGTTCAAAGAACTGAAGAACAAATTTAAACCTCAAACTGCAATACTTAAGGGTGCTTTGGGTAGAATATTATATGATCGAGGAAGTATTAAAAGAAGATGGAAAGAGTATACAGAGTCATTGTACCAAAAGGAATTGGAGGACACAGAAGAATTTCACGAAACAACGTAGTTAAGATTATGCCACTTAAGAGAAAAAGAAATCTTTGGAGTCCTGTGTGGATTATATACTTACAGCATATCTCAGTCTGGACTGTTGCACTTCCTGTACTCAATAGCCCCATGTGACTGGTGGTTACCATATTGGGCTCTGCAAGTCCTAACCCAACACTGGTTCCTCAGGTCAGTGTACAAGTGGAAGGAGAACTCAGTGAGGGGGCCACCAGTCTCTGGGAGGACATCTGTGATAGAGGTCACTGTTCTTCAGACCAGTCTCTGTCTTGCCTTGGAGACTTGAAATCCACTTCCAGGAGCATTTACTGTGGGTCAGGCTTTGTGCTAAGAACTTTACAAGCATTATCTCATGCTATCCTCAGAACAATCTGTAGGTTCTTTTATTACCTCTGAGGCATAGAGAGGTTATGTAAGTTGGCCAAGGTCAGGGAGTTGTTAAGTGCAGTGCCAGAATTCCAAACCAGTTCTGTCTAGCTCCAGAGTCTAAGTTCTTCCCTGTTGCTCTGTAGCAGCTTTCCTCTTTTTTCCTTTGGATGTGAACTCTTGGATAGCTCCCCTCGGTTAGAACCAGTCCCTCAGCTGGATCAGCCCCTCTCTCCCAGTCCTGCCATGCTTGTTGCTGTTTACTCATCTTTCTTGGCTGATGCAGCATGGACTTCCCAGCATGCTTTGCCCCTAACTTTGCACAGGTTATGGTGTAACAAGTCTCTATGGCACAGAATTCTAGGAAAAATAGATCTTAGAGGTAAGACATGCAAAGTATTACCCTATTATTTGTTTAGAAAAGCTGGTGAGTCCTAGGTTTCTGGCATGCTTGCAGCTAATGAACACAGGGAATATGGAACTAGAAAACACACCCCAAACTGGTTGCTTGGCTAATGGAGACATATTTCACGTCTCAGGAGCTTGTCTCTGGTCTCTGGGGATTTGGAGCCTCTTGTGTTAAACAGCTGGTTTAGCACATTGTCTGCCCTGTGAGCGGGTGCAGCAGGGAGCTCTTATGAAGAATCCTCAGGGACTGGAAAAATGTTTACTGTAAGATGGATTTTTCCTGGTGCAAACACTCTGAGCCAATCTGGCTTTCTCCTGGGAGCAAAAAGGATTGGACAGAGATGTGTCAAAGCTGCAGAGAGCAATGGATGAGCTCCTGGACCTTCAGAACCCCTGTGAGCATTCAGTGTGACAGAGCACTCAGCTATGTTCAAGCAGCATTTCCTCTACCCCACTGCTGTAAAACACAATCTGTGTTCTCAACTAGTTCATTGCAGCCCAGTGAAGGCAGAAGCCCAGGGTGATACTGACACTCTAAAAACAGGAAGTGTGCAAAGAACCTTTGTTGTGTATGATTAATACAGTTGGCTGCTAACCTCAAGGTCAGTTCAAATTCACCTGACAATTGGGGCCAGATTGGCCAAGGCAACGGGTGTTTGTGATGAGTCACTTACTTCCAAGACTCAATTTTTCCACCTCTTAAATTGGGATCTACATCTGGTCTTTCAGCTTGCTGTATTCGTGGTGGCTTGCATGTTTCTCTGACACTAGAAGCCATGTGCTACCAATAGTTCAAATACCAGCAAGGTTACTCATGGATCACAGGTGTAGTAGATTTTCCAGACTAAGAGAGATTAAAAAGAAGCACCTGCTATTGTAAATAAAGCTGCAATAAACATGGGTGTGCATATATCTGCTTGGATGGCAGACATGGTATCTCTGGGGTATATTCCCAGTAATGGGATTGCTGGGTCAAATGGTATCTCTATTTGCAATTTTTTGAGAAAGCGCCACACCGCCTTCCACAATGGTTGCACCATCTTACATTCCCACCAACAGTGACTAAGAGTTCCAGTTTCTCCACATCCTCACCAGCATTTGTTGCTTGCTGTTCTGTTATATTTTGCTATTCTTACTGGGGTGAGATGATATCTCATAGTTGTTTTGATTTGCATCTCTCTTAGAGCTAGGGACTTTGGAGGACATTATGCTGAGTGAAATATCTCAGTCACAAAGGGACAAATACTGTATGGTGCCACTGTTGTAGAGTGGGTCTGACATCAAGGTGGGGGTATGACAGAAAAAACTGGATAAATTATGTATATTGATTTGAAACAGATGAGGGAAAGAACAGATTAGAAGTGATATATGATTGAGTATTATGGTTAGCACAGGAATCCAGAATTAAGGTTGCATAGAGAAGTGTACTCGGGGTGGGGGGGGGGGGGGGGAAGGGACGTGGGAATTGTATACTAATGAAGGAATTTTTTTTTCTCTCTTCGGAGGGGGAAGCGAGCTGGTGGGGAGGGGTGGGAAGGGAGAAAATTGCGGCAATGAATGAATGGAAATCCAAAACCTCTGTGGAAAAAAAAAAAGAAGCACCTGGTGATCTACTTCTGGAAAAACCAGCTAGTGTATTGACTACAAGATGAGCTCCTTGGGCTGGAGGGATCAAAATATGACTGAGGAAGTGAGCATCCTTCCCAAAATGGAATGTGGATGGAGTAAAATTCTTAGGACCTTGGCTGCAGATGTAGCATGAGTTAACATGAGAAAAAAATGAGAAAATACTTATTTATAATCAGAATGTGGAATGTACTAAGAGCGAATCTAGGAAAATTGAACTTCATCACAGATGAAATGGAACTTAGATCAGTATTCTAGACATGAGTAAACTGAAACGAGCTGGTATTGGGATTTTTAATCTGGCAATCATATTGTCTGCTCTCCCAGTAATGAAGAGGAATGACATCACATATACTGTCGGGTTGAAATATTTCAAGGGAAAAAACTCAAGCTCTGAGTTGCAATATTGAAGAATTCTATTGACAAAAAAGAATTTGTTGTGTATGATTAATACACTTGGCTGCTAACTTCAAGGTCAGTTCAAATTCACCATCTTAAAGATGAGTCAGTCTGGCCCCTAAAAGATTATATATAGCCTTAGGAAGTTTGTGGGATTGTTCTATACTGTTTCATAGAGTTGCTATGAGTTAGGAGCAACACAATGACAAGGTTGAGTTATGGGACAGATAGGGAATAATATAAGAAGCATCAAAGGGTGGAAAGAATAACAGAATCAAGAGAATTGGTTGGCATTCAACCGTTTCAGGAAATGGCATACACTGATGAATTCATAGTATTGAAGAAAGAAGCCTAAGTGGCAAGAAAATCGTTGACAAAAAGAAGTTTCCAGATATAGAGGGAATAACACTTGAAATATTTCAACAAACAGATGCAACACTGTAAAAGCTTGGAAGATAGTTAGTTACCTGGTCAATTCACAGAAAGAGATCTGTATCTGTGTTTATTCCAAAGAAAGATAGTCTGATAGACTGTGGAAATTATTAGTCAATATCATGCATAACATGCATGTTAAATTTTTCAATCATCACTCAAAAATGATCACAGCACTACACTGAAAGGAAACTGCCAGAAATTCAAGCTGCATTCAGAAAAGGATGTGGACATGAAGAGGGATATCATTGTTGAGATAAAATGAAACTTGGCTGTGTTTTATTGACTATGCAAAGGCATTGAACTATGTGATTTATAACAAATTAAGGATAACATTTCAAACAATGGGAATTCTAAAACACTTAAATGTGCTCATGTAGAATATGTCCATAGACGAAGCATCAGTCAATCACATATAACAGCAGGGTGCTAGTTTAGAATCAGGAATGGCGTATGACAGCGCTGTATCCTTTGACCATATTAGCTTAATCTGTGTGATAGCCAAACAATTTGAAAAACTGAATTCTATTAAGAAGACTATAATTCAGGATTGGAGAAAATCTCATTAACAACCTATGATATGCAGGTGACACAACGTGCTTGCTGAAAATGAAGAAGACTTGAAGCACCACTGATGAAGATCAGACTATTATTACACCTCAACATAAAGAACATAGAGGGGGAAAGTCTCACAACTGGATCAATAAACAGCATCATGGTAAACATAAAGTATTGAGCTTGTCAAGAATTTCTTTTTACTGGCATCTACAATCAACACCTGTGGAAGCAGCAGTCAAGGAATGAAAGGACATACTGCATTGAGAAGGTCTACTCTAAAAGATTACTTTGTTGTTGTTAGGTACCATCCATTTGACTATGACTCATAGTGAGTGACCCTTTGAGCCACGTATGGGAACCTAGGCCTATGCTGCACCATCCTCACCATCTCTGATATGCTGGAGTCGACTGTTCTGTCACTATGTTAATCCATCTTGTTGAGAGTCTTCTTTGCTTTCTCTGACCCTCCATCATCTCTGATATGCCAGAGGTTTGCTGTTTTAGTCACTGTATTATTTCATCTTCTTGAGGATCTTCCTAATTTTCTCTTACCCCCCACGTTTCTCAGTATGATGTTTTCCCCCCAAAGCCTAGCCTTTTCTGACAATATGCCCAGAATATGTGAGACAAAGTTTCACCATCCTTGCCTCTAAGGAGCATCCTGGTTGCACTTTGTCCAAAGCAGACTTGCTTGTTCTTTTGGCAGTGCATGAGCCATTCAATTCTCTTACCCAACATCACAAACCAAAGGCACCAATTCTTCTTCTGTCATCTTTATCCATTGTCCAACTATCAGATGCATAAAGTAACTGGGCGGGGGGAGTGAACCAACAAAAAAAGGCTTGGATCAGGTGCACCTTATTTTTAAAACTGACATCCTTACTTTTTAGTGTTGTGGAGAGGTCCTTGACTGCAAATTTTCCCAATGCGGCACATCTTTTGATTTCTTGGTTGGTGTTATTATGTGTGTTGATTGTGAATCCAAGTAAAATGAAATTATTGACAACTTCAATGTTTTCTCCACCTATTGTAAAGTTTAGAAAACTGCCAGAAGTTCAAGAAAGACTTAGAAGAGCCAGTGGCACCAGGGATATCATTGCTGATGTCATATGGATCCTGGCTGAAAATAAAGAATACCAGAAGAATGCTTATTTATGCTTTATTGACTATGCAAAGGCATATGACTGTGTGTATCATAATAAGGTATGGCTAACACTGAGAGAAGTGGGAATCTCAGAGCACTTAATTGTGCTCTTATGAAACCTATACCTAAATCAGGAGTCTGTCATGCGAACAGACAAGGGGACACTATTGTTTTGTTGTTAAGTGCCGTGGAGTCACAGGCGACTCATAGCGACTCTATGAAGGAGAGTCCTCAAATGCTTGTGTGCCTTTCATCCTCCCTCCAGGCTCATAGGGTTTCCGGAGGCAAACTATTACGGAAGGGGATGTCACTCCTCCTTCCAAGCTTGTTTTAATTGGGGAGCTCCAGAAGGGGACACTACATGATTTAAATTTAAGAAGGGAGTGCATCAGGTTTGTATTCTCTCTCCATACTTACTCAAACTGTATGCTGAGCAAATTATTCAAGAATTTGGACACCATGAAGAGGAAAGTGGCATCAAGATCATAGGGAGACCCATCAATAACCTGTGTTATACAGATGACAAAACCTTAATGAAAGTGAGGAGGACTTGAAGCACTTGCTATAGAAGATCAAAGAATACAGCCTTCAATATTGATTACATCACAATGTCAAGAAAATATATTTTTACCACTAGATGTATAGGCAATATATCATGATAGTTAGAGAAAAGATTGAAATTATAAACAAATTCATCTTACTTAGATCCACAATCAACATCCTTGGTACTAGCAGTCAGGAAATCAGGAGACGTATTGAACTAGCGAAGTTTGCAGTTAGGGACCTCTCCAAATTATTGATGAGTGATAATGATGTCAATTTGAGGACTAAGGTGATCTGATTCAGGCTGTGGTGTTTCAAATCACTTGCTATTCATCTGAGAGTCCAAAAATGAATAAAGATGACAGAAGAAGAATTAATGCCTTTGAGCTGTGGTGTTGGGAAAGAGTACTGAACATCCCATGAATTGCCAAACAAACAAAAAAACAAATACATCTTTGAGAGAGTGCAGAGAGCGCTCTTTAGAGGCAAAAAAAGGGATGAGACTTCACCTCACATATTGTGGGCACGTAGGAGAGGTTATTCCTTGGAGAAGGACATAATGCTCAGAAAGGAAGAGGGTCAATGGAGGAGAGGAAGACCTTCAACCAGGTAGACTGACACAGTGACTTCTGCAATGGCCTTAAATGTGTCAGAAAGTGTGAGGATGGCACGAGATAGGACAAGGTTTAGATCTGTTGTTCATAGAATTGCTAGGCCTGACTCAACTCGGTGGCCTAATAACAACAATTATAAAGTTGCCTCTAGGTCCAATAGTGATTTTTTTTATGTTGAAATGTAACTCATATTGAAGGGTCATAGTTTTTTAATCTTCAGTTGCAAATATTTCAAGTCCTCTTCACTAGATTTAAGCAAGGTTGTGTCTTCTGCTTCAGGCAGGTTGCTGATGAATCTTCCAATCCTGATGCTATGTTCTTATTCATGTAGTCTAGCTTCTTGAATGATTTGCTCGGCATACAGATTGAATAGGTTTGGAGAAAAGATACAACCCTGACACACACCTTTCCTAATTTTAAGCTGTATTTTGTTCTCTTGTTCTGTTTAAACAGCAGCTTCTTGGTTTGTGTATAGTTTTTGCATGAGCACAGTAAGTATTCTGGAATTCTCATTTTTCTCAATGATACCTATAATGTCTTAACAGCATTGAAACACAAAGATGTCACTTTGAGGACTAAGGTGCAGCTGACCCAAGCCATGAGAGCTCTGGTGGCCTAGTAGGTAAAGAGTTTCACTGCCAACTTGAAGGCAGGCAGTTCAAGTTTACCAGTTACTTCATGGGAGAAAGATAGGCAATCTCCTCCTGTGCAATATACAGCTCTGAAAACCTGTTGGAGGGTCCGCTATAAGTCATTTCACTCTTGATGACACATAACAACAATAACATCTGTACGTAAAACTGGAAAATAAAAGGAAGATGGAAGAACAATTGAAGGTTTTGAATGATGGTGTTGGGGAAGAATATTGAAGGTACTACACGCTCTCAGAAAAACTAAACAAATGAGTCTTGAAAGAATTAAAGCTTGAATGATCCTTAGAGGTGAGTCTGGAAAGATTTTATGTCACATGGATAGGGCATGTTATCAAGAGGGAACTGGTTTTTGGACAAAAAAAAACATAGAAGACCAGAAAAAAGGATGGAAGTTTCTCAATGAGATGGACTAACATAGTGCCTACAAAAGTGGATTTCAATATGTTAACAATTGTGAGGATGGTACCATACTGGACAGTGTTCCATTCTGTTGTGTATAGGGTTTCTACGAATTGGAACAGATTCAATTGCACCTATCAACCACAATCTAACAAAATTGGGATGCCACTTTAAAGAAATTGCTGGGTATGTGAAAATGACTAGTACATTTCTTGCTCATAGAAGACACTCTGTGCACTCTAACTCCTATTCCTTTAAATAAAGTTACAGGTGACAAACTGTGGAAGTGCAAAGAAAGAAGTTATTAACCCAGGCAAAGGGAAATAAGGTGAGCTTGCTGGGGGGCCCTTTTTCGGTTTGACTTGGACAATGAAGAAGAGTTAGAGAGACAGAGTTTAGGAGCTATTGGTGATTGTGTTCAAGGAACTGAGGGGAAGTTTCCTTTTACAAGTTTCCCCTTACAATGTCCCCTGTTTTGGGCACTGATTTCTTTGATTTTTATATTCCTCATATAAAAAGTAAGATTCAACTATAAAGCAAATATTCTCATAGAGGATTTTGTAAAAACCCAATGAAATAACAGATCCCAAAGCTTTTTGTAATATTGTAATAGTAAATAGAGAGACAGTCTTTTAAATTAAAAATAACGAATGTGATACTGTTGTTGTTATGTGCCATTGAGTCGCTTGCGACTCATAGCGACCCTATGTACAACAGCCCTAAACCCTGCTCTATCCTCTGCCAATCTCACGGCCTCTGACGCACCATACCGATTACCCAAGTCCCTGAATCAATCCACCTCATAGAGGGTCTTCCCCTTCTGCACCGTCCCTCCACCCTCCCAAGCAGGATGTCCCTCTCCAAGAGCCTCTCCCTCCTTACAGCATGTCCAAAGTATGTCAGACGAAGCCTCAGAATCCTTGCCTCCAAGGAGCACCCTGGTTTAGCCCTCTCCAAGATGACTCTGTCTGTTTTCTTGGCAGTCCATGGTACATTCAATATTCTTCTCCAGCACCACAGCTCAAAGGCATCAATTCTCCTTCTATCCTTCCTAGTCATTGTTCAACTCTCTGATGCATAACAAGTGATTGCGAAGACCATAGCCTGTATCAGACGCACCTTAGTCTCCAGAGAGACACCATTGCTCTTCAGTACCCTGGAGAGGTCCCTAACAGCAGACTTTCCCATCGCAATACGTTTTTTGACTTCCTGGGTGCTGGTGCCAAGAGTGTTGACCATGGAGCCAAGCAGACAAAAGTTGTTAACGATCTCAATCTCTTCATGAATTGGATTAAGGGAGCTCTGATGTCCTAGCAGTAAGGAGTTGGTTGCACTACTAGTGCAAAGAAAGGTTATGTGGTTCAAATCCATCAGCTGCTCGCCTGGAGAAAGATGGGAAATCTCTCCTGTCTTTTACTGCCTCTAAAAAAATCTAGAGGAACAACTGAAAGTTAAATTCAACTAGACATCACATAATAACACAAAACCCACATAAATCAAGTAGTATTGGAGCTCTGGTGCCCTAGTGGCAAGAAGTTGCACTGCAATCCAGAAACCATGCCAGTTTGAGGCCACAGCTGCTTTGAAGGAAGGGAAATCTCCCCATCCCCCCACCCCCCCATGGATTCAAGGCCTCTGAAAACCCCCAGAGGGTCAGCTACAGGTCAGTTCTGACTGATGGTACATAACAAAAACAACAACAGTGAAGCTTATGTAAAATGTATCAGTGCATTTTCCCAACCCTTTCTACCCTCCAGTCCAGCTCTTCAGAGATTTGTTTTCAACTTTTAAAGTGATCTTCTGATACTATTTTTTGTCAAAGAATATGCTTATAGTATTATTATTTCTTGACATTATTAATTGATTTCCTATTGTTATTTATGGCTCTCTGATGGTGTACTGTTGGGCTGCCAACCAAAAGGTCAGTGGTTCTAATTCACCAGCTGCTCTCAGTGAGGGTGGGGTGGGAGGTGGGGGTGGGGTGGAGAAAGAAGGGCAATTTCTTCTTGTAGGAACCTCCATGGCAGGTGTTAAGAGTTGGAATCAACTAGATGGAAGTGGGTTTGGATTTGGGATTATGTTATTTGAGGATTTAGTTCTTTATAAACAGATTTCTTCCATTTCTAATCCTCAAGCTTCCCAATGCAATTACATAATATTTTTCCCTACATTTGTGAAAATAAAAATTTACAAATACTTAACTTGTTCATTGCCTAGTCATCTAGTATACTGTATCTCTAGATCCATCTCAAGGTTTGGTCATCTTCTTACTTTTCTATCTTTTAGCACACCACTTTGACCCATAAACACATCAGAAAGTGTGTTGCTCACTCAACAGCAAAGTTTCCAGATGCATAAAAATGTAAGATAATCTATTAATTTAAATTTTTTACTTGGAGAGTTCTTTCTTAGTTGTTGCTGTTAGGGGCCATTGAGTCGAGTACAACACACAAAGACTTTATGAATGACAGATTTGAACCTTGCCCTATCCTGTGCCATCCTCGTGATCTCTGATCATCTTAAACCCTTTGTTATAGTCGCTGTGTCAATCCAACTTGTTGAGGGTCTTCCTCACTTTTGCTGACCTTCCACCTTTCCAAGCATGAATCCCTTCTAACAAATTTTCAAAGGATATGAGACAAAGTTTTGCAATCCTGGCCACAAAGGAGTATCATAATTGAACTTTCACCAAGACACATGTGTTTGCTCTTTTGGCAGTCCATGGGATAGTCAGTACTCATCTCTAACACCACAGCTCAAAGCCACGGATTGCTCCTGTCATCCTTATTCATGGTCTGACTTTCAGATGCATAGGAAGGAATTTAAAAAGCTGGCTTTAAAGGTGTATACCTTAATTTTTACACTGACATCATTGCTCCTTAGCAATCAGGAGAAAGCCTTTACAGCAGACTTTTCCAACATAAGACATCTTTTGATTTCTTGATCAAAAAGGTGTTGACTGTGAAACCAAGTAAAACAAAATCATTGACAACTTTAGCCTTTTCTCCATCTATTGTGATGTTACCTGTTGGCCCTGGGCTGAGGATTTTCATTTTTTGATGTTCCTAGTTCTCAATATCCCAAATGTAATCAGGTGAGTTTCTCTTTAGGCTTGGCACACATCAGAAGATTTTGTTTGCGACTCCCTATTGTTGGAGTCCTTTATTCCCAATTCCTTTGCCTTTTACTTTCTTGACAGAATCTTTCTTTTGGTTGGAGAATATCTTTAGGAGATTTGGTGGCTTAGCGGACAGAAGTTGCGCTACCACGCAGAGGCGAAACGTTCAAATCTATCAACTGCTCTGTGGAAGAAAAATGAACAATCTCCTTCAATGTGATTTACAGCCTCTGAAAATCTACTGGAGGGTCAGCTATGAGCTGGTTCTGACTTGATGGCAACCAACAACAACAGCTTTCAAAGAAAATTCCTAGATGGGAGACATTTTTATGTATAAAAATACTTTGTATATGTGAAAGTATATCCATTTTCCTCCTAACATGATAATTTATATTCATAAAAAAACTAATTCAAAGTCGTGCTTCACTGAGCAGGAATCTATGCTGATGTTGAGAAATCAACATTGGTGCATTCTTGTACCTATGCTTTAGCTGGTAGATTTTTTTTTTAAAAGAAACTATTATTGTGTTTTAGGTGAAATTTTATGTAATAGAGTGATTTAATAATCCAAACATAATTTGTTCTGTGACACTTGTTATAATCTCCATAGCATGCCAATGGTTTCCCCATTTCCACCCTGAGTTCTCTGTTCCCATTTCAGGACCTTCTTATCTTCCTTTTAGGTCACATATTGCCCTTTTCGTTTTTTGTACTTGATTGTTCTATGGAACATCTTCCTAATGAACAGAGAAGTTGTGGTCTATTCACACAATGGAATACTACACTGCATTGAAAAACAAGGAACTCATGAAACATTGTTCAAAATGGGTGACCCTGGAGGACATTATGCTTAGTGAAATATCACAGTCAAAAGGACAAATACTGAGTAGTGCCACTATTGTAAAATGGGACTGACATCGGGGTTGGGGGGAGACTGAGAAAGATGGGATAAATAATGTTTACTGCATTGAAACAGTTAAGGGAGAGAACTGTTTAAAAGGGATATGTGTATTAAATATGAAAGGACTCATGGACATTTAAAAAAGTATTATTGTCATGACAGGAGTCCAGAATGAAGGCTGCATAGTGGACTTGGGAGGAGGGATTGTATAACAATGAAAGAATTTTTCTTCTACTTTTCAAAGAGAAGAATGAACTGGGGGGAGGGGTGGGCAGGGAGAAAAGTGCAACAATGAATGAATGGAAATTCAAAGTCTCTATAAATTTTCATTAAAATTAATAATAATAATTTGTTTAAAAATTGTTTAGTATTGTAAAACATTTTTATATTATTTGTTATTTTACCAACCTGAAACTTTGAGAGGACTGATACAGAATGTGGAGAGTCAGGGCTAATGAGATGAGATGGAGATTAGCTCCAAGTTCAGTTAGAAAGTCTTAAGTATAAATGCATCACTTGTGTTTCCCTCTGGAGAAAATGATAAGTGGAGAACAAATCTCTGTGAGGAGAACAATCAGTTAAATGTCCATGAGTCCTTTCATATTTAATACAGAAAAGAAAGATTGCTCTTATAAAAGGAATCTGCTCAGAGGTATTTTTAGTCTGTTAGTAGCACAACCTAGATAATCTAATTGCTCAACAGCAAGAGATGTAAGCAGCAATGTATAGATCTGCATTAGCAAAGCTCAAATTAATAGCCCATGTTTCTCCTAAATAGAAACAGAGTGGGCTGTTGAAATGTTCTCAGAATCAGGAAGGATTTTCAAGTGCTTAACTTCAAAAAAAGGGTAGAAAAGTACACATCTTTAGGATGGAGGTGATTGGAACTGACATATGAAAGTTTCTTTTCCTTTTAAACTTTGATTAAAAAAATCCTTGAACTTAAAAAAGTGAAGTTTTTTTTTAAAAAACTTGAACTTTGCTAGCACAAATATTCTTTATTATTGACTTGAATTTTTAATGGACAGGAGAGACCAGGTGAGAAGGAGGGATGAGAAACAATTTTTGAGGATACAGGGAAATTGTAATTGAGAATTTAAGATTTACTAAAAATGTGCCATAACTGAGATTTTAGATAACTCTGGTCTTTAACAAAATGATAAAACTGGTTACATCAGTAAGGATGTTGCTGAAAGCAACAGCACAGGGTATGAGGCATATATATTTAAAAAGAATATATTCTTCTAAAACAAATCTAGTGTTTGGTGTTTTGGTTTTTTCCCCCCCTGTAGTTCTGTTCTGTAAACTTTAATATTTCCTTTAAAAAAAAAATCTTCTCTGACACTTGACTAGAGCAAGGGACTGAGTGGTTGAATAGTTATTGCAATGACATACACATAATCTCACTAGCATTTGAGAGGCAAGTTTTAGGGTGGAGTAAATAATTTCTTCAGTTGCCTAACAAATGCCAATCAAACAGAAGACAAAAGGGAAGGAGGAGAAGTGGTGACTAGCCCAGTTTCAGTCTGGAAATTTTAATTGTTCTCTGGTAATTTTTTGCTATCTTTCTTTAGGATGACCCACTGTAAAGGCACATGAAATGTTCTAGAATTCTCATTCTTTGCAAGGTAATGTATGATTTTTTTTATGATCCACATAAAGTTGAAAGTTGAAAAGCGTGACTCAGAATTGACTCATAACTGACCTTCCAGTTGGTTTTGCATAGTCAATAAAACACAACTAGACATCTCTATGGTTGTCCAAAGAGCAGAAAATGGGACATGGGGACACAAGGCCATGAATGTCTCTCTGAAAGTGCCAGAGGGAGTTAAAAAAAAAGGGATATGAAGAACAAACCCACAGATACTTGGACAATTGGTGGTTATTGACCGAGTTTCTTCTTAGCCCTATTTTATTAAAGTAAAAAAATAAAGTCCAACATTGCTGAGTAAGGGGATTGAGATATTTTATAGTTCAAAGGCCTGATGTAATAATGCCTAGACCTTAGAACGTGGAGTGTTTGCAATCATTACAATGACTGCCATCATCTTTTGTTTCTTTTTTTATTTTGGAGACTTAATGGGAAATTAAATTAGTAGAAGAGTTCATTCTTTTCAGTTTTGGTATTTAATTGTGTTTGAAAATGCTTGTTAGTTATTAATCTTAATTGAAAGTAAAGGTAAGAATAATTTAGGAGGCTAGAGATTCTAGTGTAGGCCATTCCAAAAATATTGTCACTTACTGATCTTAGACAAACTCCTCACTTCAATTTTAGTTTTCTTATGTGTGACAAAAGGAGGTTGAATAAGGTAGCTCATTCGTCATGGTGATCATGGAAGTTTTTTAAGTGGTCTTTGATGCACGACTTAAAAGTTTTGTGAGTCTTGGTTTTTCATCTATAAAATGGAGCCAATAGCATTCACTTGATATGGTGACGACAGAGATTAAGTGAATTTATTTATGCCTATCTTACTTGGATTTACCATCAACAACCTTGGTATCAGCAATCAGGAAATCAAAAGACATAGTGCATAGGGAAGGTCTGTAGTCAAGGACTTCTACAAAGTGCTGAAAAATAAGGATGGTTATTTAAAGACTAAGGTGCACCTGACCCAAGCCATGATCTTTTACATTGCTTGCTATGCATTTTAGAGTCTGACAGTGAATAAAGATAACAGAAGAAGAATTGATGCTTTTGAACTGTGGTGCTGGAGAACAGTAGTAAATACCCCATGGACTGTCAAAAGAAGAAACGAATGTATTGGAGGGGGTACAGCAAGTTGTTCCTTACAGCGAACGTTGGTGAACCTTCATCCTACATACTTTGGGCATGTTGATAGGAGGGGGTCAGTAATTGGAATAGACATTTTTTTTCAGAAAACAAGAAGTTCAGTGAAGGAAGGGAAGACCCTCAATGAATGAATTGATGTTGGGACTGTTAAAATGAGCTCAACTGTGGCAGAGGTGAGGAGGATGGCTCAGGATATGGCAAGTTTAAGATCCATTGGTTTAGAGGATTGCTATGAGTCATGGTTCGTTTGACGGTACCTAACAACAACAACAACAACAACAACAACAACAACAACATTTCCTAGAGCATATAGTAAGTGTTCAATAAATGTTAATTGACTTGTTGACTCCAATTTATCATTCACCAAGCATTCATTTCACTTCTATCTGGGGCAGTCTCTGAGTAAGTTGCAGGGGATATAGAGCTGACCAGACATTGACCTTGTTTTCAAGTCTATGACTATCTGGGACATTTTCCAGGTTAAATAATCATTGCTTATTTGCTAATTTGCTCAGACAATGATCTTGAAATATTCACTATGGGCTGGATACTGAGCTAGATGCTGGAGAGTCGATATGAAAAGCAGAACCCTGTAACAACGTTTAAATCCTGAGCTTACAGTCTAGCTGTTGCATCCCGTTGAGTCAGAACTGACCCATAACCGACCCTTCAGCTGGTTTCCAGAGGAAGTTAATCACACAGGAGGAGATTGTGTATCCTCAGCAGGGGAGATAGAAAAGAAATTAAAAACCAAACCAAATCCACTTCCATCAAGTGGATTTTTGACTCATAGAGCCCCTAAATGACAGTTAATCTGATTTGCTTGATTTCCATGGTTATCAATATTTACACAAGCAGAACACTCAGCTTTCTCCTGTGGAGCACCAGGGGAATCAAACTACTGACCATTTGGTTTAGAGACAAACACTTAACACACTGTGACACCAGACCGCCCTTAGAAAAGAAACAGACAAGTGAATATATAATTGTGACTTGTGCTTCATAAATATTATTGAGGAAAACAGAATGATACAGGAAAGGGTAACAGAATAAGGAGAGGTTGAATGTGCAGACAGGAAAACCTCAGAAGGTGGTTCATGCTCAGAAAAGTGGAAGTTATGGTGAAAGAGGGGGAGACTCTCAACTTCAGAACCTCCAAGTTCAAAGGTGACATAGAGCTAAGGCTAAGAAGGGGAGAGAAATACTGGATTGAGAGGCGGAGGAGAACCAGCCAAAGAGGAGGGCATGTGCAAAGAAAAGCCTGAGGTGGCAAAGAGCTTGGCTCAGTGGAGACGCTCAGAGGCCAGTGCCTGGAGACAGTGGCTTAGATTTCACTCTAAATTCAACTAGGAGCCAGGGAAGAGCTCCCAGCAGGGTGAGGGCTGTGATCAGATTTTAATTTCATGCTCACACACACATTTTTGCTTTTATGCTTTATACTGAAAGCTAGAGAACATTGATGGCTTAGTGGTAAGAAATTGTGCTGCCAACTCAAAATTACTGAGTTTGAATCCACCAGCTGCTCTGTAGGAGAAAGAAAAATTATCTGCTGTTACGCAATTAACTTTCTCTGAAAACATGCTGGAAGGTTGGCTATGGGTTGGTTCTGACTTGACGATACACAACAACAACAACAACAACAACAACAACAACATCAACATCATGATACTGAAAGTTATGTCACCAGTATTCCAAATATTAGCAGAGTCACCAAGGGTGAATAGTCACCTATGGTGAATAGGTTTCACCAGAGTGCACAGACCAAGACAGGCCTGGCAATCTACTTCCAAATATTTGCCAGGAAAACATTATTGGTCATTACAGAATACTTTCTAGTGTAGTGCTAAAATACCAGCCCTGTACATTGGAAGCCACTCGTGGTAACGGCAATCGACTGGAATAGATCGACAATTGTGAAGACCATGCTAGACAGGCAATGTTTCCTTCTGTTGTACAAGGATTAGAATCAGAATCAACTCAAAGGCAATTAGCAACAACTCTAGGTGTTTTGTGGCTAATGAACCGGAGAGGTTAGGAATGGAAGTTCCTAAGGAGTTCAAATGGTAGGATCTTGACTTATTTCAGAGGAGAGATGGTACTAAAATGTGGCTTGAGAAGTGATGGCCCATGTTCTCATAATTAAGTGTTTGGGTCACGTGGACATACGTACTTTTTTTTTAATTAAAATTTTTTATTGAAATTATTTTATTCAATACTTTCATGTCAGTAATTCACATCAGCATTTTTATCATTCCCAGAGCAGATGTTGAGTCTTTGAAACATTTTTCTAGAGCATATCACTTTTATTTTTTTTCAACAAAATTTTAATTTGTATTGATTTGCTTACAAAGTTCATGTACATGGTGTTTCACACAATCCTTCATTCACATTGCATTTTATACAATCATTTTCATTCATTGTATTTAAAAAAAAATTAACCATCATTGTACTATATCCAGCCATATCTACTTTTTACTGTCTCTGGATTAGTTTGTAGCCCAGTAATGGAATTTGTTATTAGAAATGTCAGGAACTCCTTTTTTCTGCGAAGATGTCACCAAAAGCAAAGAAGGAAGCCCCTGCCCCTCCCAAAACTGAAGCCAAAGCAAAAGCTTTAAAGGCCAAGAAGGAAGTCCTGAATGGCATCCACAGGCAAAAAAAAAAAAAAAAGATCCACATGTCACCCACCTTCTGGCGGTCTAAGACGCTGAGACTCCGAAGGCAGCCCAATACCCCCAGAAGAGCACCCCCAGGAGAAACAAACTTGACCACTATGCCATCATCAAATTTCCCCTGACCACTGAGTCAGCCATGAAGACAACAGAAGATAAAACACACTTGTGTTCATTGTGGATGTCAAAGCCAACAAACACTAAATTAAACAAGCTGTAAAGAAACTCTATGTCATTGATACGGCTAAGG
This sequence comes from Elephantulus edwardii, assembly GCF_000299155.1. Classification (NCBI taxonomy): domain Eukaryota; kingdom Metazoa; phylum Chordata; class Mammalia; order Macroscelidea; family Macroscelididae; genus Elephantulus; species Elephantulus edwardii. The sequence goes on along the minus strand of NW_006399802.1, from coordinate 13,177,686 downwards.
CCAACACTTTGACTAGGCCTGATGGAGAGAAGAAGGCCAATGTTCGACTTGCTCCTGACTATGATGCTTTGGATGTTGCCAGCAAAATTTGGATCACCTAAACTGAGTCCAGCTGGCTAATTCTAAATACGAATTTTCTTCACCATATTTTAAAAAAAAAAAGAAATGTCAGGAACTTTAAAAAAAAATTTTACACTGGTTTATTTACAAAATTTGAATACATTGCTTTAGAGAATAGATTCAATTTTCCTCACCCCCCACCCATCAAATTTACAATTCCATGCTTAATCCTCCCCTCCCCCTGCACCTCCTCATCCCTCTTTGTCCCTCTCCCACCCCTCTTTGATCCTTATACTCATTCTACAATAATGGTTTTATTCAATATTTATTGTTGTAAGGGTCCAGTCCTTGGCGAAGAACATCATGCTTAGAAAGGTAGGAGAGTCAGCAAAAGAGAGGAGACCTCAGCAAGATGGATTGATGTAGTGATTGCCACGTTGGGCTCAAGAGTATCAGGGACGGTGAGCATGGCACGGGATAGGGCAGGATTCATATCCCTTCCTTGGTCATAGGGTTACCACCAGTAGGGCTGTGGCCAACTCGATGGTATAATAATAACAACAACAATGTTATTATCAAAATCAACATCCATAATAATAGCAGCCAAGAAATAAAAAGACATATTGTTGCATTGGGGGAAAAAATCTGTTGCCAAGGACCTATATACAAAGTGCTAAAAAGCAAGAATATCAGCTTAAAGATTAAGATGTGCCAGACCCAAGTCGTGGTCTTTTTAATGCATCTTTTCTTATGCCTCTGAAAGTTGGACAATGAATTAGTATGCCTGAAGAAGAATCAATACTTTTGGGTTGTGGTGCTAGAGAAGAGTACCAGACATCCCATGTTCTTACAAAAAAACAAACAAAATATCTTAGAAGACATGCAACCAGGGTATTCTTTAGAGGCAAGGATGATGAAACTTTGCCTCTCACACCTTGGTTAAGTTGTCAGGGGGGCCAGTCTTTGGGAAAATGCCTCATGCTGGAAAGGACGGAAGGTCAGAGAAAGAAAGACCCTCTGCATCACAACGGATTGGCATGTTAGAGTTCTTGAGGATTGTGCCTGATAGGACAAGGTTCAGCTCTGTTGTTCTTGGGATTGCTGTGCGTGATAATCAACTTGATGGTACCCAACAACAACAACAACAATCACATTCTTATCACTGGGCGCTCTAGTAATGTAGTCCACAGAAAGCAGTGCTGCTAACCCTAGGTTAGGTAGAGCCTCTGTGGTGGTTAGAATCCACCAGCAGCTCCATGGAAGAAAGATGAACAAGCTCCTCCCATTGGATTAAAACCTCAGAAACCAAAGAGTCATCAGCTAGGAGTTGGTTCTGACTCCACAATAATGAAAGAGAGATAATTAGAACTAGTAATCAATTTGATGTTGATTTTAAAACATAGCTAAAGACTTATATACTGGAAGTAACACTGAATTCCATATTTGACACTTGCCTTAGTTTATTTATTTAAAGAATGACTGTTAGAATACATCTCCCATAAATTTTATGATGCCTAAGTAAACATCGAATGGAAGGCACACACACTGAATAAAAAAAGTTAAATGTTTCTTTTTATATATTAAAAATGTGGGAAGCAGGAGTGACATCCACTTCCTAAACAACACGCCTCTTGGAACTCTATGAGCTTTGATAAATGACAATAATTATAGAAAGGCTTTAGGCCTTTTGTTCATAGGGTCACCATGAGTCGTGCTTGACCCAATGCCAATCAACACCACCACCACCACCACCACCACCACCACCAATATTATTATTATTATTACTAGTTGAGATAGGATTGACATTCAGGGCTGGATCCCCACCGGAATAGCACAGCGCTCAAGTTCACACTTTCATAGCATGGAGGGAGGCCCGACTGGTGTGAGAAGAGCTTGACCTGGGGTTAATCCAGGCCCTGATATTTCTTAATCTCCTGACTGTGAACAAAGCACTCCATAACTAAGGAGGAGTTTATCCATTTGAAAATTAAGGGCAGTAATATCTGACTCACAGTATTCATTCAAGGGTGAAAGGAGGAATAATATGTGTGACAGTATCTACCACAGTGCAGTAAATGGTAGCTACTATGATGCAGTGAATTAAGTAAAATGGCCCATCCACCCATGGTCTTATTTTTTGATGTATTGTGGGATTGTGTACCAATGAGGGAGTTTTTCTTTTGCATTTGAAGGAGAGGAGCAAACGGGGGGGGGGGGCGTGGAAAGGGGTGCAACAATGAATGAATGGAATTCCAAAATCTCTGTAGATGTTCATTGAAATGAAAAATAAAGAAATTTAAAAATTAAAAAAAAATTCTCGCTTCTTTGTCTGTATTTATGACCGCATTCTGGAGCAAGCTGTTTGTTGTGTTAATGAGGAAGGATTTGGGTGAATTAGAAGAATTTTTTTTTAATTTCCTCCTGTTTATTTACCAAATTTGAATATATTGTTTTCAAGAACAAATTCTTTCCATTTCCCTCATCCCCCACTCTCAAATTGTACAACCCCATGATTAATCCCCCTAATCCTCATCCCTCTGCTTCCAGCCTCTCCCACCTCTCCTTATACTCATTCTAAAATAATGGTTTTATACAATATTTATCCTTGTGGGACTGAGTTAGTTCACTTAGCATAATGCTCTTCAGTCACTCCCAAGTTAGATAATAATTTATAAAATCATTGCTCCTGTGTTCTGCATAGTATTCCATTGTGTGACTGTCCCATAATTTCTCAATCCATTTGTTTGTGGTTTGGACATTTGGGCTATTTCTATGTTCTTGTGATGGTGAATAATGCTGCTATCAACATTGGTGTACAAATCTCCTTTTGTACCTCAATTCTCATTTTCTCAGGTATATTCCAAGTAGTGGAATAATTGGGTCATATGGAATTTCTGTGTTCAGCTTTTTGAGGAAGTGCCAAACTGCCTATCACAATGGTTGTTGGGTGGGATATATCTTAAATCTTCAACTTCCTGGAAGGTATGAACCACACCACCACTCTGAGATTCTCCATAAAGGAATATTCTTATTTAGTTCACTCTTGCTCTGAACACAACATCTGAAATGATCCAGTTGCTCTGGGAATCACAACCTCCGACGACCCAGCCCTTCATTCAACAGCCTCTGGAACCACATAGTTCAGCCTGAACCAACCTCCTTGTACGCTCCTGGCACCAACATGCACTTGGTGAACAGCCCAATCCGCGGATTTGGACTTGCCAGCCTCCACAGTGATATGAACTATTTCCTCAGCAGTCTGTGAGTTGCCATGAGGCGTTGCAGTGAATCATGGAACCAGAGACATCGCCACGAGTGAGAGGGTGTAGACTGGAGGACATTAAAGATGAAGCAGTGATACAGCAGTTTGGAAAAGTTTGATATCTGGGATGTTTTTAACCACTGTCTCCCTCATAGGAGTAAGTTTTGTGCTAATCTTTTGATTTCCACTCAAAATTTTATTGTGATTTGAGTGAAAATTTATAAAGCACATTGTTTTTTTCACTAATGCATATATATTTTGTTCCATAACATCAATCACCATACTCTTCGTGTTGGATCACATCCATTCATTCCTTGTTGTCCTTCTTTTTACTCATATTGACAAATATTCATTATCTATTAAGGGAGCTTTGGTGGCCGAGTGGTAAGGAATTATGCTGCCAACCCAAAGGCACATGATTTGAATCCACCAGCTGCTCTGTAGAAGAAAGATGGGCAATCAATTCCCACATCATTCAGTGCCTCTGTTGGTTCTAACTCTATGGTAAACAACAACAACAACAACATTCTCTGTTAAATATTTTTCTACTCCATCCCCCTTTTCCCTCCCTGGTAACCACCTAAATATGAGTCTGTGTTTAAACATTACCTTTTTGTTGTTTTTATGTGCTCTTGAGTCCACTACAATCCACAGCAACCCTATGAACAATGGCAATGAACCTTGCCCTAACCTGAGCCAACCTCATGATCTCTGACACATTTGGGCCCATTGTCACAATCACTGTGTAAATCCATCTCATCCAGCATCTTCCTCTTCTCCACTGATTCTCTACCCTTCCAAGCATAATGTCCTTCTCTAAGGACTAGTCCTTCCTGGCAACATGCCCAAAGTATATGAGAAGAAGCTTCAAAATCCTTGCCTCCAAGGAGCAAACTGGTTTTATGTTATCCAGGACAGGCCTACTTGCTCTCTTGGCATTCCATGGTATGTTCAATATTCTTTTCCAGTATCATAAATCAAAGACATCTATCTTTCTTCTCTCATCTTTATTCATTATACAACTCATCACATGCACAACAAGGAATTGAGGAGACCGTGGCCTGGATCAAGTGCACCTTAATTATCTCTAGACTGACATCGTTGCTTTTTATGTGATCTTACTCAGTATTTATCCTTTTGTGTACTGATGTTTTAAAAAGAAATTATTCATGCAGTTGCTATCTCTGTTTCTGATTAGGAGTAGGCATTCTGCTGCTGGACATGTTTAGCTTAATGCATGGCTCTTGCATGTAGCACTGGTGGCCTAGTGGTTAGGAGTTGTGCTGGCAACCCAGGGGCTGGTGGTTCAACCCACCAGCTGCTTCATGAAAGAAAGATGAACAATCTCCTCCTATGTGACTGACAGCCTTTACAAACCTGCTGGAGAATCAGCTTTGAGTCAGTTTTGACTTCTTGTCACATAACAATATCCTACATGAAGCTGGTGAAGTTGGATAGTTACTTAAGTTCTATGCCTCACTTTTCTCATCTGGACATTAGTCAATTACATAGTAATCACGATGAAAAAAGCTAAAATATAAGAAATGTTCACTCCTTGGCATGCAGAAACATTCCAGTTGCGGGTGGGTGGATTCTGCCTCATGGAGACCATGTGTGTGGAGACCATGTGTGTTGAGGAGAGCAGTGCTCCACAGGGTTTCCATCATGTGACATATTGGAAAGAGACATTGCCAAGCCTTTCTTCCAAGGTGCCTCGGTGTGGACTCTGCTATCCTTTAGGCCGGTAGCTCAGAGTGCAATCATTTCTGCAACCAAACAGAAGCACTGCATGATAGCTATGATTACATGATAGCTGTTATTATCATCATTATAATTACTACACTCCCTCTGGCTGCCCTCTGTCAGAAACTCTATAGGCTGTCTTAGAAAGCCATTCATAATCTCTTTCCCCCCTCTGCTCAAGTCAATGGGGTCTTTGAAAAAAAAAAAAAAGAAAAAAGAAGCTCTTACGTAGCCCAGAATTTCCCCACTGGGAGGACTCCCCATGTCTCCTGCTCCTGGTGGCCTCACTTCGAGGGAGCCCCTGCCCCAGCCCATGGCCCCAGCTGCAAGGCTGCCGAAGACCCGAGCAGATGTGTCTGCTTCTCCGACCCAGGCATTTCCTCTCAGCTAGTAGCACATGCCAGCACAGTCAATATCTGGGAACCTGCTGCTTCACAGTAGGGCTGAGGACTAAACTGGTACTTTACTAGAAAATGGTAATAAAGCAATTTGAATTGCTTTTCATCCTCCTTGCTCTTAACAGCTTTTAGGTTCATATGAGACCAATCAATTAATCCTGCTTCGGAGCTACAGGAATGGGGTGTTTTCCAGTCTCTGAATAGATAGATTTTCTAGCAGTATCCCACTAGCAAAGTCCCTGGATGATGCAAATGGATAAAACCTTGGTTACTGACAGAAAGTTTGGGGATTCTGATCTGCTCAGAGGCACCTGGTGATCTACTTCTGAAAAGAAAAAAAATAACTCATTGCTGTTGACTGGGAGTGGACTCATAGCAGACCCTCCAGCAGGTTTTCAGAGGCTGTAAGTTACATGGGAGGACACTCCCCATCTTCCTCTCTCAGAGCAGTAGATGGATTCTAACTGCTTGCCTTTGGGTTTGCAGTACAACTCCTTACCCATTAGGCCACCAGAAAATACCACCCTGTAAAACTGTTCTCCTGGGACACAAATGTGTTGGCCTGAGTCAATCTCAGCCCAAGGACAACAGGCATCTCACGAGGCTTACTCTGAGCCTGGCACCCTCTCTAATGCTGCTATGTACTTGCAGTCTGGCTGATTCCCCAGATGCTAAAGAATGACCTCTACACCAAAGACAAACCACAATTTTGAGTCTCTTTTACACATCCTTCTCTTCTTAACCCTCATTTCCTCCAGTCCCAGGTTTGTGTCCGAGAGAGTTAATAAAGCTAAGATCGTGATTCACCTGGATGAAAGCGGATGGGTGAGTGAAAAGGAAGATTGCCTCTTCCTTCCTAAGAAAGTGTGAGCAGGCTCATTTGAAAGCTCTTTCCTGGCCTTGAGGAAGTTCTCCCCCATCACAGCATCCCCCAGGCAGTGCCTGGCACTGAGAGGCTCTCTGAGAATAATAGGCCTCGTGAATGAAAATAGAAATGAAATGAAAGCTTGGAAAGGATGGCAGTTACGACAAGATATATGTTTCTCCCTCTTGCTTCATGACCAAGTATCGAACGTATACTTTTAGGAATTAATTTCTTAAAAAAAAATATCTTAGGACCAAAGGACAAATGATTAATCCATAAATGGAAGGTAACAGATTGAAAGTGATCAATGCAAGAGGACCGACTCATTGACTCTCTTGCAGACAAATTGGTGACAGGACAAATTGATGTTTTTCCCTGGCTGTAGAGTCAGTGTGGGGTATTTCTCCATCTCAGCACAAAGATTTTTTTTTTTCTCCAGAAGTTTTCTCAAGACCTCAAGCACAACTTGTTTAGACATTTCCCAGTTATAATTTTTCGGTAGGCTGTTAAAAATATTGACTCTGACAGCTTTAAACTGATGGCCTCAAAATTGGAATAATTTACATTCTGGAATTAAGATAATTCAGGCATTTCTGCTGGCAATGACAGAGGGTAGGAGCCAGTTATATAAATCCCAGATTTGAGAGAGACTGAGCCATTAGCATAGATTGGTCGGCTGTGGATATTCAGAGCAGTCACCTTCCCTTGTAAATGAATCTTTATGTCTCTCCCAAGCAGGCCCAGATTCTGAGCTATTTTCGGAGCTGCATTCAGATCAGGTGATCCGGGAGAGGGTGGGTGAAGGCTGAGGGCTCAGGCCACGCTCCTATTGCTGGACTCGTGGTGCTCTTCAAGAGACATGGAAAGCCTGAAGAAAAATTCTAGCCTCTATCAGACCATTGTGTATTTACTCTAGATGTTCTCCCTTTCAACTCCTGGGTCTTAGTCCCGGTCAACATAGAAGGCATTCAGACAGCTCCGCACTTCTGGACCTGACCCAGCGCTCTCTGCCAGATTCCAAACACACCTGCTAAACAGATTCCTTTCTCCCAGCAACTCCGCTGACATTTTCAGCTGAAAGCAAAGCCGCTCTCTTGGTTCATAGCATTCCTATGAAGCTAACTGGATTGTTGTCCATCCCATTCCTTCTTGATTCTGTCTGGAAACACTGAAATAAAAAAGAAAAGTTTGTCCAAACCCTGAGGCTCAGACTGGGAAATGATTGAGGGGGTAATTATTTTCCTACAGAGAAAATGAAAGCAACAGTTTCCTCATATGGTGTTCTTTCTTCCTTAGAAATAAGCATGTTCATAATTGTCATAGTTAAGTCCTCTCCAGATTACTCTGAGGTATCATTTAAGGTCACTTGGTAGTATAAATGGTTTTCACATGACTACTAGCTCTGGTGGCTTAGTGGTAAGGAGTTGCACTCCCAAACCAAAGGCAAATGGTTCTAATCCACTGAAAGATGAGCAATCTCCTTGCTCGGGGTTTACAGCCTCTGAAAACTCACTGGAGGGTCTGCTATGAGTTGATTCCAACTCAATTGCGCATAACAACAAGTAATCTAAAGGTTAGCAGTCCTGGTGCACTGAGATATTTAATGGCTTTTCGATCTTTGTAACTTCCACCAAATGACTTGATAGGACTCTGCATATGTGAGGTGCTTGTGGTCCATGAAGTGGATTGGATAACTTTCTGAAAAGTAACTAAGGGACATGGCACAGTTGTGGGATGGAACCAGACAAATAAAAGAAATAAAAACATAACCTGGTGATTGGTCAGTCTTACTGTCTCACCAAGCGAGTGGTGGTTCTGGGTGCCTGAACGGGAGCTAGAGGTGATTGCCTGCCTTTGGTCTGAGGTCCATTGGCCAAGGGGGATGTTTGGAGGTGCTTAGATAAGAAAAGCTAAAAGAACTTTGAAGCACTTTCCAGAGCAGAGCAGAGCAGAGCAGAGCAGAGCAAAGGAGAGGACAGTCCAAGGGACCCAGGGCTAGAGAGATCTGCCTCTGTAAGGCTGAGAAGAAGAGATCTTGACTGAAGAATTATACCCTGAATTGTTCCTAATTCTGAATCATAATAAATAACCTGTCATTTCCCAAATAAATTCTGTAGCTGTGAGTATGGTCTGTGATTTATATATGATTATTATAATGAATTCTCAAACCCACCAAAAAGTACCTGAACAACACCCAAAACCAAAACTAAAAAACCCTCACACCATTGCTGTAGCAGACATTGCAGTTTTTGCTTTTTATTTTTTTTATTTTATTTTGTTTTTGGGTTTTTGTTTTTTGTTTTGTTTTGTTTTGTTTTTTTTTAGTGTACCATCATATCAGATCTGACTGGTATAGGAGGAGATTGTCCCTCTTTCTCCAGGAGAGCATCTGGTGGATTTGAATTACGCACGTTTAGGATTGCAGTGCAACTTCTTGCCACTAGGCCATCAGAACTCCCTGACATTGCTGTTTTTTAAAAAGATATGTTGGAGAGTGGAAGAATGTCTGACCCCATGGAATTGGCAATGGGCTGTTTGATGCTGATCTTTCCCCTTCATGTAGTTAAGAGGAGGTCAGATGGTGTCCCTGCCCCATGTGGTTTTTGCAGTAATTCATTCAAACCCACCTAGGAACCTAGCAGAAGAAAAGCCAGCAGCAAACTGCTTTTGTAAATATTCAACTAGAAGCAACTGATTGCTGTAGAGTTAAAACAGACTCATAGCTGACCTTCCATTGGATTTCTAAGACTGTAAACTGCATGAAGGAAGATTGTCTCGCTCTTTCTTTTTTGGAGCCTCTGGTGGATTTGAACCTGCTAGAAAGGCTTGTCTTTTGAGTTAGCAGCACAGCTCACTATGGACTGCACCACGGGAAAACCTCCACTGGAGCAGTTCTACCCTGTGATATAAGGAGTCCCTGGGAATAGAAATCAACCTGAAAAGAATGCATTTGATTTATCATCCATCTTTAACAAATGAAGACTATTCAGAGAAGCTAAAAAACTTTACCCCAAGATAAAGTTAATGACTGATGACTAGATTGGGTTGATCTCTAAGTGGTGCGGTATGGATATTTTAACTCTCATTTCTGACAAGTATTTAGAAGAATGAAACAATCACCAGCATGGAATTCAATATATAGCAGAGACACACGAGATGAAAAGAACTAATTAGTTGCTGTCAAGTTATTTCCTATTAACAGTGACCCCCTCTGTGTCAGAGTAGAACCATGCTGTGTAGGGTTTTCAGTGGCTGGTCTTATGTTTTTGTTTTTTTAAAAAAATTTCTTTTATATTGGTTTGCTTATAAAGTTCTTTCTCATACATTGTGTTTCACACTGTTCTTCATTCACGTACAATCACTTCATATAATCATTCCCATGTTTTATAAAATTAATCACCATTGGACTAGGCCCATCATTACCCTGTCTTTTCAGGCTCCTGTTGGGTCCTTGCCATTACCTTTACCCTCTCCCTCCATCAACCAAATTGTGAAATCCTGTGATTTTGCCCCTTCCTCACTTCTCTGCTCCCACCTCTGTCCTCCCTAGGTCCCCATATATGTTTTACTAGTTATCCTTCTCTTTTTACAATAATGGTCTTATGCAGCATTTGTCCTTATGAGACTAAGTTCACTCAGCATAATGCTCTCCAGTCTCTCCCAAGTTATGTAGTATTTTTTTGAAATTTTTGCTCTTGAGTGCTGCATAATATTCCATCGTGTGAATGTACACAATTTCTCAATCTATTTGGTTGTAGTTAGACATTTGGGCTGTTTTCATGTTCTTGTGATGGTGAATAAGCTGCTATGAACACCTGTGCGCAAATCTCTGTTTATGTCTAGTTCTAATTTCCTTGGAGTATAGTTCTAGTAGTGGAATAGTTGGGTCACACAGTATGCACATCTCACACATATACAAAAATCAACTCAAAGTGGACCAGAGAGCCGGAGTAAAGCCCAAAATGATAAAATTTTCAAGAGACAAACTGGGACCAAGCTTTGAAGGGCAGTGTTTGGTATAAAGAGACTGACAAATTCAGCCAGGAATGCACAGTCTGGAGAAGATAAAATTGATGAATGGGACCTTCTAAAGATTAAATCCCTGTGTACATCAAAAACTCTTACCAAGAGAGTGAAAAGAAAACCTGTTGACTGGGAAAAACATTTGGCAATACCATTTCAGACAAGAGACTCGTGACAAAAGTTTACAGAATACTTCTGGACCTCCAGAAGTAAAAGACTGATAACTGAATTACAGAATGAACAAAAGAAACGGAAAGACTTCACTGAGGATAATGCTGCTCTGAACCAAGGCTCTGAGCTGGGAGTTGAATGAGAGGTTGTGGGAGGATTAGGTGTAGGTAGCAGGGGCAGCAAGTAATAAATGTTGGAAAGGATGCAGAGAAGTGGGAACTCTCATACGCTGTTGGGAGACTGCAAAATGGTGCAACCACTCTGGAAGGCAGTTTAGCATTTCCTCAAAAAGTTGTTCTTGTTTTTGAAAGAAGATCACCAAGCCTTTTTCACTGAGGTGCTAATCTTTTGGTAACTGCTAATACCACCTATGGACTTTTAGGAACTCTAGCAAATAGACTGAGTGTAAGAGGGTTGATTGCAAATCAATTGTAGTATATGATCATTGGGAATGTTATGATTAGATGAGATATTCAAAGCTTTCTCCTTCAGATATGTACTTAATATGCAATGCCTTGAACATTTCTGAGGAACTTAAGTGGTCATGGTTCTCAAATATAGGTAATATTGACAATAGAACATCTGACAATGCCTGGAGACATTTTCTAGTTTTCACAACATGGAGGAGGGTCCTAATGGGCAGTAGAGACCCAGTATGCAGCTGAATATCCTACAATGTTTAGGGCAACCCACTCCATACTATTGCAAATATTACCCAACCTTAAAACTTATCTGGTATCCTAGTGGATAGAAGTTGTACTGCCAACCCAGAGGTGAGTAGTTCAAATCCACTGGCTGCTCCTCAGGAGAAAGATGAGATGAGAAACCTCCTGTCATATGATCTATAGCCTCTGAAAACCCATTGGAGGGTTAGCTCTGAGTCAATGACAATCAGTTAGCTTTGTTTGTGGATTGTTGTTGTTTTTAACTTTCAATGAAGCTGAGGTTGACAAACCCTTTTATATGTTGTTGTTGTTGTTGTTAAGTACCGTTGAGTTGCAGGCGACTCATAGCGACCCTATGAAGGAGAGTCCTCAACACTTGGGTGCCTTTCATCCTCTCTCCAGGTTCATAGGGTTTCCAGAGGCAAGCTATTACGGAAGTGGATGCTGCTCCTCCTTCTACCTTTTATATGAGTAAGCAAAAAGAAAGACGCATAGATGCCAGACACAATCTGAATCTACTGTCAAAGGCAGGCAATGATAGACTATATAACCAAATAGGAATTCTGCTTGATAACAATATATGAACTACATATATAACAATAAAGAAGACATTTTTAGTAAATGCAAAACAATTACTAAAAATGTTTAGGAAAAATACTGACTGATGGTATCACCAGGCATAGTTATATTTGCTGTTCCATATAAAGTTACACCAAATACACAAGGAAGATACTGCTAGATAAAATTCCTATTAAAAATTCTATTGGTAAAACAGATACAGTGGTTAGAAGGAATTAGCTCGAAATTCACAGATAGTGTATGGCAAAGCTTGGAATGGAACCTCTCTCTATCTTTTAAATCAAAACTTTCGGAATGATCAGTCGTGAACTTAGTTTTCCCATGACTGGGGAGAGCACATGCACTAACTCCATGGAGGTGAGGGAGCTCACATCTCTAGTTGTGTTTGCATTTGATATACCTTTATTTTTTAGGCCATTGCTATGAAGAATGCTGCATTTGCTTTTGCCAGTACTTCTGTCTGATATATAAATCATTCTAAAATTTCTGGAGAGTAATTAATTACTGTGTATCAAAAGATACTCTTTGATACAGTGATTTTATTTGTTGGACTCTATCCTAAGAAAACGGAGTTGCAGATAGACTGGAATGCGAGGAAATGATGGTAATAATAATGGTTGGGATTTATAGCACTCACACCATATGCCAAACCGTGTGTTAAGTGCTTTACACATATTATCTTAGTTAGTCTCTTAACAACTCTCTGCAGTGAATGTTATTCTCAGCCCCATTCATACACAGGAAGGCTGAGGCTCAGAGAATTTCTATAATCTGGTCAAGATTATATGGTTTACCAGCTGCCAGAGTTGATTCTGTTTCATGGCGACCCCATCTGTGTCATCCTAGGTACCCACAGGTGGATTTGAATCTCCAATATTTCAATTAGTAGCCAAGTGCACCATTCAGCATATGAGAATACTTGGTTACTATGTGATAAAGAATATTCAAACGTAGGTTGCTGATTTATGTAGTTTCTTCATTTTTAATCACTGTGCTCTTCTGAATGCCGGCAGTGAACAACAACTTTGTTGGGGGAAACTGGAAAGTATCTGAGAGTCTAATATTCGTGCATTGCTTAGGAAATTCACAAGTCAGCTCTGTTTCTCTTGGTGGGACTCTGGCCTGAAGTAAACCTAGAATGTGCCTTTCTTGCATAAAAAAGGACAACATACATAGATTTGCCAGAGGCTTTCCAGATAGTTCACACTTGTTCATGCTGTTATTTAACACCCAATTCTAATCACAGGAAGGAGAACTCAGCAGACTTGAAATCAAACACACCTCAGTTTAAATCCTGGCTTGACCACATCCTAGATACTCAGCCTTTGATAAGCCGCTTTTACTTCCCCTAGCCCCATTTTTGCATCATTTCAAGGGCGAAGTCATATCTACCCTGTGGGTTGATTGTGTGGCATCCTCAATTTGCAGAAATGCTTGGTGCCCCAGCTCAGGGCCTGGCACACAGGAGGTGCTCAACTTTAGGTGACTGGACACAGATCTACTGGTTAGGGCACTAAGGGGAAGACTGACTGTTGGCCCAGGGAAGTGGATTCCTGGCTGCAATCAGTGATGAGGAAGTAAGGAAAAACCACCTGAGAACCCTGCATTCTTGTGGCAAATTCCTAAGAGCAGCTTCAGAACAATGTAAATAGGATAACTGGCTGTGGGAGCTGACACAAGCTGGAAAAACAGACTGAGAAGTCCTGGGGCCTGAAGGCCCAGGTGTGAAGGGCTCTTTCTTTTGTTGAAACCCAGGCAGGTAGGTCTCTGGGGTTCAGCCCAGCTAGTCATTCGAAGGGGAAAAATACGGAAGGAGCTGTTTCTGCCACACCACATAGTCTCAGAGTGTCCCTGATGACCGCTGATGGGCCTTCAGAGGTTATTAGAGTGGTTGGGCTCACATTTCCTGGTCATCCCCAGAGTAATTACTGCTTCAAAAGTGACTCAGCTTGGGGAAAGCCAGAGATGGTAGCCTCTTATCACAAGGGTTTGACTCACAGAGCCTAGAAGATAAAGTAGCCCTTCTGTTTGTGAAATGAGAGGCTCAGAGAAGGGAAGGATTTGTCTGGAGTCCAGTCAGACTACTATCTTACACACTACTGACTCAGAGACCAAGATTGTTGGTTTTTAGTTTTCCACCCTCTCTAGCATCTTAATGTCTTTATAATCTCTGAGGAGCTATTTATTGAATTATAAGTCTTTACTCTTGCTTAAATATACTTTGGACACTCAAGATGGATGTAACAAAAGTAAGAAAGTAGATAGCCATTCTGTCAACAAATGCTGTGAATTCTAATCTAATATTGTCTCTTGGATTCATTTCTTTATCTTAGAATTAGCACCTCTTTTCTGGATCTTTGGAACTCTCTCACTGAATTCCTTCTTCAAAAATGCTGTCCTTTGGACCTTTTATCCAACTGTGAGTTCTGAATTATTTTTCAGAGAAATCTTTCAATGACCCTCCATTGCTTACTGAAAAACTCCAACTTCTTGGTAGGGTAGTCAAGTTTTTTATAATCTAGGTCCTCCATATCTTGCCTAGCTGCTAACAGTTCTGTCCACTCCTGTGATAGACTGTTCACCTCTCATGCTTCAATTCAGAAAGTTTGTTCTCATCTTCCAAGCATCACTTCCTGTAGGAAAGTCATCCTCACTCTTCTGTGGGAAAAGCCCAGCTACTCTCCCTGTTCTGTTTCCCAAGCCTCACCCTCACTGAAATGACTGCTCTCATTTTATTAAGGTGAGTTGTTCACTGGCATACCTGCCCAAAGAGGTTGTGGGTAAGCATTGTCACGACAACACTCACGTCTGTCTCATCCACTCCCAGAACCTAGCGTAGGGCCTGGCACAGAACAGGTATTCAGTAATGTTTCCTGATTTAATAAATGGATTATTGGAGTAATATCAATACAATTATTTATTGTTTCTCTGTTGCCTTATCAAGTAAAGTTGCTTCCTTGGTGTTTTTCCAAATCATGAATGTACTTTTAGGCTGGTTTGAATTAATTTATTATTTAATTAATTATTGTTTTATTAGCAATTGTTAATCATTAAGCAATTATTAATACAAATTAATATTATGAATGAAAATGAAGAATTATGTAATAATTTTTAATTAATTATTAACTATTCTTTTTTTAAAATACTAGCACTGGTCTGTGCATTGCTGTGGTTGCTGTGATGCTAACTACTGTGTCAAATGCGTTAATGGTTACCCATGGTGGACAGTGTTTGGTCGAGCTCCCCGATTAAAACAAGCCTGGAAGCAGGAGTGGCATCTACTTCCGAAATGGCTTGCCTCCAGAAACTCTATGAAAAGTGCTCAGGCCTTTCGTTCATAGGGTTGCTATGAGTCGTCTATGACTCGTCGGCACCTAACAACAACAACATTCAATTCATTACTAATTGTTGTTATTGCTCGGTGCCATCCAATTGGTCCCGACTCATAGTGCCCAAATGTGTAATAGCACAGAACCCAGCTCAGCCCTGCACCACCCTCACCACTGCGGCTGCGCTGCAGCCCGTTACTGCAGCCCCTGTGTAAAGCCATCTGCTGGAGGGTCTTTCTCTTCTTTCTCTTTTTGCTGGCTTTCTACTTTACCAATTCACGGTGTTCTTCTCCAGGGACTGGTCTCTCCTGATAACCTATCCAAAATACGTGAGGCTGAACCTCTCCATCTTCCCTTCTACGAAGCCCTGTGGCTGTACCTCTGCCAAAACATAGTTGTTTCTTCTTTTGACAGTCCGTGGTATATTCTTTGCCAACACCATAAATTCTAAGTAGCAATTCTTCAATCTTTCTTCAACACAACACAACACAACACAACACAACACAACACAACACAACCATGATTTGTAGCAGGTTCACCTTAGTCTTCAGTGTAGCATCTTTGCTTTTTAAAAATTTTTTAAAATTTTGTGTGTGTGTACTGTCAAATCGGATTTGATAGGTATAGGAGGAGATTGCCGCTCCTTGTCCAGCAGAGCATCCGGTGGATTCGAACTGAGCATCTTTGCTTTTTAACACTCTAAAGAAGCCTTCTGCTGCAGATTTGCCCAGTGTTGTATGTCATTTGATGTCTTGACTGAGGCTTCTATAGGCCAGAGAAAACACCAGTGGTTTTAAGTAAGAGTCCCAAGTGAACAAAGATGTGTTGGTGAGCCGATGTGAAATGGCACTACTTCTCCCCGGTCCTCGCTGCATCACAAACTCCAGAGTGAGTAAATACTGCTGTTGTGAGCTGCCGTCTCACTGACCTCACCCATGACAACCAATGCTACAAAGAGAACTGCTTCTGAGAGATTCCTTGGCTGTAATCTTTCTACGGTCAGCTCTCCAGGCCTTTCTTCCACAGAACCACTGGGTCTGTAAGAACCACAGCCTTTAAATTAGTAGTCTAGCGTGACCTGTTTGTACCTCTCAGGCTCCAGGCATTTCTATTTAGATAATGAAGATGTGACAATTTCCTTATGTAGTACCTGAAGGTCAGCTAGAAGGCATTCAACTGCTCAAGTGAGTCCGATGAAAGCCAGAGTGTTGGCTGTGACATGGTGCACTCCAGACAGCCAGGAAGCCCCGGCTCGAACTTGGCCGAGTTTTCTCAAGGTTGCCTTCTTGAAGGAGGGATCTTTGAGGTAGATCCTCAACACTGCCACCAAATACTTACTCCCTCAAGGTTTTAAGTATAGTTTTCTGATTTCCTTGTATACTGATGTGATATTTCCTGAATTTTTCTGGGTATGATGATAACTTTGAGGGGACTTCGAATCTCTTGAGTCATACTATGTGCAAAGAAGGGATGAAAACGAAGATATTTTAATATGGTGCAGACAGAAAGGCAGCTGTCCCTTTGCCCCTTACACACCACTCTTGTGAAGGCGGTGCTAAACCGCTCCCGGGCTGCTCCCAGGCTGCAGTATCTAACTTAGCAGATAAACTCCCTCCTCCTCATTTATTGTAAGTCAGCCCTCAACCTGAAGGTTTACTCAAAAAGGAACAGATAGAAAGAAACAAAATAAAGGAAAAGTGTGTGTGTGGGAAGCTAGGGTGTTTCAACCAGCATTTTCACTGAGCGTACCTGTATATCACAAGGTGATTTAATTGAGAATGAAGCTCCCCAGGTCTCTATCCTTATCATCCACTAATATTTTATAAGTGTCCAGTAGAGGTGCAGAAATAGATGTGGAAGACATAGATGAGAAATGATTCCATTGCCTTTTTAGAAATTACAATGTTGTGTTGTTAAAGGTTGATATTTTCAGCTGGAAAAAGGTTTGTATTATTCATTATTTTTATCTGCCCATTTAAGACTATTTTTCAACTGTACGGGTAGCAAAAGCATACTGCATTTAACCTTATGTTTTTATTTCAGCAGTGCACAGGATGCTTGAACATTTTTCTTTTTACTCTCTCTTCTTAATAAGTTGATGAGAAAACATGTTATAGACCCATATTATAGACTAGGAGCCTAAGGTGCAGAGAACCCACTGCCATCCAGTTAATCTGACACATGGAGACCCTGGAAGACAGAATAAGTCTGTCAGTAGGATAGCCAAGACTGTAAATGTTCACACAGGCAGACTGTTTCTTTTCTTTTCTTTTCTTTTCCCTCCATGGAGCAGCTGATGCATTTGAACTGTCAACTTTTTTACTAGTAATCAAATGCTCTAACCAATAGGTAGAGAGAGGTTATTTTCTAAATAAAATTAAGTGATGCAGCTGACACACTTCTTGTTATCAGATGCCATCAAGTCTAGTATGACTCATAGTGACCCATTGAATCAAACGTATGAACCCTGTCTTGTCCTGCACCGTCCTCATCCTCCTAGACTTACTCGAGCCCACTGCTCGGTCACTGTGTCAATTCATTGTGTTGAGGATCTTTGTCTATTTGGCTGATCCTCCATCTTTCCAAGCATGACTTCTCTTTCCAAGGACTAGGACAATGTGCCTAAAGTATAGGATCCTTGCCTCTAAGGAGCACTGCAGTTACACTTCCTGTCTGCTTGTTCTTTTGGAAGTCCGTGGGATATTAAATACTCATCTCCAACACTACCACTGAAAAACATTAACTCTTCTTCTGCTATCCTTATTCATCATCCAGGTCTCAAAAGCAAGTGATTGGAAAGATCATGGCTTTAATCAGTTGCACCTTTGTCTTTAAACTGACATTATTGCTCTTTAGGACTTTGAAGAGGTTCCTGACAGCTGAATTCCCCAATGCTAAACATCTCCTGATTTCCTAACTGTTGACACCAAGGGTGTTGATTATAGATTCAAGTAAGGTGAAATTGTTGGTAATTATAATCTTTTCTCCATCTATTGTTGTCTATTGACACAATAGTGAGGATTTTTGTTTTGTTAATGTTGAGATGTAATACATATTGAAAGCTGTAGTCCTTGATCTTCTGCAGTAAGTGCCTCAAGTCCTCCTCACTTTTAGAGAGCAAGATTGTGCCATCTGCTTAATGCAGGTTGCTGATGAGTCTTCCTTCAATTTTGATGCCACATTCTTCTTCATAAAGCCCAGATTTTTCCAGCATGCCTCATTTGAATGTGCATTTCTCTATTGCAGTGCTGAACCAGAACTCTTGGAACATCCGTTCCCCACTACTTCTACTAAAAGATGTGCTTTGGCTTAAGTTTGATGCCTCTCTGAGCTTCAGTTTCACCATCTGTGAAATGAGCATATTAGTACGGTTCTTAAGTGCTCTGAACTCAGTTCAAACTAAGTAAAACAGTAAGAGTGGCAAATTTAAATAACTGAAATGGATTGCCTTTGGAATGAGTAAGAATGGCTAGAATGGTAAGATAGTAAGGTGAGCGTTGGAGTGATAAGAGATGAAGATTTTAAAAAGGCATTTGTCAAACTGTTCAAGATCTCACAGTTTTCACTTTAACCAACGAAGATCAATGTTAGATCTTCAGTCTCTCTGGGTACCTCTAAGAGCCTCCTAATTGGTCTCCTATTTTCTCTCCCTTCTTCAGTCCAGTCTCAGCAAAATTACCACCCTGAAACTTTTGAAACATTCAATTGTCCCAATCTTCTGTTTACAAAGCTGCTGAAGCTCTGCTTTTCCACATGGTCAAAGCACAATCTGCGCATGGTAGCTCTGGCTATCAAGGCTCTTCACCCGTGGCCTCCCCTCTGGCTTCGTGTTGCTCCAGGTTTACATCCTTGCCTTCCTACACGCTGCTCCTCCTTCAGGTGGAATATTTTGTTCTGATCTCTTATAAGGAATACAACTATAATCAGCTTCAAGATCAGCTCAGCCAGCTTTGTTCCGACTCGACTGCAATTATATGTGTGTCTTTTCCATCAAAAGAGTCACAACCGCTAAAAGGCACCTTGCAAGAAAGACCTCGTGAAAGGTTACAGACATAAAAACTCTGAGGAGCAGAGATAGTTGTGTTCTGCATAGGGCTATATGAGTCCAAAACAATTTGATGGAAACTGCTATTTTTAATTCATTAACTAATTATTATCTTCCAACACACTATAAGCTTCATAAGAATGATTGTTGTTATTTGTAGTCAAATTGGAATTGACCAATAGCTGACTCTCCAGCAGGTTTCCTGAGGTAGTAAATTGCACGAGAGTTTATCATCCATCTTTCTACATAGAGCAGCTGGTGGATTTGAACCACGTGCTTTCAGGATATCAGTGCAGTTGCTTGTTACTAGGCCCCCAGAGCTCCCCTCATAAGAATGAGGGCATATCTTATTCAACTTCATGACTTTAGCAAGCAACACAGTGTTGAGTCCAATGTGGACACAGTAACTATGTTATGAACTAGCATAGGTTGTAGAGCCAGATTACATGTTCTAACCTCGTCTCTAACACTATCTGTGCAGATTAATGTGACATCTCTGCTCTTTCATTTCCTCATTTATATTGTGTACCCACCTCACAAAGTATATACATATTTTATGCTTATATAGAAGTTACTGTTGTTGTGTGCCATCACATCAGTACTGACATAGAGCTGAAGATAGATGAGAGAAAGAGAGAGAGAGAGATCACCTCTATAGCTCATCACATCGGGGACACTAGCCCCAGGACTGTCACATCTTTTTCTTGAACACTCTGTTTCTGGGGGTGGAACATTTTGGTATTCTGGTGGAATATTGTGGTCATATATGTATTCCACTAAAAGTATACATGTGTCTTGTACACTTCAACCTTGTTTCTTCTGAGTGTGAAATGATTCATAGCTGAGCCTTTAGAGTGTTTTCAGAGGCTGTAAATCCCACAGAATGAGATTGCCCATCTTTCTACCTTGGAGCAGCTAATCTGTTTGAACTACCTGCCTTTAGGTTGGCGGTACAACTCCTTATTCACTTGACCACGAGAGCTCGTCTGTCTATAGTATGTATATGTGTGTATGTGTAAACTCTGTTGGCCAAGTGGTAAGAAGATGAACTGCAATCTCAGAAGCTGGCAGTTCAAATCCACTAGCTCCTCCATGAACTATCTCCTCCTATGAGCAATGCATAATCTCGTCTCATGTCTCATGTGATTAACTGCCTCTGGAAATTTTTTTTGGTGCTCCTGGAGGAAATAATTAATGAGCTTCTCATCACAGCATTTCATGAACTAGATAATACATAACTTTGTCTTATGGATATTTTTGTTTAAAGACATCTTATTACATATATACCATTGATTCATTAATGTTGAACTCACAGCCAATACCACCATAACTTATGCATGTGCAAAGCTTATTTAACAAATGCATTTCTCCATAAAGCTCATCTTCTTGAGATTAGATAGAACAGAATTTTAGAAAGCTAGTGTCTCCTTTAAGACAATAATATCATCATTACCACTACAACTCAAAAAATAAAACAATAAAAGAGTGACACTCAGTAAGAATAAAAAAGGACACTTGATTATAGTATGTGAACAGAGACAATTTACTGAACTTCATCTAGGTGCATAATATTATTCCACCCCAAGTTTTTATTGTTTTGCTCATGTCCATGAATAATATTATTAGGGTACAGTTAACTATAAGGTGAGAACTTAAACTTACCCTAAATGTTTATCGTCTCCAGGGCAAACATCTACATTTACCAAGCCTACAAAAAAGAAGCTTATCTACACAATGGAGTCAGTGGAAACTGAAAAATGCCTTGAGCTGGGAGATAACCTTCATTCACTCTGGGTTACTGTTGATGAATTCTCTCAATTCGGACCATCCTGATGCTTACACATTGGTAGCATCCAGACAGATCAGCTCTGAAGGGGGTGGTGAAGGGCCAATGCCTTCCTTCTCTTGCTCTTTGCTTCTTGCGCGTATCAGAACTCTACCTTCAGGTGATGCTCAATTCTCCTTACTACTTCCCTCATATCAATGCTTGCTTTTCCCTTTTCTCAGTATCCCAAGATCTTGCACTATTTATGTAATTGTGTGATCATTGGTGGCAAATGCCTTTTTTAGATGTATATGGTTGAGTTACCATGTCAGTGAATGGTAAGTTTGTTGAAACCATGAGGAGTTTCCAAGCTTAATCTCTCAATTGAAGGTCCTTGCTTGGGAATATCATTGATGTGGTATTGGTGAAGAGTATGAAAGATGCCACAGACTATGAAATGAATAATAAAGAAATCTGTCTTAGAAGACTATAGTCAGGTTCTGCTTAGAAGCAAGGGTGGTGAAACCTTGACTCATATTTTGGGCATGTTGTCAAGAGAGGTTAGTCTTGAGGAAAAAAAGATATTATGCCCAGAAAAAGTATATGGTCAACAAAGGAGAAGATTAAATCGATGGACACTGTGGTGGCAGCAACTGACGTAAGTGTAGGGGAGATTGTGAAGATGACACAGGATGGGACAGTTTTAATTGTACATAGGGCCACTGTGAGTTAGAATTGACTAAGTAGCACCTTGCCCCTCCAGGGTGATGTCACTGACAATGTTGAAATGAGTCCTTTTGGCACGATAAATCATATTCCACAAGTGCCCATCATTGGAGAGATTCTAACTGTTAAGCCTTAAACCCATCCCATATTTCTAGAGGCGGAGACAACAGATCAAAACACTAGATTAGAATAGATTGGAACTTGTAGGAGAGCTCAAGGATGCTTGGAGAAAAGCTCAAACATGCTGCTGCTGCTGCTGGTGATGGGATAACACAGAGATTAGGAGAAAACAAGAGAGAAGGGAGAAGAAAACGTCCCAACACCTCCAAGAAAATACTTGTTCTCCATTTGGCTGAGTTATGGCTCAGCAAGAGCTTTGGATGAGAAATAACAGGAGAGAACGTATTATATTATAACCCTAATGGTGCAATCTTTAATAAATTGAGTGATTGCACTATAAATAATATATAACATACAAAGCCAAAAATGCTTGTTCTGTAGACTGTTTATTCAGCTGTTAAGATATATATCCTGGGCCACTTTCTCTTCCCCATTAAAAAATCTATTTCATTGGAAAAAAAAATACCCTACAAAATCTTTCTCTGACATAAATTCTGATGTAATTTTTCAGAAATGTGAAACTTGATGAAAAATATAGGGCCTTTCTTCAGGGGCCTTGCAAACCAGCTGGTTAATATTAATCTGGAAGAACAAAAGAGGATGTAAAGTGAGACAGTGTGTGCCTGGCGAGGGATGGGAGTCAGAAGGTGTGGAGTCCAGTTCTCAGGTTTTTGCTAATTAGTTATGTTACCTTGGGTAAATTAATAATAACCCTCTCTCACCCAGCCTGCCTCACTGAAACCTGTGCTATTTTAACCAGAGAGCCCCTAAAATCCTTTCTTGATCTGGAGTGATAAGCCCCTGAGGGCTGCACAGGTTTCGGAATTCATCTTTGCCAGCCTCATGCCAAAAATGAGGACCAATGTACACTGAGCTGCTTCGAGTTTTTCCTGGTGTTTTTCTGAATGCATCTCCAAGGAAAGCAATTATCCAACTTGCCTCTATAGCTTGCTCAGTCTGTTTAGCAACTCATACCATTCTGGAGTTCTTATACATTGTCCTTAGAGAATGCTTTAAAGCCACACACACACACACACACACACACACACACACTGTCACACTCACTCCTGGCTGCAGAGGACTATTCAGATGCAACAGGTGCAATGAGTTACAGATCTCACAAAGCACACAAAGAAGTACCCCGTGAGCAGGAACAGCAGTTGCCAAGAATTGAATTCATCAGTCCAAATCCAAAATTACAAAGAACTAACTAATCCCACATACTGGATAAAGGACAATAAAAGAGAGAAGGATTAATGGGGGGAGAATAAGGGGATTTCTGAAAATTCACATATCAAGTCCACTGAACTCCTCATTTGGTGACTTCATTTTCCTTCCTCCCCCAGCAGATGCTAATTTCTTTCTCTTAGGACAGATGAAAGATGATTGTGCCGGGTACTTGCAAATGAAGAACGTGTGTGCGCACAACTGCTTGGAAGTTGGTTTTGAGTGTAACTGGGTGTAGACTAACAGTTGTTCCGGCGGGTGGGGCGATGAAGGTTGAAAACAAGGAATCTGGTTCTCATGGCTTCCATTGCCCTTGCAGAGTCAGGGTGAAATCTGTTTCTTCTCAAATAAAAGGAGATCTTTCTTACAGCCATGGAGAGAATACTCTCCTGGTGACTATCCAAAATGAAAGGCTCACCCTGCCACCCAACAATATTCTCTTCAAGACTTGTTTTCAGCTCTTTTTTGAACAACAGTAGCTTCCCAGGTTGGAAAGCAGCCCTGCTGTGTTGGTCTGAGAGTTTACAGTTTCTTTTCTAGCATCTGTACCTTGAGGATGACCTAGTTCAAGAGGAATGGAAGGAGGATAAGTTCTGAAGTCCGTATTGACTTTGGGCACACATTTCTATTATTTTCTACTAGTTTTTCAGTTTACTTTGTTGGGTTTCTTATTCCTCAGCTGTCCCTAAATAAATATTTGTCTCCCAAGATGAGACCCCCATTTTCCACCCTATTCATTGTGTTCTTGCCCTCTTACTGTTCTCATTCACATCTGTGATGCCCTAATCCTTTTCTCTAGCTGTATTTTTATCCCAACTGTCTAGATCAACATAGGAAATTGGAAAACAAAGCACTGCTTTTGGATATATTACAGCCACATCGAATGTAATTCGGAACAAGTCAAACACATCATGTATCTCGCAAAGTAAACATGCTTCTTCATCCATTTCCTGAGGGAAGGGACTCAAGTCTGTATTCTTCCTCTCTCCCTCCCTCCACTGAGTAATTAACTTTTATGTTCCTGTCAAGAGTATCCCAGAGGCTGGGGTCTATGAGGAAAAGTATGACATCAGGATTGGTGGAAGATCCATCAACAATCTGCGTTAGGCAGATGACACAACCCTACTTGCTGAAACTGAGGAGGATTTGAAGCACTTGCTGCAGAATGTCAAGGACTGCAGCCTTCATTGTGGATTGAGGCTCAATCTCAGGAAAACAAAGATTCTCACCACTGGACCAAATAGCAGCATCAGTATGCATGGTGAAGAGATTGAGATTGTTCACAGCTTCAGTTTGCTTGGCTCCACAGTCAACACTCTTGGCACCAGTAGCCAGGAAATTAAAATATGTATTGTCATGGGAAAGTCTGCTGTTAGGGACCTCTCCAAAGTACTGAAGAGCAATGGTGTCACTCTGGAGACTAAGGTGTGCCTGATAGAGGCCATGGTCTTTGAAATCACTTGTTATGCATCAGAGAGTTGTATAATGATGAGGGAGGATAGAAGGAGAATTGATACCTTTGAGGTGTAGTGCTGAAGAAGAGTATCGAATGTACTGTGGACTGCTAAGAAAATGAAAAGGTTCACCCTGGAGAAGGTTAAACTAGGCTGCTCCTTGAAGACAAAGATTCTGAAGCTTCGTCTGACATACTTTGGGCATGTTGAAAGGAAGGACCAGTCCTTGGAAAGGGATGTCATGCTTGGGAGGGTGGAAGGACAGCTCAGGAGAGGAAGGCTCTCTATGAGGTGGATTGATTCAGTGACTGGGGTAATGGGGGTAGGTGTGTCAGAGACAGTGAGATTGGCACAGGATAGAGCAGGGTTTAGTGCTGTTGTACATAGGGTCCCAATGAGTCGCAGGCAACTCAATGGCACATAACAAGAACAAGAACACATCAGTTTTACTTGCTTTCTTACTTTCCTCAGCTTCTCACTAAGCCATCCATTTTCTTATTTTCCATACACAGGCGTCTTGATGGTGGTGTAATGAAGTAAGCACTGCAGTGCTAACTAAAAGGGTGGCTGGTTCAACTCCCCCAGCTGCTCTGTGAGAGGAAGATGCAGCAGACGGTTCCTGTAAAGGTTTGCAGCTTTAGAACCTCTATGTAGTGGCTCCACTGTGCCCTACAAGCTTACTACAAGTTGAAATTGACCCAGTGGCACTGGATCTGGTGTTTGGTTCTGCATCCACACTCACGGAGAACATTGTTGTATATTTATCTTCGCTTGTGTTCTCACCACCAAATTCTCCACTCATTTTTTAAATGAAAAAGCCTTAAGTACACAAAATTACACTGTAAACATACCTATCTTCCTAAGAGGGTTTGGTTTATCTTTGTTGTCTCAAGCACTTAGCCTAGAGTTTAGTGTTGAGTCTTAAACTGATCTCCAAGGACACACCCCAACTCCAGCCCATGGGTGAGTTTGTTTGGATCTGCAACAGTTTTGTTTTAATTTTTATAATAAGTGAATTGTTATCTATGTTTGCAAATCAAGTGACTTCATACAAAATCTGTTATTCCAGCTTCTACTGAAGAATTGAGATTGTTAACAACTGTAGTCTGCTTGGCTCCATGGTCAACTCTCTTGGCACCAGCAGCCAGGAAATAAAGAAAACGTACTGCAATAGGAAAGTCTGCTGTTAGGGACCTCTCCAGGGTACTGAAGAGCAATGGTGTCACTCTGGAGATTCGATGGCACATAACAACAACAATACAAATGAAGAACCAGAATTACTAATAACATAGAAATCCTTTCCCATCTAGCAACAATGGATGGTGGCTGAAAACATGTCCCAGCTTTAGATAGAGCATATCTGCAAATGTACCACTCTTTGCATCATTCCCCAAATGATCTCAAATATTGACTCTGTTTTTTGTTTTTGTTTTTGTTTTTGTGTTTTGTCACTTTCCTGGCCTCTGCAGACATTTGATTTGTAGTTCCTGTTTTGAGCTCAAGGTAGTTGAAGTTGTTTGCTAAATGAATACTACATTGCTATACAATCCAGCATCTCTGGGTGATACAGGATCTTAAAGATTTTCCATTCCAACACCCCCATTAGATGTTAAAGTCTCTGCTGCAGGTTTGGGGATTCATTTCAGTTCCCTGACAATTAATTCGATTGCATGAAACCTTTAGCAAGGATCAGTTCTCTGCCTTCATAGACAGCTCATCTCAGCCAAGCCAGAGAGCTCTAATTGTTGGAAAGATCTTGCTCGTATTGAGTTGAAATCAATTAGAGAGCACGATAAGGACATGAATCAGAGAGCTGAGTGGTATGGTACAGATTTTTAAGTGCAATCTGAGTGTTTGGAGGAGTGAGATATTACATTAACTTGGGAAAGGAGAAAAATTCTTTGAAATGGGTGGCATTTAATAAGGGCATTGAGGGAAGAGTAGGATTTTTCCGGAGGAACATGTGAGAAAGGCTACCTTCAGAGAAGAAACTGGTAGGAACAAAAGCATTATCATAGGAAGCTCTGTTAAAAGCTAGGGTGGTCTAGGTGGGATGAAGCCCGATGTATGAGCAGGGGAGGAAAGGCAGGAGTCACAGGCAGAAGTGTTGCATTCCAAGGAGTTCTGCTGTACCAGGAATTTCTTCTGACACCTACTTACTACTCATTTCTATTTTCAGTTCTTTACCTAACTCTCCTCTCGGCTATTCCAGTTTCAAGTTTGAATCGCCCAACACTTGAGATATGAATACAGATTCTTTGATTGATCTCCACCAATGCTTTTTCTTATTCCCATCTTGGACATTCTTCCCCACCAAGATCAGGACATAATAACATTCTTATCAAGTGAAGGTATCTTGAGGGTCTTATCAAGTGAAGGTATCTTGAGGGTCCAATTGGAAATACTTTTGTCTTGATTTTCAAGGGTAAAATTTCATGCTAGGAACTTTGCTGGGCACAGAGGATAAAGCACTTAACTGTTAACCAGAAAAGGTTGGCAGTTCAAATCCATGAATGTAGCTACATTTCTATTCAAATCCAGCATCTCTGGGTAATACAAGATCTTATAAAGGTCCCCTTTAGAAAGGCCAGCGTCTTTATAATAGAAAGGTATAGAGGTGTGCTTCAATAGAGATTTACAGCCTTGGAAACCCTATGGGGTAGCTCTGCTGTGTTCATTAAGGTTACCATGATTCAGAATCAAGTTGGCCACAGTAGGCTGTGATTCCATGCTGTCTATATAAGTTCATTTTCTACTATTCACCTCTCTGTAATTTGCATAACTAAACTGGATTCCTTGCTACTCTAAACACTTATACACGTGTAGTATACACATGCAATAAACATAGGCAATGTAAACGAAGTAGGGTAGTGCACCCTCAGGAAAATATCATTGTAGGTCAGCAGATTTGGGTATAAAATATGCCTTCATCTCTTGCTAGGTGAGTGGTCTTGTGAAAGTTCCTTAACTGAGTCTCAATTTCCAGATAATTTAAAAATTGCTGTACAGAAGTAACTCGTGGTGGTTGTTATGCTGACCTCTGTGACACTGATGCATCAAATGCAATAATTGTTAGCCATGGTGGACAGTGTTTGGTGGTGTTCCCCAACTAAAACAAGCTTGGAAGCA
Source organism: Elephantulus edwardii (assembly GCF_000299155.1). NCBI lineage: Eukaryota > Metazoa > Chordata > Mammalia > Macroscelidea > Macroscelididae > Elephantulus > Elephantulus edwardii. The sequence continues at coordinate 13,150,125 of NW_006399802.1, read as the reverse complement.
GGAGTGGCATCCACTTCTGAAATAGCTTTCCTCCGGAAACTCTATGAACTTAGAGAGACGATGAAAGTTACACAAGTGTTCAGGGCTTTCCTTGATAGGGTCACTATGAGTCCTCTAATGACTCGATGACACTTAACAACAACAACAACGGGTTTGACAGAGTCATCCACATAAGATGTAAGAGAAGACTGAGTTCATAAGGCTTCTAGGTTTTGGAGCTTTTTCTGATTTTCCAAACATGTTTTAATATTCATCCTTTCAATGTATACATACCAGAGCTCCAATACATTGTACAATAGGATGCTGTCTTCATTATGGTTGTTATTTATCATCTAGTTGGAACTAACTCTTGGCTGACCCTCCAGCAAGTTTTCAGAGGCAGTAAATAGCACAGGAGGGCATAGCTTGTCTTTCTCCCACTGTGTAATAGACCACAGTGTAATTATTCATATCTGAACAGGATTTTCTCCCATGTGCTACTCACTGTGGAGCCAGACTCTTTAAGGGTGAGAATGGTGGAAGCTCTTTTCATATGTTTTGGCGATGTTGTCATTTATTGGAAATGGGAGTCATGTTGGGCAAGATGGAGGATTGTAAGAAGAGAGGAGGCTCCTCCACAAGGTGCATTAACACAGTGACTGTACTCATGGGCTCCAGCAAGTCAGAGACTTGGAGGAAGGGCGTGTGACTGGGCGGGGTTCTGATCTATTCTTCATGGGGTCACTAGCCAACTCAATGGCGTATAAGGACAAGCCATTATGATAAGCGTTTCACATGCATTTTACAGATCTAATTCTGAGTCCTTTGAGGTTAAGTATGATTATCATTCATATATAACTGTTTAAGGGCAAGGAACATTTCAAATTTGTTTTTGTATCCCTCCTTCCAGATATTTGACTGGCAGATGATAGATGCCTGTGGCAGCCAGATACAATTATCTCTAACAATCTTGACCCTTCTATGCTCTCTCTATCCCCTCATTCAGAGATGTTCATTTACAGTATACAACTGTGAATATTATGACTATCACTCTCATCATTAAGTTGTGTTATATGGAAAGTGATTTTTACAGATTCAATTGAGATTTGTAATCAGTTGGCTTTGAGTTAATAAAGAAGGATAACATTCTAGAAGGGTCTCATTCAAGCAGGTTAAAACCCTGACAAGAAGCACAGGACCTTCCTGACTAGAGAGACTCCCCTGATGGTCGTGAAGAATGGCCATGTTGTAACAGGGTTTATGGAGTGGTCTCTAGGATTTGAGCTTGATCACTAACTGACAGCAAGGAATGACGGACAAAGTCACACAACTGCAAAGAAATAAATTCTGAATGAGATTGGGGAAACATTTTTTTTAATATAATTTTAATCTCTAGATGGGAATTCAACCCAGCTGACAAACTGATTATAGCCTGTGAAGCTCCAAGCAGAAAGTCCAAATAAGCCACTCCTGAATTTTTGACTCAGAGATACTATGAGATAATAATTGTGTTTTGTTTTAGGCTACTGAATTTGGGGTAAATTAGTACACATTTATAGAAAATTATACAGAGCTTGGTAGATACTACTGGTTGAGTGAATGAAGGAACCAAAGTCCTCTCGCATCTGTTCCACATGCATTTCCATGGGGTTCACTCATGCTCCTTTCTCATTCTAATGGTGCCACTTTCCAATATTCATCCATTGAAACTCTGTCTATGATTTATGATCATCTACCCAAAGATTTGCCCTCTGGGAAGCACACGGTCTAGGCAGTCACATTCGGGGCTTTCTGTAACATTCTGCTTGGTGTTTTTCTTTGATGATTTCATGACTCCTGAATCTGCTGAGCACATTTATGAGACATCTGTCTGTAGTTGATAGTTGCAACCATAGAAAGATTCAACTTCCAGGAGAAGGAATGTTAAGTGAGGCAAAGAATGTAGATAGAGTATTGGCAATATTGGCTACATTGGTGTAAGAGAGAAAGAATTCTTGGACAACAACAGCAAATCAAAATAGAGAAGTAGTATGGGATAATACATTATTCCAAAAGTCAAGAGAGTAGTGTTTTAAGAAATGTAAGACATTTAACATTCAATGGATTCTCAATGAGTTACTTTGTTATTGCTTTTATATTCTCATGTCTTCATTTCTGGGAAAGAAAATGTTCTTTGGAGAATGTTTTGCATTTGGCAAATTATATTATTTTAAAACAAATAAATGAATTTTGCATCTTTTCTATTTTATATGTAAAAAGTAAATGTGTATAAAACCCAGGTATATGAACATGAAGTATCTTGATGAAAACCCACTACCTAATCTATGGTCAAACTTGGACTAACACTCAAATATTGGATTCTGACATCTGATCTGTCATTCAGAAAGATAAGCCCAAAATGTCACTATCTATGCATAGACAGTTCAACCATAGTCTATGATGCTGGCTTGCTCAGAGCCTGAGAGGAGTGAAGGGAAACAGCAGAAAAAGGTACAGAAAGTAGCTCTGGTGAGGATTTGTTATAGCCTGAATTATGTCACTCTCAAATATACATCTACTTGGGTAGGTCATCCTTCTAAGCCATATGTAATTACTCTTTATTTTGTGATTTGATGCAATAATCCTATGTACTATAAATTTTAACCTCTATATTATAATGTTAATGAAACACAAGTAGAGAGAAAGGGAACAATCTGTAGGCTTAGAGTATATGTTGAGTCAATCTCTTGATACATAGAAGAAATTAAACAAGCAACCAGAAACAGGGGCTTGATTACCACTAGGAAAATAAAGGGATGAAAGTAGAGTGTGTCCTTTGAACCCAAAGTTTCTTTCCTGAGAACCTCTCAGACCCAGAGGAAGATTGATTCCCCAAACACATGGAAAGCTTTAGGTGTTATCACACCCACAGATGTTGGAAGGAGACAAAGATCTTCCTAGAGAGCTGGCAGAGACAGAAAACCTTTATCTGGTGGTTTGAATTTGGAATTATAGTCACCTAAACAAGACGTGTTACTAGGAGAGGCTGTTTCTTGGAAAAAGGTATCATGCTTGGAAGAGTGGAGGGTCAGTGAAAGTGAGGAAGACCCTCATTGAGACGAATTGACACAATGACTGCAGCGATGGGCTCAAATGTATCAGAGATAGTGAGGTTGGCACAGGATAGGACAGGCTTTAGATCTGTTCTTCATAGGCTAGGTAGAAGTCATACTCAACTCAACAGTATCTGACAACAACAATAACAATAACAATAACAGTAACAAACTGTGAGAGGACAAATTTTCATTTGTTAAAACCACCTAGTGGTGGTATGACCTGTAATAGTAACACAGTGCATTTAGGTCAAGAGGTCTATCAGGAAGGCAATATAATGCTTTCAGTCTCAGTATTTAGGAATCTTTGTTTTTGTAAGAAGAGTCTGTAACAAGAAATAATAAGACCTAGGAGTAGAGTAATTTATATGTGCAAATGAGAGTACACACAAACTGTAAAATAATTCAGAAATATACTTTTAAAATCACTATATGGGAAAGTAGTTACACAGATAAAACACTTCATACAGTAGTGGGCGGAATAAGAATATTATATATCCCAAGAATACTAAGTTTCAGAGTCTCTTTTGACATAAATTTTGCCCCTTTTTTCCTTTCTTACCTTTTTAAAAGATCATTTGTTTTCTTCATGTGTGATGTCCTTGATATCTTCTCAAAACTCTTTTGGTCTTTGGACATTAGTGTTAAATGTGTCAATCTATTCTTGAGATCATCTGCTGAATGTAGAATATTTAAAACAAAAGGAAGAAATTATGAAGTGAAAGAGCTGAATAGAACATTTCAAAAGGTAATTTAAGAAGATAAAATATTGTAAAGAAATGTGCAAAAAACTGGAGTTCGATCAAAGATACAAATATGTTTAGTGTTTCTTAAGGAAAAAGAATTGAAGAAAAATAATCAAGTCTCCAGTTTCAGTATTGAAGATCCTATATGAAGAAAATGGAATGATGCAGGTAACATCAAAATAAGAATGGAAGGATACACAGAATCACTGTACCAAAAATGATGGGTTGAAATGAAACCATTTCAGGAAATAATAGCATATGATCAAGAACCAATGGCTAGGGGGGCGGAAGTCTAAGCTACTCTGAAGGCATTGGTCAAAAACAAGGCCCCAGGAAATGACTGAACACCAATTGAGATGTTTCAACAATAGATGAAACACTAGAAGCACTCAGTTATCTATACCAAGAAATTTTTATGACCTACTTGGTCAACAAGGAGTTCTATTGAATTAGTGGTAAGGAGCAGTACTATCAACCTAAAGACACATTTGAATCCATCATCTGCTCCACAGGAAAAAGATAAAATTCTCTTGCTGTGCAAATTACTGCCTCTGAAAACCTGCTGAAGGAAAAGCTATGTACCAGTTCCAACTCACTTGGCCAATCAACTACAAGTGATCTATGGTCCTACTTATTCCAAGAGAACACAGACATTACTGAACAATATTAATATCACATGCAAGTAAAAAGGTATTGAAGGTAACTCCCAAAATCATTACAGTGGTACATCAACAATGAACTGCCAGAAATTCAAGCTGGATTCAGAAGAGGACAATAAACTTCATTAATGATGTCAGATAGATTTTTGGGTTAAAATAAGCAACACCAAAAAGATGTGTACCTGAAAGATGTTTATTTTGGCTATGCAAGTGTTTAACTGTGTGATCACAAATTGTGGCTAATCTTGCAAAGAATGGGAAGCCCAAACATGTAATTATACCCATGTGCACAGACTGAGAAGCAACCATTTGCAAGGTTTAAAATCAGGAAAGGTATAAATCAGGATTATATGATTTCACCATACTTACTTAATTTGCATGCTGAGAAAATAATCTGAGAAGCTGGATTATATGAAGAAGAATGCACTGTTAGGAATGGAGGAAGACTCTAATCACTTGCAATGAGCATACAATGTAATTGTTTGTTGAAGTAGAAGAGGACCTGATGCACTTACTGAAGAAGATAAAGACTCCAAATTTAAGAATGAATGACACCTCAACATGAAGAAATAAAAAAAAATCCAAATCTTCACAACTGAACCAATAAGCAACATCAAAAATAGGCAAAATATTGAAGCTATCCAGGGTTACATTTGACTCACATTGACAATCAGTCTCCACACAGAAGCAGCAAGAAAGAAAACATTGTCTAGTGCTATGTCCCCCTCAGGATGGTTGGTATGCTTGGATCCATCGTTATGGCTGTTACGTTGATTCGGATCATCACAGGTCCCTTCCACTCTTGCCAGCTTTCTGATTCAGTAAACATGGTGCCTTCCTCTGGCGATTGATCCCTCCTGATGACAACCCCTAATAAATCATTGTTTCATGCCTGAGAGAAAAAAAGTCAAATGACTTCTTGCCTTTAAGACATCTTCAGCAAAATGCTTTTTTAAAGTTTTAAAAAACAAAGACATCACCTTTAGGACTAAAATGCATTTGATTTGAGCTATGGCCTTATCGGTTGTCTGATATGCACAGGAAGGCTAGATAATAAAGAAGGCATATTGAAGAAAAGTGGATGTTTTTGAATCATAGTTTTGGTAAAGTATAGTGACTAGATGATGAATCATCAGAAGGACAAACAGATCTGTTCCAGGAGATGTGCATCTAGAATGATCTCTAGAGGGAAACATTGGATGCAATTTAGGAGGGTCCAGTCCCTGTAGAAGGACATTGTAGTTGGCATAGTAGAGGACCATTGGGAAAACAGAAGATCTCTAATAAGACGGATGCATGCCGTGGTTACAACAATAGGCCCAGACATAGCAATGATTGTGCGGAGGATGAAAGACGAGGCAGAGATTTGTTTTGTTGTATACAGCATCCCTATAGTCAGAACCAATTCAACAGCACCTAACAACAACAAAACAGAGAGTAAAGTAGGACCAGAGAAGAATACACCAGAACTTTCTAGGTTCTTTGAATGTCAGCTCAATCAACTTTCCCCCAGAAGCTGGAGATGCCATTCTTGCTTTTTGTGGCTTCATTGTTACACAGAAGACATGACAGAACTAACATTTACCCAGATCAATTATTGTAGATAATTAGGTAAAAGCTTTTCCATCTCTAAATCAAGTATCAGTTATCAGCAAATTGCTTTTCCCACTGTTGTCAATTCTGTATTCAAACTAAGAAGCTTTTGTTTTCCTCATTAGGGATGTGTAACAGTAGTAATTGTAGTAATGATCATGATGACAGTAGTGCAATACATTGCATCCTCTCTAAGTGCTAGGCAATGTGCTATACAGTTTACAAGTTTTGATTCATTGAATCATCACAATAATTTTAAGTAGACTTTACTTTAATCTCCATTTTGCAGATGAAGAAACTGAGACATGGAACTATCAAGGACCTGCTGAAGAACACATGCCCCGGGAAAAGTTTGAGAGAGGACTTGCCTCACTCCATAATCCTCTCTTAACTACCAATCCATCCAGCCACTGAAATAGATGACCTCTGAACTACATAACCGCCGAACTATACCCTTTGAACTATGTGATCACAGAGCTATGTACCCACTGAACTATATGACTCTTGAATTTTTTATATGCTCACTCAACTATGTGACTGCTGAGTATCTGGCCCCTGAGCTATACAGGAAAATGCTGTTCCATACAGTTGGTTTAGGATATTTGTAAAAGTAAACATTTCCTAATCTAACTGACTCAGCATTTTCAGAGAGCTGGACAATGACTAAGGTTGACAGAAGAAGAATTGACACTTTAGAGTTGTGGTGCTGAAGAAGAGTATTGAACATACCATGGACAGCCAGGAGAACTAATAGGTCTGTCTTAGAGAGAGTGAAACCAAGCTTCTCCTTGGAGGCTAGGATTTTGAAGCTCCACCTCACATACTTTGGGCATGTTGCCAGGAGGGACCAGTCCTCAGAGAAGGACAAGATGCTTGGGTGGGTGGAGGGACAATGCAGGAGAGGAAGACCCTGGATGAAATGGATTGATATGCTAACTAGGGAGATGAGATTAGGTGTGTAAGAGTCAATGAGACTGGTCAGGATTCAGAGCTGCTGTATATATAGGGTTAATATGAGTCACAGGCTACTCAATGGCACACAACAACAGCAACAACCAGTAAATAGCAACAAAAGGTAAATACAATGCTATTAGATAAGACTTTAAATGACGTGAGTCTGCAATAATTGTGGGAACTTCATCTGTTAAATTAAACAAATGGTTGACCACCAGCTCCTGTGATGTTGTTGTTGTTGTCATCAGATATTACTGACTCATGGCTACCGTATGTGCGCTAGAATGGGACGTTACCCAACCCTGTACTATCCGAAAAAAAAAAAAAATCTGTGCTGTGCTTATTAAGTACATTGTTACAGCCACTATGTCACTCTGCATCCTTGAAGACCTTCCTCTTCCTCACTGACCCTTTCCTTTATTTCCCAAGGAACTTCCTGCTTGGACTCTCTTTCTCCAAGAACTGGCTTCTCCTGGTTATATTCCACCAGTGTGTGAGATGACGTCTTACATCCTTGCTTCTGAGGAATTTTCTGGCCGTACCCCTTTCAAGACAGATTTGTTTCTATAGTCCATGATACATTCAATATTCTGAGTCAACACTATAATTCAAGGGTTCCCCTGGTCTTCCTATTTATTATCCTGCTTTCCATGCATATGAAGCAATTGCAAGTACTATAACTTATGTCAGCACACATTAGTCTTCAGAGTGACTTATTTGTTTTTTAACACTTAGAAGAAATGCTTTACAGCATATTTGTCCAATACAACTTGTCTGATTTCTTGACTGCTGCTTACATGGGAATTAATTATGAATGTAAGTAAAATGAAACCCTTCAACTCTTTTCCTGTTTACCAAGTTGTTACTGCCTTTAAGAAGCTTAGGATTTCAGGTAGTTAGACATGAATGAGTTTTAAAAATAGGGTGGAAATATTCAATAAGGAGACCTACCCTACATATTTAACAGTTTTAACAGATCTCATTTTACAGAACCAAAGAACAGAAATGATGGTAGTCTCTGCCCCACTCATCTCATCAAAATAAAACGAATTCATTATGCCTTCTTAAGTGATAAAATATACAAACATTATTTCTGTTGGAAATTGCAATTTTTTTCAAATGATAAGCTCCCCCTTGAGTTAAGGTACTCACTAGGTATTACTTACCTGTTACTATGATATCTTCTTGCAGTTTTAAGAAATGAGTTCTTAAAACCGAAACCAAACCTACAGCCAGCAAGTTGATTTTGACAACGTTACGCATCAGCCAGAATGTGGTTCTTAGTGAGCTTATTGACTTTCAAACGAACATATGCATCAAAAAATGCTAACAACAGGAATATGTTTGCATTTAGTGCCTTGGATTTACACAAATGATGGATAATTGGTTAGGTAAATGTATAATCTGGAACCACAGTCACAAAGAGGTGTACAAAAAAGGACGCTGTGACTCTGTGCTGATAAATTTATGGGAGGGTTCCTTTCCCCTCTCTTCTGTTTTCTTTTGATTGTTCTAGGCATTCATCTCAAGAGAAGGAAATAGTTCCTTTTACCTAGACACATGTGCGTTTCCCATCAACTCTGCCGTCATGATCTTGAAGTGAAATCTCAAAACTGAATTTCTAACAGGATCAGTTGGAAACTGATGCTTGATGTAGGGAAGGAAAAGCTTTTACTCAATTATCTACAATAACAGCAGGGGAAAGACTGGAAATTACTGACACAGTTAATGGATTTTTTGCATAAATGTTCTCTGTTTCCAAGATTACCTTAGTGTGAAAGACCTTTTGAAAGGAAACTGTTCCTCTGTTTTTAAAAGAATGGAAGACATTTTTGTTGTTAATCAGGATCATGGAAGAGCTACTGGGGCATTTAGTTTCGTTTTTAACATCTAATGACTCCCAAATTCTAGAATGAGGTGGGTCATATATGTCATGGTTCAAAACCTCAAACTTACTGTCATCTAGTTGGAAGCGATCATAGTTGACTTTCCAGAGAGTTTCTGAAGTTGAAAATCCCACAAGAGGAGATTGCTCACATTTCTCCTGTACAGTTGCTGGTGGATTTGAATCACCAGAGGTATGGCCTTTGGGTCAGAAGCACTATTTGCTACCGATTATGCCACGAATAGCTAATTTCCTTCTTTCTTTTCATAAACCGGCTTTATGGCGATATAATTTATCACAAAGTTCACCTGTTTAAAGTGTAAAATCCAATGGCTTTTAGGACACAAACACTTGTAAAACTATCACACAATCTAACTTTAGAACATTTTTATTGTCCCAGAAAAAAACTCTGTGTTTGTGTCACTCCCTGAACTCACTCTTCTCCCAATCCTTTTATCTTCTAGTTCCAAGTAACCACTCGACTTTTTATTTCCACAGATTTCCCTCTTTTGGGCATTTAGTACTAATGGTGGCAAAGAACAGATTATCTTTCAAAATGGTTTTCTTTTACTTAGCATAAGAGTTTCTGAGCTTCAGCCACATCAGTACTTTATTCCTTTCTTTGTTAAGTAACAAAATGAATTGTACCTAAGCAACAAGAAAACAAAAATCCTCACCAATGGTCTGACAAGCATCATGCTAGATGGATGTAAGACTGACGGTGTCAATGATTTCACCTTGCTTGGATCCATAATCAACACCCTTGGTATCAGCAGTCAGGATATCAGGAGACATATTACATTGGGCAAGTCTGATGTCAGTGATGTCTCCAAATTACTAAAGAGCAATGATGCCACTTTGAAGACTAAGGCGCACCTTAGTCTCATTCTGACACACCGCAGTATGATCCAGACCATGGTATTTTCAGTCACTTGCTATGTTTCTGAAAGCTGGATAATAATTAAGGATGATGGAAGAATTGAATATCACATAGACTGCCAAAAGAGCAGATATACATTGGAGAAAGTGAAGCTGGAATGCTATTTAAGGCAAAGATGACAAAGCTTCGTCTCACAGACTTTGGACATGGCTAGGATAGGCTATTCCTTGAGGAGGGACATCATGCTTGGAAAGGTGGAGGGTCTGTGAAAGAGAAGTAGATCCTCATCAAGATGGATTGACACACTGACTGCTGCAATGAGCTCAAGTGTGCCAGGTATGGTAAGGATGGCACAGGCAGGTCAGGGTTCAGATCGGTTGTTCATGAGGTCGCTATGAGTTGTACTCGACTTCACAGCATCTAACAATTGCTAAGTAATCACTGTATGGAAATACCACATTTTGCTTATTTATGGCCTTTTTATTTTCCTTTTCTTTATCTGATTGCCAACATTTGTCTTCACTAAGATCTCCTTGGAAATCTTCCGGTTCTTTCTGTATCTCCACTTTTCAGTTTTCCACTTTTTCTAGCTAACTCTACCTCAGACTCATGGAATCCATAGGTTGGTTTTTCTTTTCTTTTTTTTTTCCCAATCACTGTTCAGCTGTTGCTATTCATCAGATATTATGAAGGTCAGAATTAGCAAGAAGAACCTCCTGCCTTGAACATGAACATGATCCTTTCTAAAGCCTTTCGTATCTCACATCCAGTAAACTTATTGCAGAACACAAGGGCTTCTCTACCATCTGAGACTCAGCACTCAATTCTGCCACAATATAACCATAATCTCCAGCATCTGGTGTCACTGTCCAGGTCATAAGTACGTCTTTGTTCCAGGTGCTTTAAACAAAATATCAGAGTACAAATCCCATAAAGGTGTATACTGTGAAAATCGAGGATCTGGGTACTACGTTAGAGACAGGGAGAAGGTAGAAAGCAGCAGAAGTGCTTAGATAAAAGACAAATTAATTAACGTGCCAAATCTTCCCTTTCAGATAGTGTAAATGCAATAGATCCTTGCATAATGAAGTCTTATTTCCCCAATGTGCTAAGCGTTCGTTTTCTTTGCTTCTCTTCACGTTTCCATTCTAGAAGTATTCAGAAGGTAGTGTGAGATTTACAACAGTGGCACATAAGGGCAGGGAAAAAACCCACCCCACTTAGCAACGTTACACAATTCAGAGTACTCTTACATTTCAGTCAGTGGGTTTAGATGCAATGAATACCAAGTAGAATATTTAGATTGCTTTAAGGATCTAGATACTTCTATAAAAGATAATGAAATGAAAATGATTTCTCAGAACTTCTATATATTCTATATGTTGCAATATTTGAATACTGTTTGTGAACTTAATGGTTGTCTTCAAAATAAAAATAAAAATATTGTTTTAAGAATTTTGTGGATATTTAAAAAACTGCTTCAGTTTTCTATTTTAAAATTACTATAAAAAGAAGAGTCATTATGTGAAAATATTTATTTTAACCAAATAACTAGTGATTTTTTTGAAAATTAAAAAATTAATGAGATGAAGTAATAAAATAGATCAATTGAAAAAATTCTTATTTTAAATATTTCTGGCTATGAATATCCAGCTATGTAAATTAATCACTGGACTCTGATTTGTATTTATTTTTTTGTCAATAGTCATATAGAAACCATACTTGAATGCATCTAACTGTAGAGAAGGCATATTTGTCAATGTAGAAACATTGCATATTTTATTAATCAACATCTTAGTCTGAAAATGTACAGAAAAGATGCTAATCATAGAAAAAAGTTCAGGTCTTTTGTGCAAAGCTTACTTTCTGAGTCATATTTGACTCAACAACACTTAACCACTGCTAACCGAGACTAGTTATATTATATCCACTTTCTAAACCACATGCCTCTGGAAACTATGAACTTGGGGAAACAAAGATAGCGGTGGAAAGACATTAGTGTTTTGTTCATAGAGTCACTATGAGTCAACGTCTACTCAAAGGCGATCAACAACAACAGTCTGAAAAAAACTTTTTTTGCATATAATTATTCATATACATTGCTTCATTAATGTATATAGTGGGTCTGTGTGTGTGTGCTTCACACTTTCCATCTTTAAGTTTCATACCTTCATTCTTATATATTGTGTTTTAAAAAATTGATCACCATTGGACGATGCCTATCAGTTGAAAATAACTTCTAAATGTTTACCTGACTTTAGAGTTAGGTAGGACAGAGTAGAATTGCCCTGTGGAGTTTTCAAGCTTGTAAATATTTCTAGAAACAGCCACATCTTTCTTCTATGGAGCACCTTCTAACCAACAATCTTGAGTCTAGTAGCCAAATGTTTTAACCACAATGCTAGCCTGGGTCCTTATGAAATTCAATTGGTACTCTTATATGAGATCCAACAAACACAGACTATTCTCAGGAGTCTGTGTTATTAAGATGCCGTCGTTTCATCTTATACCCTTCTGTGGGTGATCTCATCTGTTCCTATGTCTTAAAATAGCACCTGTTTGTTGTTGTCCCAAAATGATTTCTCTAGTCTAGCTTTCCCTCTTGACTGCACACCTATATATTTCATTTACATGTGTGTCCCATCTTGAATGAAATACACTGCTAATGGAATGAAATTCACTTTAATTTTTGTCAAGCTGTCTCCCTCTGATACATGTATATCATTTATGTCTCCTTCCTACTCTTTCTTCTTCCAGCAACTCCCTAGCTTTTATCTACTGCTCCCACCTACTTCATATCTTTCATTCATCCTGTCATCTGCATTCCCATTGGACTACTTTTGTTAAATCATGCTTTATTTTATATGTATTTTTCTACTAGGTTTTTTTTTTTTAAATCTTCACGATTGGCTAGTCCCGCAAAAGTCTTTTTATTTATTATAGTGCTCACAAGTTTCCAAAGACACGTTCTTGACATTTAGGAAAGATCTAAACTCCTACAGGTAGCAGAAAGGGCACTTAGATCTGGTCCTTGCCTGCTCCCTCTCTAGCCAAGTCTTGAACCCATTTCCCACTTGTCTTGCAATCTAGTCACTCTGACTTTTTGTTGGATAAGTTTCATCATGTGTCTTTTGGCCCTGAGAGCTTTATACTGTAGTTTCCTTTGCTTACAAAGTCCTTTATTGCCTTGTTTTTCTTTTACCTAGTGGCTGGTGAACATGTGGTAAATGTCTCAGGTTATAAGCCACTTGTAGGAAGACATCTTGACTTTTTTCCATCACAATTTTAGCCCTAATATTTGGCATACTGTCTGCTGCCTCAAAGTAGATTACATGAGATATTTGTATTCCCAGGAGAGGAAGACCTGAATCGATTCTGTGACTGGAGTGGTGGGAATGAGTGCATTTGAGACAGCTAGGTTGGCACAGGATAGAATGGCGTTTAGGCTCTTGTCCATGGGGTCACTATGAGTCGCAAGCAACTTGATGGCACATAACAACAACAACAACAACAACTGCCCGATTAAAACAAGCTTGGAAGAAGGAGTGGCATCCACTTCCATAATAGCTTCCTTCTGGAAACCCTATGAACCTGGGGAAAGGATGAAAGTTATATATGTGTCCAGGACTTCTGTTCATAGGCTCACTATGAGTCGCCTATGACTCGACTACACATAACAACAACAACAACAACAACAACAACAACAACAGTATTAATGATGTAGTTTTATAATTTCCAATTCTATTAGATCACTTAAAATATTTTTGCTGGCTTACACACTACAATACAATTTGTATACATTGTGTTTCACACTTTCCTTTATTCACATTGTGTTTCATACAACCATTCCCACATGTTGTGTTTTATAAATTTAATCACCACCATCCAAGAGAGCAAGGGTAGAAGAAGACAGATAAGAATGGGCAGAGGCTAAATCATCAGGTCACACAATTTGGTGGGTGGAGGTGAAGGTTTGGATGGTGTAAAGGAAATGAGAAAGATCTGCTGGGGATCTAGAAAGACAGGGTAATGATAGGCATAGTTCAATGGTGATTAAATTTTAAAAACAATGAATGGGAAAGATTGCATGAAACACAACATGAATGAAGGGTAGTGTGAAATAAAATGTATACAAAATTTGTAAACAAACCAACATAAAATAAAACTTAAAAAATTTAATCACCATCATATGTTTTTAATGAACAACAATATAAATATCTTTCAGCCAGCTGCACAAGTAATTGAATTGGGAAAATATGCCGCTGAGGGCCTCTTTAAAGTGCCTGATCCAAACTATTGATATTTTCAGTTACTCCATATGCATGTGAAAATTGGAAAGTGAATAAGGAACACTGAAGAACACATGATACCTTTGAATTGTGGTATTGGAGAAGAATATTGACTATGTCATGGACTGCTTATATAACAAGCAAACATGTCTTGGAAGGAGTGTAGCCAAGCTACCTCTTATAGGTAATGATGGGGAACTTCATCTCACATACTTTGGGTATGTATGTACTCACGAGGTACCAGTCCCTGAAGAAGGACACAATGATGGAAAAGTAGAGGGAGAGAGAGG